>NC_143583.1:178237610-178569077 GCF_048544385.1 Mastigoproctus giganteus | reverse complement strand
TTTCTGTTCACTGACACATTTTTTTATCAGTATTATTGCAAATGCAATAAGATCGAGTTTGTTAACCGTTAATTAACAGTGTTTGCAGGCCGGCCACTAGATAGTTCACCAGATTGAACCTATTGGCCACTCTCTAGGAGGCTTCTGGATCAGCTAGTGCTCGCTGCCCTACTCTGCCAGATAGTGACTGGAGGGAGTCTGAGTAGTGTGTATGTAGGGGACATTGTCGAGGCCATGTTATGGCAAGGAGCTGAGTACATTCTTCCCATGTGTACCACATCCAAGAATTTCATTACTTCATACAGCATGTCCCCCCCCCCCACAAATCTTTTCTTTTACCACTGAATACATCACGTATTGTCAAACTGACAAACCAAACTTATCTGCAAAAAGATCTAAACCTCCCAAACACTGCCTTGTTCATTTCACAAATATATGTAGTCTCAGTTCCAATCTCAATGATGTCCATTTCCACTTACAGTCAGCCAAACGCCATGTACTCTTTCTGACAGAATCCCAATTATCAGTTGATTCAACCACTGCCCATCTCAGTTGTCCAAACTAGTCCCTTATGAATCCCTTTGCTTTGAAGGTGGTACCTGTGTATATGTCTGATATTCTCTGTCAAGAACTTTAGTAATTTGGAATCTCCTGTTTTTGATCTTCTTTGGCTTAAAATCTCTACCACATTCTGTCAAATTCATCTGTAGCCTCTATCATTCTTCCAACTCCACTAAACATTTGGAACTCTTTGAAACTTGACTTTCTTCAGTCCAACTTGCCTAACGGTGAGATAATTTTCCTTGGTGATTTTAATGTTCACAACTTCAGCTGGTCGAGATGCCGAGGCTTTTGCAATTACTAATGACCCCACACAGATTGTTCATTCATCTACCAGAATACCATATAATCCTAACCACACAACCAACATGCTTGATCTTTTTCTCACAACCAACCATTCCAAGTACACAGTCATAATGAATGGTCCTCTAGGCACCTCAGATCACAACTTCTTGATAGTCTTCTCCAATTGAGTCTTTCTCCCTTTCTCTCATGGCCATTCTCAACCTTGTGTTGCTTGGCATTACAAGAATGCAAAATTGAATTATCTGTGAGATTTCTTTTCTTCTTTTCCTTGGTTGGATACTGTTTCAAATCTTCTGTTGTCAACATCTGCTCAGATTGGCTCAGTGAAATTATTCTTGTATGGATGAAATCTCTCATTCCACATTCCACCTTAAAATCTTGTCCTTTATCTAAACTTTGGTTTCCAATAAATGTGCCAAGGCTGTTCAAGAGAAGAATGTTGCATACTGCAATTGGCTTATACCCAAATCTGCAACTTCATTTTCTGCCTATACCAAAGCTCACAACAACTGTAAAGCAGTTATTAAACAGTTGAAACTAGATGTTGAACAGGCTAAGAGTAAACTTGCTTCTTGTTGAAATGGTAGTCACGCATTCTGGTCTCTTGTCAAACGTACTGGCCACAAATTTGCTCATCTCTATTCCCACATCTGAAAAACCAGATGGTTCTACTGCAACTTCAGCCAAAGATAAAGCTACCTGCTAGCAATCCTACTTTTCTTCCAATGTGTATTGATGATCTTGGTAAACCATCTCCTACAATTCCCAGTACACTCCCATTCAATGCCTCCTGTGGTCTTCAGTCAAAAGGATGTCAGAAAGATTGTGAACAACCTTGATTCTAAGAAAGTTCCAGGTTCTATTGGTATTTATCCACTTGTTCTCAAAACCTGTGCATCTGAGCTTACTTGTGTTCTGTGTTGCCCTTTTCCACTTTCTTATTCCCTTCTGCTTGGAAATTTGCTCATATCCAGCCAGTTCCTAAAAATGGTAACAAATCTCTTCCATCCAATTATTATCATCCCACTGCACTTATTTCTACTCTTTTTAAGGTAATGGAGAAATCAATTAGCAGCCAACTCAAACTATCTAGAAACCTTCCATCTTCCATTAATGACCTTCCATTTAAGAGAAATCCTATCCATAGTTTTGCTGATGATAGCACATTGCATTGCATCTTCCAGTTTGAGAAACCTTGTCTCGCACGGACAGCTTCAACTTCTCAAATATCGACTACCAATTCCTTAAATGCTGATCTCCAGTGGGACAAAGATAACTTATTTGATTTCAATCCCAAAACTCAGTACTGTTTTATAGCTTGCAAAAAGGGTTCTTCTGCTCCTATTTCATTGAAAAGGCCTCTGGAGTCAGGAACTCTGTAATTTATCTGTAATGCTACTAAATAACATTGACTCGAATCTATAAAATGCCTTTATTATGATAATATAAAATAAAATAAAGTAAATAAAGGCGTTTTATAGATTCGAGTCAGTGTTATTTAGTAGCATTACAGATGAATTACTTCTGCTCCTATGCTTATCTTCGATGACATTTTGATTTCTAGGCAAGATCATATATCCCTATTGGAGATTACTCTAATTTATACTCTCTCTCGGCATAGGCACATTTCAAATATTGCTTCTTCTGCATCTAAAAAACTGGGTTTTCTTCTTCACTCTCAGTGTTACTGTTCTTTCAAACAGCTCTTCACTCTGTACAAATCTCAAATCCAACCTACCATGGAATATTGTTCTCATATCTGGGGTGATGCCCCCAAATGTGAGTCTCAGGCTTCTAGAGTCCATTCAAAGAGGGTAGTTAGGCTAACTGACTCATCTCTAACAAAGCCTCTCCACTCTCTGTCTTATTGATGTTGTTTCTGCTTCATGCCTTCTCTATACTTCAATGGGCACTGTTCTTCTGAATTGTCTTGTATAATTTCCACTCTCTCTCTCTTCCAAACCAGTCAATATCCAACCAATTTTCCTTCTTCCTCATTAATTCATTCAACTTCTGTTTTCTTGAACAACCTTCCTTCATGCATATTTCCAGAAAATTATAATATACAGAAATTCATATCTAATGTCAACAAGTATCTTCTTTCATCTTTTCAAGCCATGCACTGTACTGAGTACTATAGGTTGTAATATCTCTCATGCTTGGGGTTCTCATAAAAAAAAAAAAAGGGGGGGGGAGTTTTCATGCCTAGATTATACTTATGATAATACAAATACATTTTTAAAAAGCTTCTTGTAAAATGGGGCCTGGTGCAGTAGCACTGTTGGCAGTGCCATTGAGCCATCATGATTAAAGGAAGGACAGAGCTTGTATAAATATGAAATGAAAATAGTCCCTCATTTGAAATATTAACTTTAAATATGATCCATTCATAATTTGTTTAAAATCACATTAAATGGGTAAGTTCTTTTTTAGGAGGCATTATAACAGCTGATAAGAAATTTAATTATTTTTATAATATGGTTAGAAAAGCTGCTTTTGCTTAAAACTACTACACTGAAATGCTGTGGCATATAGTTTTTTTTATTATTATCAACTTTTATTTTTATGCAGTTTGAAATGTTATTTAAAGAGAATAAAATACAAAAATATAATATCATTTCTCAATTTTTCCTGTTGTTTTTGAATAAAAACTGCTGAAATTAAATATGTGGTCCTTTTTTCATACATGCTATGTCACTTCTAAGTTGATAATGTATCTAAATAATTGAGACAGGTAGATAGGTTTGCATTCATTGTTATTGCACAAAGGAAGAGGACTAAATAAGGTAGCAGTAAAAACAGGTTAGCAGCATACGCTTGTGGACAGAGCAATCAAAATGGAAAACACATTTTTTATTTCCTTTTTTTTTTTTTTTTTTGCGGAGAAGTTTTAGAGTAATGTCTATATCATGGCTCACATTTTTGTAATCGTTTTCCAGACAGAAAACATCTGTAAGTTGATTTATTCACTTAGATCATGATAATGCCCTCCCCACCACCCAATAGCATAGCAAATACTTTGGAAATATATCTCTTCATTAAGATGCCACAAAAAAAAAAAATAAATAAATAAGAGTCAACTTAAATGCCTTACTTATGGCTTTTAAATGTTCTGGAAACAGTTCTCTGACAGGGTTATATGCAGTCTATTAATAATGATCACTTTAAAGTCAACAAATTAACCATGGGCTCACATCTGATGAGTATGGGCTTGGCACACCCAGGGTCCTGAGCTGGATATCATCATTCTTCTCTTTCTTGGTGATTTCCTTCTACTTTTGACTCTCTCTCTCTCAGGGTAACTTGGATTTTTTTTTTTTTTTTTTTTTGGTTGGTGCAGCATAAGCCTCACGCTTCCTTGCACCATAAAGCTAATAATAATAATAACAAAATTTCTGTAAGAAGACCCCCCCCCTTGCATTCTGATATGCTCCAAATAGAGCAGTCAAGTCTGCAAAAGCTGGACTCCACACTCATCAAATCTAAATCTGATGAGTATGGGAGATGGGGGGGGGGAACAACACTGGCCTTCTGTAATGTTACTGAAAGCTGAAAATGTTTGCATCATTGCTATGTTGTTTTGTGAGATGGTGCTAAACCTGGATGAAGGATCAAATGTTCACTCCAGCAGTGCTATCACCAAGTAGGTATGCCCCCTGATGTTGATTCACTCGAGAGTGACACCCCAGAAATGAAAAGTAAGTGGAACTCTGCACAGACACTCCTGTTTAAACCACAACAAAAGTCAATTTCTGTAATGTTTTTCATTCTGCTCACAATATAGCTATTCTTGACAGAAAAAAGAATTTAAGCCTTGAATTGCAGAGGGGTGAAATTCTTTTGCTTTATTAAGTTAAATGGCTTTCATTGCACAGCAGGTCCCAATATTTGAGATTATTTAATTATAACTTTCATATTTTTTAGATGAATTACTCTTTCTGTGATCATTGAAAATGGAATCCAGGTTTGTGCAACAAAGAGTGACTGTTTATGAAAATGTATTTCATGTAAAATGAAATTCAATGCACATTCTATTCCATCTGAGTGAATTTATATGTTGGTGCATCATCAAGTTTTTTTCAGGAAAGTGTCTGGGAAATGAACCAAAAATTAGGTACTTAGACAAGTTAAAGTCCAATCTGGGTTGAGACCGTTTGTGAAAGCAGTTTAACCCCCCCCCCCAACATCAGTCTCAAGACAGTCCACCAGTCATTCCTATAGGTTCCTTACACAGTAAAACTTTGTACTAAAATGTGTCTGCTTCAATTTAAACAGGTTCAAAGTATCCATATATAAGATCAGAACAACTAGTATTAATTAATGACAAATTTTATATAAGATACTTTCATTAACATTGTGCAGGATTTTAGTAATTTTCATTTAGTTTTGTTGTGGTAAATAGACATTCGTAAATAGAGGGCTACTGCATTCATTCAGTCACTATGAAAAGGTTGACAACTATGCTGTGGAGAAATGCAGTAAATTTCTCATGTGATAACAACATTGCTAAGGTTTTTTTTTTTCTTTTTTTTTCTTTTTTGCTTCCGTTACTAGTCATTTCAGTTTTATGTATAAAGGCGTATGTTACAAGGTGCGGGTAGCATGTTCAAAATTCTTGTACTTCACGTATAACATTTCAAACAGCGATCCACCAAGTTTCATCCAGTTTCAAAAATGTCTTTTTTTTAATTATGGGTCCCGAAGTCAAATTTATGTGAATGAGGAAAGATGGAAAATTTTCAGTCAGCGTGAAGTCATCCAATATTTGAGAAAAAAGGGACTAAACCAAAGGCAATTCACAAAGATATGGTTATATCAGGGGAAGATGCTCCTTCCTATTCCATGGCAGCAGAATTTAAATAAGGGAGGAAGAGCCTGGAAGATGACCCACATTGTGGAAGATCTGCAACATCCATCAATCTAGAAGTTGTTGACAGTGTGTATTATTTGGTGATGTGATTGATGAGTGACAGTTCAATACATTGCCAGTGTCTTCAGTATCTCATCTGAATGTGTGTACGACATTCAGATGAGATGCTAATAATAGGGGTTCTTGTGAAAAAGGTGTCAGCACGATGGGTCCCAAAGTTCACAGCAAATCAAAAATGCACAAGGGTTTTCATGTCAAATGAAGATTTGTATAATTTTTTAAGAAGATCTAGCAAATTTCCTTTCAAGGTTTTTGACCACAGATGAGATGTGTTGCATCACTTTCAGCCAGAGACAAAGGAGCAGCCCAAACAGTGGAAACGCAGCTCTACTTCCCTCCAAACAAAGTGAAGTCAATTGCTTCCACTGTCAAGGCGGTGGCATTGGTTTTTTGGAATGCTTATGGAGTTTTGTGGATTACCTTCAGAAAGGTCATGAGGACAAATTATGCAGATCTTGTGAGGAGTTTGCATGAAAACATAAAAGACAAATGCTGAGGAAAGCTCAAGAGAGGAGCCCCCACCACCAGGAAAATGCATTTGCTCATAAGTCTGTCATTGCCATGGCTGCACTGTATGAGTGTGGCACTGAAATCTTGGACCATCTCCAATTAACCAGATCTACACTGTTGGACTTTCACTTATTTCCTAATTTGAAAAAATACCTGGCTGGCTCCATTTTCTCAGGGAAAGTGATGTCATTGCTGCAGTGGATGCATCCTGGAGGCCCAAGCGAAAACTTTTTTTTCACAGCTGGAATCAACGCATTGTAGCACTGGTGGCAAAAGTGTATTGACACCAAAGTGGACAAACAGGATGCAAAGTAACATGTTATCAGACTCCTTAAACTCAGGCCACGAACTTTTCAAACATCCCCCTTTAATACCTTAAAATAAGTGCTACGTTGTTTATTAGATTTGTACATACTTATTAAAAAGGATCTGTGCCTTTGGATATCATCTGATGTATTATAATACTTATCATGGATAATAATACTTATAATCCAGGCAAAAAAAAAAAAAAAACAAAAAAAACACAACACATCTTTTTTACTTTACGGCTTTCAGTAAAATAAGCATAGCAGACGATAAAGCGTATGGGAGAACGGTAATAAATATTATGCAACTGTAATAAACTGAATGGGTAAGTTTAAAACTATAGTTTCATTAAGTGTTCTATAAAGTTATAATCTTAGTAATTAGTTGATATATGGACAGCTATACTTACTTTTCAACTCTATTAATCATAGAAAAACCAAATAAAAAATCAATTAATTGAATGTGCCCAAAATGTAATTCACTACACATATTACTTAATTTGCAATTGCTAATACAGTCGATTCAAGTTATTTGAGACACATTGGGACTAGTGCATTTTGGCCCGATTAAGTGGTTGCCCCAATTATCCAAAGTTTCACGTAAATAGTTAAAAATACAATATACCCCCCCCCCCCTACAATTAGTTCATTATACAATCAAATCACGTTACGATGAACTCACCATAGTAAAGTATCGTTCACTATATGAAGTGCAGTAAGTGCCAGTCATTGTGATCACGTTTGTGAATTGAATTTTAATTCCATTAAACAGCGATTCTAATTAGCGAAAATAGGAGGAATATTATCCACAGGCCATAAAAGTAAAGATATATTAAGCACAGATTTACCCTTTATTACCTTACCAATTAAAAAAATTAAATGATACGTGAAATTGGGAAGAATATACGTGATAATCGGAATAATTAATATGTATTGTAATATGTACATACTAACTAAACTAGTTGATATTTCTGTTCACTGACATTTGTCGGTGGGGGTTAAAATTTAAAACAATAAAAAGATAAGCAATCAATAACGAAAAACACGGCACACACAAATTGCAAGTAACACGATATGCGCAAGTGAGAATGGAGTAACAAATTACGAAGCTTTAAAAATAGGAATGAAGAGAAGATTCTGAAAATTATGTTTTTTATATGATTGAAGATTCCATACAAGTGTAAACACATTTTACCATAATAATCCACAGAATTCCAGCTGTCGGTATTATCGCAAATTCAATAAGATCCAGTTTACTATCAGTTTATGATGGATTTCACTAACACAAAAGCCCAATAAACAGGTCACTGCTAATTGTTTTTATTGTTTTATGGTTGTGACCTCCAGAAATCCGACCGAACTACATGGTACGGTCGGAGACAATCGTAGGGAAATCTCCAGTGCTGCAGTCTCCTGCCCCAATTAAACGGCATTTTGTCCCAATTAAGCGAAGTAAACCCTGGCTATTTTCTCGATTGGGTTCTGTTTTTTAAGATTTGTCCCAAATAAACGGCTGCCAAGATTAACCGGTGGCCCAAATAACCGGAATCCACTGTATAACTTAAAATTACAAGTATTTAAAATATATTTCACAAATAATTAAAATCAAAAACTAAAAACACCTTTACAGGAAATAGTAATAACAGTATAAGTAAGATTTTTGCTATCATGCAAAACATCAAAAATGTTGTTGGCCTTTCATAATTTTTAGGCACATTAGTATATAAACATAATGCACCTATTGTCTTATTGTTTGTCCACATATAACTGGGCTCCCAGTTGACAGATTTTCAGGAAATTGCATATTTGGGTCAAGTCATTCAATTTCATTCAAATCAGAGCAATAGAAACCTGGCAATTTTTACTTTGTTTAATTTTTTTTATTGCCCCCTCCCATGTAACAACTCAACTCCTGATGATCACATTTTGATAAAATTTTATATTTGTGTAGAAAGATTTGTAGAGCCATCCCAAATTTCATTAAAATCAGACAGCTGTTATTTATTTATTATTTATTTTTTTATACATATTTCCACAGGCTATTCATATGTCATATATTGCAGCTTAAGCACCGGATATTATATTTGCCAGCTGCTGGTTGGCAGAATGAATGGGCAATGCAGTGGATGTGCAGAAATGGAATGCTCTCAGTTTGAGTACAAAAGGTATTACGTTTTGTTAATTTTTTTGTTATAATCTACGATTAATTACTATTTGCTAATGCATATTAAATGTATGCGTTGTATATTAACAATCTCCTCTCCCCCATCTGGCTAATTATCTTTTTTCACATTTGGCAGTATTATGAACAATTGTTAAAATGTCAAGCATGACTTGAAATAATTTGTTATATTTCAAGCATCCTTCTGCACTTATTAGTTTCCCACCAAGAATCAATTTGGATCAGTTATTTTATAATTGCTTCTGATAGCTTCACACACTGAAAATGAAAGAACTGATACTGCAAACCATCTACTGCTTCATCTATTCTATTTTTTTATTTTCATTGTTACCAGGAAACTTGTCCACAGAAAATTTTGTGCCGCCTTGGTATTTATAAGAACATTTTTAGGGATGAACTTTGCAGTGAAATTGCCTAAGAATGGGTCAGAAACACCCTTCTGATTTAGTCTGATTTGGTAATCAAACTATGAAAATGGAAGTGGAAAATTTAACCATTGTTGGTGTTATAAATTTACACATTCTTCAATACTGATGAGTAATAACTTAAATAGTTGTGGAGATGTTTGACTGAAGAACTACATTTAGATTTCAAATGCTGGCATATCATTTAAAAGGAACAGGCAAAATACTTTATTCATGACAGAAGAGAGGAACACAAAGAGACTTTCACATGTGTGAGAATAACCAGCCAAGAATCATCAGCTTTCTTGGACTGTTCTGGATTATACTTTTTTTTTTTTTTTTGATTTGGTAGGTGTTGGCACATCGGCTTCTGTGGCCATATTGCACCTCCCAAGGTTTTTTGCAGTACTTTGATCCAAGCCCGAGGCGGGAATCGAACCCGCGACCTTTGGGTTGCCGGGCAGGTACTTTACCCACTCGGCTAGCCCGGTCGGCTCTGGATTATACGCAACAGAAGTTTGTGATTTATACGTGCTTTTCATTAAGGAGTTCGCACAACACATTTTTTTCTTCTTCAAAACTTCTTTTGGATCATGAACTGGAAAAGTACAAAAACAATCGATGATTGTTTTTGTACATTTCAATTTGGTAACCTTGAAAAGCACCTATATGGTTTTCCTCAGCACTTCTACACAAATAAATTAAATGACATGGATACTACTGCTATCCAGTGCTCTCCTCCCTCTTCTAATAACCTTACTGCTTCAGTTTTTAGGCCTGCCATAACAAAGACATTATCAACACCAAGTGCAAGACAGATTCCTAAAGGAAACCCATATGATTTTAGGGTTGGCCAGAAGATACTTAATATTGTAGTTACTTTCCATTTCATTGTAAGCAAGCTGCTTTTGATTTGATGATTTTCTTTTGTTAAGAAATGATACAATGGGATATAGATTGGAATCAATGTGTTTACTCTGCCATGAAAATGGCACATTACAAAATCCATCACTGTGTGTTCTTTCCTTCTCTGTACAATTTCAACAACAATGCCTGCTGATTTTGTTCTTTCACATCTTTTTTTTTTTTTTTGCTAATTCACTATCAAGGAAACATTTCTGAACAAAATGCCTGCATGATCTGCACAACTTGGAGGAAGATTATATTCTATAATAAATAATGCTAATAGGCATTCAACACAGATGACACTAGAAGGGCAATTTTTGTGGGAGAATATACAAACTGATTGAGTATTTTATGGATAACATACTGCATACAACATGGCCATGCTACACCAGATCCAATGGTCTCAGAAAATTTATACTACATATGTTCAGTGAAACCTTTTGCCTAAGGTATCATTTTGATGTAGTTATAAGATTTCAGTTAGTTATAACACATAATATAAATTGATTGTTTTTAGGAATTTGAAGACTGCTGTAACAGCAGTCTTCAAATTACCAGAACACGATACAAAAGATCTTTTGGGTGAGACACCATGTTCTCTAGTTGGAATTAAAAATCATTCTTATTTGCTTCTCATACTCTCGGTATCTGAGAAGCAAATCGGAATTGTCTTATTCTAAAAGTGGGGAAATGGACTCGAGCTCCGAGCAACAAAGAATGTGTGATACGACTGATCCTCAGAGTCACTAGTGATTGCTTATTGCAATTTTCAATTTGGTGAATTTGAGAAGTGCTCATATGGCTTACCTTAGCACTTCTAACATCTTTAAATAGACTCATCAGAGGCTGCAACTGTTTTATGGGACTAGTTAAACATTTACCCAAAGATAGTAAACATGTGTACACATTCTTCAAAGCCTTTTTCCCTTCAGCATTATTTTTAAAGGAAACTAACTTTTCCTTTTCTTTTCTTTTTAGCACCTTTTTAAATAGTAGTAAATGTACACAGTATTCATCCACTTTCAGAGGAAGCATGCAGTCCCCACCCCATCACCTCAGCACACAAATTTGGAAGCCTTTTGATTACTGCTAGCAATTGAAAATGGCACATTTTTCATTCATCACTACATTTTCTTTCACTTTCTGTCCAATTAAACTAACAGTGTTACTGTTTTTGTTCTTGCACATATTTCTTAACAATGCAACTACATAATCAGAAATTGGTAGAGAAAAACTATTGCTATTAGTATTAGAATAGTTAAATGCTGTAAGGAAAGACTTACTGCATCTGCCATTATAAATTCTCCAGTTAGCTAGACAGTAGTTATCTGCAACATGCTGCCTGAAGGCAATCTTCATGAAACCTGGCTTTCTGTTCCTCATTAATATTTTAAATTTATGTCCCCTGATCCTTGTCTCTCCTATCAGTGAGAATAAAGGTGAATAAGCTTTTCAGTCTACACCATCTAAGCCGTTCTTCATATTGTCATCAGCAAAGGGAAAGTTCGGTAAGATGATAAATGATCAGAAAGGCAAATGAAGTTTTCATCCTGCTAAATGTAAGGTTGCAAGGTTTTTCATTTGAAGAAAGGAATCTGGGGTAACAGGCACAACACGGAACATGGAATTAAAGGTAGCTCAAGATTGGAAAAATTTCTGGCTGCCTACCTGCAGTGCAGAGTAGTGTAGGTAGGCAGCCAGGAAGGCTCAGTGGGTGCTATCAATTAACAATAGGAGACCTTTGTCAGCTAGGAGAAGAATGTTATTATTCCCCTTCATAAAATGATGGTTGTTGTTATTTGGTTTTTAGGAGCATTAGCAACTAAGGCCATATTGCTCCGGAGATATGCGGTGGTCATTCCCTAACCCTTCCGCATCCTCCGTATTTGGTGGTCATGGGCTCTAACCCCGGTCTAATCAAGAAGCGTGTGCTATGCACTGCTGCTCCTGCCCACCGAGGCGCCTATAAATAAAATGATGGTGAGACATTGTTTGAAATATTGTATTCTGGTCTCAAGGCTTCACTTAAAAAGGACAAAGATTTTTAGAGCTAGTCTAAAGAAGGGCAGTTGGGTTGGCTGGGAGTGCCAGGGGTTGTTCCTATGGGGAGCATCTTAGATGTGGGCTGCAGAGCTTGGAAACTGGCATCTAAGGGGTGATTTCACAGATGTGTTAAGGAATTAGCTGAGTGAATGAGAGAGACATTTTCACGTTGGAAGGTGAAAGTAGAGCAACGGAACAAATATAAAATTTTGGGAAGCAACACAAGGTTAGATCCCATGAAGTTCACCTTTGGACAGCCTGCTGTTAATCACTGGAATAAGTTACTTCCTAAGGTAGGTAGAGAGTGAGGTGAAATTATGGAAGAACTGGATTTTTACTTTTTTGAAATGGGAAAAATTCTAACTGACTCAGTTTTTTTTTTTTTTTTTTTTTGATGCAAAATAAGTGTGTGTCCTTTCATCATTTGGCCTGATTAATATTAATACATATTATAAGCAATAAAATATAGAAAACTGTTTAAAAATCATAAGGCAATAACTGAAGCAAGGTGGAACAGCTATTCACATTGTTTGAATCTACTTACATGCAACATGATCAAATTGATGAAATACTGTTGGAAAGAACTGATGAGCATCATCTGAATGATATGCACCTCAGTTAATAAAAAATACTGCGGTATTTCGAAAAGCAATTTTATAAAGTTTCAAATGCATCAGAGGAATTGTTTCTGAGATAAAAAGAAAAACAACTTACTACTAAACTTTAATATGCAACTAAATTATTCCCACATGACAGTAAAAGCCCAGAATTAAAAAGTTCAACAGAAAGAAAATGGATTATTTTTCTAATGTGGAAGATAGAACTGATGCAAATGTTAAACTGCTATCTGACAAAATCCTAAATTATATTTGAATGAAACTTCCCAAAATCAATTTCTGATAATGAAAACTTTCAGTTGTTGAAGTATCATTGTATTCAACACTTCAACGACTGAAAGTTGAAGTGTTGAATACAATGACATATTTTTTTCCCCAAAATCTTGCAGTTGTGGCTTGTTTCATTCTTGCCATCCCCACCAGCAGCAAGCCAGTGAGAGACTTTATTGCAGATGGACCTAGAAACTGTTGATGTCCTGTTTCTGCAAATCAACTAACTAAAAGTGTGTAAAATTAATCATATTATGAATACATTTTCATTAGCATTTTTCCTATCTAGCTATTCTTTAAATTTTTGTATATGCAACGAAAATATCAATATCTATCTGTACATTAAAAAAGTTTTCCTCCTAGTGATTTTATTCAAGCCAATGGGAGAAGAGGGCAAGACAATTACATCACTACTAATGTAAATAATTATATAGGTCATTTCCTGATTAGATTTCAATCAGTGTGTTATAATGTTAGTATAATGTTATTATTATATAAATAATAAACTATACAAATATTTACAAAAAAACTAAAACATTTATAAAATACTAAACTATTTACAATCATACCTCTACTATATCGGGATGATGGGTCCCTTCATCAGCTGACATCAATATACAAAAACTGTATATTGATGTACAGCGGAACATCAAATGATGCCGAGCATGGTCATGTATTAGACAATGTATGTATCAGACTCGTGCATGTTCACGAGATTGGTGAACATTAACTGGAAGGCATACAACAAATGGGTTATTGGTCAGAATCAGACACTTGCTGTTGACAATGTAGAGCACGTATGTGGGATGCAAGTCAATGTTCGTCATGTTGCAAGACAAATGCCTCATCAATGTTCACCAATCTCGTGCACGTGCTTCACTGTCTAATACATGACCACACCTGGCATCATCTGATGTTCCACAGTAACGTTTTTGTATATTAATGTCAGCTGATAAAGGGACTCATCATCTCGATATAGTAGAGGTATGATTGTAAACATTTTAGTCATGCTCTTTCGAATGTAACAATATTCCTCATACATTAGGGAACCCAAAGCAAAAGGCCTTTTCCTAATTGACTTACTTACGTAAATGCAAGTAAATAATTACACAGTGATATTTATTCGACCTTGAGAATGTGCCATGGTGGGGTGGCCAATGGAGAAGGGGGATGTGGGTCACGTGGTCCAGTGGGCAGGGCAATTACATCACTACAATTGCACAGGCAAATAATTACGTAGGTCAGTTCCTGATTAGATATCGATCAGTGCATTTCAACAGGTGTGTCTTTTACGTAGAAAAGATTTGACTTACTTCATCATACCTCTACATTTTACACAGAAAAGTGTGTGTGGGGGGTTGGCGAGCAAAGCAAGCAGGGGTGAAGCCCCCTAGTTAATATCATTATATTTTTTTTGAATATAAACAATGACATTTGAGTTTGGACCGATGAAATGACCCAAAGAGGAAAAGACAAAGTAAGAGACATGCAGCTGATTATGAATCCATGAACTAGTCCGTCAATCAATTAACTTTGTAAATTATGCTAATAATTATGTAGAAAAATTTTATGCACTGTTGTATCCTATGCTAATGAACAAATTGGCACAGCTAAACAATAGGTTTAATGACTTGTGTACTTTACTTTCTGGACACTTCTTGTATTTCCATTGGCTATATCTATAAAACAAATATAAAAGCATATTCTCACCAGTGCAGAATCTTCATTCGATAACTTTAAAATTTGTGCTCTATACCATCGGAAATCTGGTTTACATAAGGCAACACAAACACCTGGTTCCTTCCATTCCACTGAACTGAATTTGGCCTGTCCATAAACTTGCTGGAGCTCTAGCATTAATCTATAAAACACCACAAGATTGTCATTATTATCATATTAATTGCAATTACCAAGAAAAATCATTTAGGTCCTAATCTGGATCATAGTTTCTGGAGAAAGCAAGAAACATGATCAACTGCCTCCAGACAGTAATTCATTTAGTAAATTAGGTGGAGAATAAGAATATCTAGGATGAAATCTGAAGTAGTGTATCCATGAACTTCAACCATAAATGAAGTTATAAATACAATATAGTTATTAGTTAGTTAGTTGTTAACTATAACATTTATGATTACAGTTACAAATGCTTAAAATATTCATATTTATATTCATATATCGTTAATTAATCATAATTCTTATAACAGTGAAGAGGCAACTTCACAATTATGCCATAAACCAATGAAAAATTTCACAAATTCTTAAGGGTAACAGGCTATATAAAACTTACTCTGATGTACTCTTATTGTGAAATTGCATCAATCTTGCACTGTGAAGCAGATAACTAAGAAATGATTTGCTGTTACTATATATATATATATATATATATTATTTAATATAGTCTAAGTAATTTATCTCTTTAGAGGAGGCTAATATGTAAGATACTGAATCTATATGGAAGTATGGTTACAAATAATGCAGGTTACGTGCAGACGACGAATGACGTAACAACCCAAGTCACATATAATAGCCTATGCCGGCACCAATGGCTATTCCTGAAAACATATATGGAATACAAAGCAAAGTAAATTACAATTAAATGATTAAAAGATGTTAATTATGGGTAAAAAGATACATTGAAAGGGACTTATTCTAGGGCTAACCCTCTCAATGCATCAACCATAATTAACATAGCTATCTGTTTCTGTTGTCATCCGCCAGCTTAACGAAGTCTAGATGAAAGCAAAATAGTATATGTTAAGCGAAAAATAAAAAACTTATCATTAAAAGGATGTAAGACAATAGTTATGCTACTAAATAGCATCATGGTATATCACAATTTAGTTGTTAACTGGCTGGATGACTATTAGCCCGACAGATAGCTAAATCACGAATTTATAGAAAGATACCTAAAATTACAAAAGCGAAAGAACGTAGAAAGGGATCCATCCACTGTTGTTCATATAAGTATGTGGTATAATGGTACTGGTATCAATAGTAGCATAAGCTAACAGAAGGAGAACGGAAGCAGAGTAAAGTATGGCAATAGTACCTCAACCCCCTTGAATTGCTCTAATACTTCATGAGGTATGAAGTATTAGAGTATCATCAGTTTAGCTAAAACAAGAACAAATGAATCACTTACAGGTTTGCTGTGTAGTAGTAACCAGTAGTAGTAGCAGTGACATTTGATGCAAGAAAGCAAGTGTATGAGCTTATGCAGCTTCAGCCAAAAAAAAAAAAAAAAAAACATCACACCATTCCCTCCAAATGCCTGTCCAGTTCCTCCTTAAATTTATTCAACCTATCAACTTCCACAATGACAGATGGAAGTTTGTTCCAGCAATTATCCACCCGCTGGCTAAAGGCAAATTTCCGCACATCTAATCTACATCTGTCTTTTCTTAATTTGAATTTATGCCCCCTTAGGTTCGTAATCTGAACAAGTGGAAGGATCCCATCAGAATTCAACGTGCTCAATCCATTCAAGGCCTTATATACCTCAATCAGATCACCGCACAGGTGCCTAGTCTCCAGCCACTGCAATTTGCAAGACTTAAGCCTCTCTTGGTAAGAGGGTCCATTCCCCTCACCAATCTTGTTGCCCTTCTCTGTACACGCTCAAGTAAATCTACATCCTTCCTAAAATGAGGCCTCCAGACCTGTATGCAGTACTCAAGGCATGGCCTGACCATTGCCTTATACAGAGGGATAATCACCTCCTTTTCCCTGCTAGCAAAATTCCTATATATCATGAACAAAACCCCATGACCTGCCCTGGCAGCCTGTCTGCATTGCTCAGAAAACTTCATATCTGAGTGTACAATTACTCCCAGGTCTTTTTCATTTTCTACCACACAGTTGGTACGTTTCTCTGGGGTTACTTCTACCCATATGCATTACTTTGCATTTGTCAAGGTTAAACTTCACTTGCCACTTCTTAGCCCATCTGCACAAATTATCTAGATCCTGTTGCAGTAGCACACTGCCATTACTGTCATTAACAAACCTGCCAACCTTTGTATCATCTGCAAACTTCGACATTAAGCCTGATATACCTTCATCAATATCATTGATAAATATACAAAACAACAGTGGACCCAACACCGAACCTGTGCGACTCCACTAATAACATTAGTCCAAGAAGAGCAGCACCCATTGATTACCACCCTCTGTCTTCTCCCACTTAACCATCCTTTTATCCATTGTAGCAACTTACCCTTAATACCATTCTGCTCCAATTTGTACAATAGTCTTCCATGCGCAACAGTGTCAAAAGCTTTCCTAAAATCCAAATATATGATATCAAAATTATTTTTTGCATCCAGTTCCTTTGTAACCACATCATAATATCCTATCAAATTTGTCAGACAAGACTTTCCCTTAACAAACCCATGCTGTGTCTGAATTATTGCTGCAGTCTTGTCTAGATGATCCTGCAATGCATCTTTAACCAGTGACTCCATTATTTTACCCGGAATAGAAGTTAAACTAACTGGTCTGTAATTACTCGTGTCACCCTTCGATCCCCCTCTGTGAATTGGGGATACATTTGCTCTCATCTCCAGTCCATGGGAACCTCACCTGAGTCCAAGGATGCTCTCATAATTATGGCTAAGGGTTTGCTTAGTTGCTTTGCCGCCTCCTTTAATATAACTGGATAGATCCCATCCACCCCAGGTGCTTTTCTTATGTTTAACTTCAACAATTTCTGCTCCACTTTGCTTTCAGTTATTACAAAATCATTAACTATCCTGCTACAATTTGATAACCTTCTGCCATTTTCAAACCTTAATAATTCCTCATGTGTGAATGTAGATGCAAAATACTCATTCAGTTTGTTTGCTATCTGAGCAGGATCATCAACAGTCGAACCATCGATGTCAAGTGGACCAATCAGATTCATCCCCTTCCTTTTAGAGTTTATATAAGTAAAGAAATCCTTGCTGTTTTTCTTAGCATCTTTTGCCAAGGATTTCTCGTAATCTGCCTTCGCCTGCCTAACCTCCTTTGTCATCTGATTACAGACTAGCTTATATCTGCCATAGGCTTCTGAGTCGCTTGATAATTTATATGCATCCCATGCATTTTTCTTCTCAGTCACGAGTCTCATTAGTTCATTAGATAACCATTTAGGCCTAAACCTTGAACAATATTTCTTAATAGGTATGAAACTTTTAGTAGCTTCCACGATTAATTCCTTGAATGCTTCCCACTTAGAATTTACTGTTGGTAACATCGTCAGTTTATCCCACTGTACAGAATTTAAAAACTGTCGGAGACCACTGTACAGCAATGAAAACAGTGAAAAGAGCAAAAGGTGGAGTTGGCTTTCTGGTCCATAAAGAAAAAAAAAAAAAAAAAAACAACATTCTGGAATTCAAAAGTACATTGCCATGGGTGTCAAGACTACTACTCAGGATTTCTAAGAAGTACAAACTAAAGGTTATAATGATATATGCTCCAATATCGAGCTATGATGATGAAGAGGTTGAAGAAATGTACATTGAAATTGAAAGACTTCTAGATGAACAGAAAACTCACTACACCATTATTATAGGAGACTTCAATGCCAAGGCTGGAAAGAGACAAAACAGCACAGAAAGGGAAACTACAGGAAATTTTGGAATTGATGAAAGACTCATGGAATTTGCAGAATCTCGAGGAATGCCTGTAATGAATACTTTCTAAGGGTGAAGAGAAAGTGGACATGGAAGAGTCCAAATGGATTAACAACTAATGAAACAGACTTCATCCTCACTAACAGAAGATATATTGTGAATGATGTTACCACCCCGAATAAGGTAAATGTTGGAAGTGATCACAGAATGGTAAGATGCACACTTGATATAGATGTAGGAAAAGAAAGGAAAAAACTGACTTGAGTAAATAATATGAAGGTATTTGAGATAACAGAAGAGGAGGAAAAGCAGCATATACTGGAACTTAAGAATAAGTTTGAGCTTCTGCAGAATTTTCAGACATCGACGAGGAATGCAACCTGCTGAAAGTGATAAAGCCCGCGACGCCTATAGGTAAAAAGAAATCCAAATAAGAAAATTATACTGAAACTGAAGAATAGTGATGGTGCACTTATAAATAACAGAAAAGGCATAATTCAAATAGCAGGTACTATAAAGAATTATATAACGAGTGAAGGAATGATGCCGGCAGTGGGGAAGTTGGATCACAAATTAGCAACACAAATACAACGTAGCCGATATCCTTCCTGACAGAACATGCATACGGGCATCTAAACACACATAAGTGCAACATGCAGACAAGGCATAGACACCTTATACATTATGATTTTGAAGAAAATATACGCGAAAGCTATCTCCTTTATGAGGTAGAGCATGGATTGAAGAAAATGAAGAATCAGAAAACCCTGGGTGAAGTCGAAGTTACTGTATAGTTGTTAAAATTAGGAGTAAGTGACATGACACAGAAGCTGGCAAGACTATTCACAAAATACATTAGGAAAGGTGTTACGCCTAAGGAGTGGAATAATGCAATCATAATTTTGCTGCATTAAAAAGGAGATAAATTAGAAATTATAGACCGATTAGCTTGTTGTCCCAAATCTTCAAATTGTTCACAAAGGTCATTACTAACAGATTAGAATGAATACTTGATGAGAATTAACTGAAAGAGCAAGCTGGCTTTAGGACAGGATTCTCAACTATGGATCACCTATTCATAATATTGCAGATAATGGAAAAAGCAAATGAATATAAAACACCATTATGCTTGGCATTTGTGGATTATGAAAAGGCATTTGACTTCACACAGAATAAAGCAATGTTTCGGGCACTAGAAAGACAAGGCAGAGACTCCTCGTACATTATGATTTTGAAGAAAATATACGAGAACACTATCTGCTTTATTAGACTAGACAAAGGCGGTATCAAATTTAAAATTGAGAATGAAGTTCAACAAGGAGAAACAATATCTCCAAAGTTGTTTACTGATGCCCTTGAGGAAGCTTTCAGAAGATTGGTTGCAGAAAGAAGTCAATGTGAATGGAGAATACCTAAACCATTTATGATTAGCAGATGACATTATGATCATAAGCCAAAAGTAATGATGAACAAGTATGCCACAGAAAGGGATATAATCATTGAAGGAGCAGTAACTGAAAAGGTGGATTCACATACTTACCTGGGACAAATCATCAGCTGTAATAATGATAAATGGCTGGAAGTTAAGAGAAGAATAAATTTTGGATGGATAGCATTCAGGAAATATAGGTATCAAATTTAAAATTGAGAATGAAGTTCAACAAGGAGAAACAATATCTCCAAAGTTGTTTACTGATGCCCTTGAGGAAGCTTTCAGAAGATTGGTTGCAGAAAGAAGTCAATGTGAATGGAGAATACCTAAACCATTTATGATTAGCAGATGACATTATGATCATAAGCCAAAAGTAATGATGAACAAGTATGCCACAGAAAGGGATATAATCATTGAAGGAGCAGTAACTGAAAAGGTGGATTCACATACTTACCTGGGACAAATCATTAGCTGTAATAATGATAAATGGCTGGAAGTTAAGAGAAGAATAAATTTTGGATGGATAGCATTCAGGAAATATAGTCACATACTGAGTCCCGATTTGAAACAAAATAATGAACCAATGTGTGCTCCTCACCAAGACTTATGGAAGTTAAACTTGGGCACTCACCAAAAGAATGGACGAGAAGCTGAAAACTACACAATGAAGAATGGAACGAATTATATTAGGAATCAGACTGTTAACTAGGAAGAGAAACACATGGATTAGGCAGCAAACACAAATAAAGGACACCCTTATCAAAACTAAAGAACTGAAATGGACTTGGGCAGGACACAGCTCGAAGACAAGATGACAGATGGACTAAGAAAATAACAGAATGGTACCCAAGAGGAGCGAAAAGAAAACCTAGAAGACAATAATTAGTATTAGTAATGGCCGCATGGTGCAAGAAAGCCTATGGCTTATGCTGCACCAGCCAAAAAAAAATAAAATAAAATATCCGAACAAAACAATGATAAAAACAAAACAATAATAAATAAATAATAATAATTAATAAAAAAAAAGAAATTAAACCTATCATCCCACGCGCCTACCCTACCCGAAGGCATCATCCAGATGACCCTTGAATTTCCCCAAACTTTCGCTTTCGCCTCTACCACCCATGAAGGCAACTTATTCCAGTAATTTATAACTCGCTGGCTAAAATAAAACTTCCTGCAGTCCAATCTAAACATTTCCCCCCGTAACTTGAATTTATGTCCCCTAGTTCTAGCATCATTTATAATCTTGAAAATTTTGTCCTCATTCATTTTACTGATGCCTCTCAGAGCCTTAAACACCTCAATCAAATCTCCTCTAAGGTGTCTAGTTTCCAAACTCTGCAACCCACATATTCGAAGTCTTTCTTCATAAGGATGCCCTCTTGCAGATCTCACCAGGCGAGTTACCCGTCTTTGCACCCTTTCAAGAAGCTCGATGTCTTTCTTTAGGTGCAGTCTCCATACTTGAACACAGTATTCCAAGTGTGGTCTAACATAAGTCTTATATAATGGGATTATCACATCCCTATCTCTACTTGCAAAAGTTCGATAGATCATCGATAGGACACCATGGGCCTTCCTTGCAACCTGTTTACAATGTTCAGAGAATTTCATGTCTGACCTTATCGTAACACCCAAAGTCCCTTTCCTCCAGTACTGGGTTTAGTTGAACTCCACCAAGCGAATAAGTTATTTTGGGATTACTGTTTCCCAGGTGTAATACCTTACACTTTGTTGGATTAAAGCATAGCTGCCATTTTTCTGACCATTCCTGAAGTCTATCTAGGTCTCTCTGAAGAAGCTCAGCTTGACAGTGATCATTAACTACTCTACCAATTTTAACATCATCTGCAAATTTAGACATCACGCCCTCTATCCCTTCATCAATGTCGTTTATGAAAATTAAAAACAACAGTGGTCCTAATACTGATCCTTGGGGAACCCCACTTCTTACATCAACCCAATCTGAGGAATAACCATTTATCACAACCCTCTGCCTCCTGCCCTGAAGCCATCTATCCATCTAAGGATTTTCCCAGTGATTCCAACCTGTCCCAGCTTATAAAGCAACCGCTCATGTGGGACTGAGTCAAAAGCTTTGCTGAAATCTAAATAAACAATGTCGAAATTATTCCCTAAATCCAGCTCGTGAGTGACCCTTTCGAAATAGCGAACCAGATTTGTTAAACATGATTTTCCCTTTACAAAATCATGCTGAGTATCCTTGAGAATTTCAATTTGATCCAAATGATCCTGAATTCCACCCGTGATCATTGCCTCCATGATTTTCCCTACTACTGAAGTCAGACTGACAGGTCGATAATTTCCAACTTCACTTTTAGAGGCACCCTCATGTATGGGAGATACATTTGCACTTTTCCAATCCAAGGGGATCTCCCCAGAGTCTAGTGATGCTCGCATAATTAGCCTTAATGGTTCAATGCACTCGCTTGCCGCCTCCCTTAAGATGATTGGGTATATTCTATCAACTCCAGGAGCATTACTAGTCTGTAGGCTCGAAAGTTTTTTCATTAAATAATCTTGCGAAATTTCAATATCATTAATTACATATTTTTTAACTTCGCTCCCACAATTTACCAGTGCCACAAAATGTTTTTCATTTGTAAATATCGATGCAAAATAACTGTTGAGTTCATCTGCAACGGCAGCTGGTGTATTTAATACTATCCCCTTTCCCTTACGTAAAGGTCCGATCTGGTTTGTCCTGCTCTTCTTGGCATTTATATATGTGAAGAATTCTTTATCCCCCCTCTTTGCTCTGTTTGCTAGTGATTTCTCACAAACTGCCTTTGCCTGTTGAGCCTTTTCTGTGGCCCTATTACACATCACCTTGTAGCTGTTATAGGCTTCAGTACTTTTTATTGCTCTGTAACTTTTCCATGCTACCTTTTTCTGCTCAAGTAATGTGGCAACTTCACTATTCATCCAACTGGGAACTCTCCTCGCGGAGTATTTTTTTAGTGGTATATACGCATTCAAGGCATCTGTGATTAATGTTTTAAAAGCGTACCACAGCTCAAATGTATTCATTTTCTGCACGATATCTACCCAGTTAACAGAGGCCATGTAGTACCTTAAGGCATCGTAATTTCCTTTTCTGAAATTAAAACCCATTCCTTTGCCTTTTACTTCTGCTACCTCTCTCGTCATCATCATCCACCGTAGAACTCCGTGATCACTTCCTGCTACTGGTTCCTCTACTGTCAACCTTGTTATGTCATCTGATTCATGGGTGGTAATGAGGTCTAGGATATTCTTTTCTCTAGTACTTTCCCTGACATGTTGATACAAATAATAGTCATCTAGTTGATTTAAAAATTTTGTTCCCCATGTCTTGAATGGTTTGAATGGTTTAAGCATGCCTTGAATGGTTTAAGCATGCTCAATGCTGATGGGATTCTTCCTCTAGCTCAGAATAATCACCTGAGAGGGCATAAATTCAAATTGAGGAAAGACAGATGTAGGATAGACGTGCGGAAATTTGCCTTTAGCCAGCGAGTGGTTGGTTGGTGGAACAGACTTCCATCCCTTGTGGTGGAGGTTGATAGCCTAAATAAGTTTAAGGCTCAGCTGGACAGGTATTTTGAACGAACAGAGGGGTGAAGTGGAAGTGGTTTTTTTTTTTTTTTTTTTTTGGCTGATGCTGCATAAGCTTGCTTTCTTGCATCAAATGCCTCTACTAATGCTAACTAATGCTAATGTCGAGTTTCCTTTCCATTTACCCCAATCAATTAGAGGCAAATTGAAATTACCCATAATAAGACATTGACGTTTACTTGCCCATTTCATTTGCATGTAGAGGCTTTTGTCATAATCTTCACAATCACCTGGTCTGTAGATTACTCCTACTTGCATTATACCTTTGTTTCCAACTATCTCACACCATAGACTCTATACTAGCATGTGAAATGTCTGAATCCGGGAAAGCTATCGTTGCACTCAGGCTGCTTCTGATAAGAAGCATTACCCCACCACTCCTTCTATTTACCCTATCCTTCCTAAATACATTATACAAGCCGTACTTAAACTCATCATCCCCAATTTCCGGGTGGCACCACGTCTCTGTAAGCCCTATCATGTCCGTGTTACTTGTTTTAACCAGCAGTTCGAATTCGCTCATTTTATTGACGACACTTCTAACGTTACTGTATAAACAATTAAGATTTACAGTTCTTGTATATTTAACAACCCTAACACAACCCTTGAAGTTTTTTTAGGCTCTCTTCCCTGATATTAGCTACCCGCTCACGTGAAACGTTTCTGCCCCCAGAACATCTAGATAATATGTCCAGTTGGGGTAGCAGATAAGAACTGTTAAGGTATGTGCAAGAGTTACTTTGACCAATATTATCAGATAAATGCATGTCAGTATTACCCACATCCCCCCTAGCTAGCAGTTTTCCTGAACCTTTAAGGTATCCTCAATAATACTGGCAAAAACTTTTGCACCACCTTTGTTTAAGCGTATCCCGTCTCTACAAAACAATTTCCTTCTACCTACAAGTGTGGGCCATGCTGATAGAAATTCCCCCCTAAAGCCTTGCAGATTCCTTCAAGTCTTGAGTTAATCCACAAGACTCTTAACATATAATCCCTCCTATCGTGTCTGGGCAGAATTGCAGACACATAGACATTATGGCATAGCTAACAGCATTTCCTCAGCATGGTCCTGTATTTTTCCAACAAATTGTCAGATCATATACATTTAATATCATTAGTCCCCACATGAATAATAATATTCTCGCTCCCAGCAGACACACCCTGGTTCTACTCCACCTATCCTTATTACAAAAAATATTTCCCGTTTCCCCGACAATGGAGTCTCCTAATAAAACAACCAGAGTAGTTTTTCTGTTTTGAGGCTCGAATCGGGTGTGCATCACTAGGTAGATTGCTGGAGTCTTGAGTCCCTGACGAGCTCCCAGATGCATTATTCTCAAGGGTAAGCACTCGTTTTTTCAGGGACTCAAATTGTTCCATCAGTGCACCAAATTGTAATTTAAGATCGGTGCACTCCTTACATCGATCAGAAAGAAAAGAATCCCCAGGTGAAGTAGGATTAGTCACCAGGTCGACCTTGGAAAACATTCCACAGGTTCCACAACGGATTAAATCATGACTCACCCATAAATCACCATCGGCTATTTCCGTGTGAGTCACGATACCCTGTGACGTGTTTAAGGCAGATCTCATAACTACCATTATAAAATTAAATAAATATCAATGAAATTTAACTTTAAAAAATTATACCTATAATATTATTAAAATCAAACTGTTACAGGAAACCTATAACAAAATAATCCAACAATATCTAAATAAATCAAATATTTAAAAGCACTATCCAAAAGTAAACCACTTATGGGTAGTAAACAGATGGCCATTGCACTGGAGAGGCCTTCTTCCTGCAGTGGATTGAAAATGGCTGATGATGAAAAAAAGGAATGAAATTCAGAGTGAAAAAAGGAATGAAATTCAGACCTAACACCCATACTAATCTAAATAACATACAAAGATCTATTAGAATGGATCTACTACAGTCTGCATACAAATACAAAATGGTTTACAAATACAATACACCCTTGGAAGCATTTCAAAGGTGGATTAATATCACTTAAAATTACACTATGGCAAGTTTCAGAGACACTATACAGTACCAATCTAATTATAAACAATACAATAAGAAACATTTAAATAAAAATATTAAAGAGTTACAAAATAAATTTATCTGCAGCACAGATAAAGCTAATAACAACTTCAGTATAATTTGCAAAAAATTTTAATGACACACACACAAAAAAAGGAACTGAAAAAGAGCAAAACATAAAATTATCAACTTCACCTTTAGTACCATTATAAAAAAATTAATGGCACTACAAAAAAAGTTAAATTAAAAATCGATAATTCAAGATTTTTGTTTGTTTACTAGATTCTGAAATCCCACAAAGTCCCAGTAGGCAGTAGATTTATTACCTCATATAAACACAGCTATGTTAAAAACCCCAGTAAAAAACTGGAGGCTAAACTAAATTTAATAATCATCAATCTCACCAATACTAAATTTATTTCTGACAACAGAAACTTTACAGAATGTGTTAAACACAATAACACCTCGCATAAGGCGTTTTTCAGTTACCGCTATTTGAAAAAATTATACCACTTTTCACTTTACAGGATGCAAATTTCTAGTTAAAGCTATATTTTTTTTTTTATGCGATAGTTGAAAAAGATTTGAATCACGTGTCAAGCTTACTGCACATCGGACGGGCAATAAACAAACGTTTGCCTGCTGCCTGCCTCAGTGTGTTCCATCAACCATCGGAAGAAGATGTGTTACTTGTTTGTCTCCCGCTAATAAAGTGAATGCAGACTTGCATTTAAAAATTCAAATTTTTAAATGAGCCAGATGAAAATGTTACTGCAAAAGAGATAACGGTAAAAGAACTAGAGGAAATCTTTCGTATCGCAGAGAACCTCAAACCTTTTGTTTGAGGTTCTCTTTGACATTTATTTCACCAGAGCCGAGAGAGATCGTTGTGGGCTATCGGAAATTGATTGATGAAAAGAGAAAGTCAACACTGCTCAAATATTTCTGCAACAGTCATTTCTTCATTGTGTATTTTATGTCAGAGGTTCCCAAACTTTCTCGGTTCACTGCACCTTTAGTGTCTCAGTAATATTTTCACGGCACATCTAGACCAAAAGAAATACCTAACAGTTTTATTTATTAAGCAGTTAGGTCCAAACAACTTAATAAGAAATATTGAAACTGTGAACTACCTCGAGCTAATAGCTTGCGCGGTGTCCGACAGATGATGAGTATCACTGTGTTTCCCTCGAAAATTTAAATATTCTGCGACACAGTTTGGAAACCGCTGTTTTTTGCAATAAACATTTAATTCCATAATTATTTTCATTATGTTTTACATTTTATACAGTTAAAAAGTTATTTAAAAGGCATTTTTAAAATTCTTTATGGACATTCCTGAAGGTCAAGGACCAATTATAATTTTACCTATTGATTATTATATTCGATTAACGCATTTCTGTTTTGCATGATACACTCGCGGGATGAATTAATCACGTTAATTAAGGCCAGCCTGTATATATATACCCATTTCAAAAATCTATTTATCATTATTCCACATAAGTTAAAAAAAGTACTAATATAATATTATGAAGAATTTAGGAAATTTTAGATTGCAGTAAACGATACTGGCTAGATCTGATATCATTAAATGTGCTTAACAATTATATACTAATGAACAAAAGTATCTACATGCAATGTAGAGGTGTGGCAATGGGTGGAAGTTGCTTGTGCTCCATTGTCAATCTCTACTTGCACTACTATGAGTATAAAATGGGGCTTAGAGGGGGAGGCATTCTGTGTGTTATCATACACTCAGTCTAAAACACTGATAGATCCGATATCTTTCGATTTCAGAAGATTTAGGAGACATCCAGTTGGCCTGCCTCCCTAAAATTCACTCATGCATACCTCGATGGTAAGCCCTGTTACGTCACTTAGGTGGCAACGAACACAGAGTGGTTCTCTTCAAGACGCCTGGTCAGCGTGAAGAGGAAAAGACCAAACCCTCCAGCACATGACAGCACAACGAAGCATATGGCCCTCAGTCCCCAGCGGCTTTCACCCCCCCTCTTATGGCAGCAAGGGGATCAGAGTGGAAGCAGAGGGGGCTAAGAATCTCTGGGTATGATCAAACTACCATGAACGGAAACGGAACTTGGCCTGTTACAATGTAAGATCACTCATCGGTGAAGACAGGATACTACAGCTGGAAAAGGAATTAGAAAATGTAAATTGGAATATCATTGGTTTGGCTGAAACAACAAGAAGAAATGAATCACTTATAAGTTTATCAAGTGGAAATCTGCTGTACACCAATGGAAACAGTGAAAGGAGTGAAGGTGGAGTTGGCTTTCTGGTCCATAAAGATTTTAAAAACAACATTTTGGAATTCAAAAGTACATCACCAAGGGTGTCACAAGACTACTACTCAGGATTTCTAAGAGATATAAGCTAAAGGTTATAATGATTTATGCACCAACATCGAGCCATGATGATGAAGAGGTTGAAAAAATGTACACTGAAATTGAGAGTCTTCTAGATTAACAGAAAACTCACTACACTATCACTGTGGGGACTTCAATGCTAAGGTTGGAAAAAGACAAAACAGTGCAGAAAGGGGAACTATAGGAAATTTTGGAATTGGTGAAAGAAATGAAAGGGTAAAAGACTTGTGGAATCTAGAGGAATGTCAGTAATGAACACTTTTTTCAAGAAAAGGGTGAACAGAAAGTGGACATAGAAGAACCCAAATGGATTAACAACTAATGAAATCGACTTCATTCTCACAGAAGTGATCACAGAATGCTAAGATGCACACTTGATATGGACTCGAGTAAATAATACAAAGGTATTTGAGATAACAGAAGAGGAGAAAAAGCAGTATGTACTGGAACTTAAGAACAAGTTTGAGCTTCTGCAGATTGTTCAGGACCAAGATATCGATGAGGATTATTGCAGCTTTCTGAAAGTGATAAAGCCCAAGAAACCTATAGGTAAAAAGAAATCCAAAGAATAAAAAATCAGTCAAGAAACACTTGTCATGATGAACCGAAGGCAACAAATGAAGAGCAAGAAAAACACTGACAGGGAGAAAATTGAGTATACTGAGTTATGCAAAGCCATTAGAAAGAGACTCAGAGAGGACATAAGAAAATTTAACACAAGAAAAGTAGAACAAGCATTAAGGGAAAACAAAGGATTTAAATCAGCAGTCATGGAAAGAAATACAGAAAGATAAATGATACTGAAACTTAAGAACAGCAATGGTGTACTTATGAATAGCAGAGAAGGCATAATTCAAATAGCAGAAGACTACTATAAAGAGTTATACAAGGAGCGAAGGAATGATGCCAGCAGTGGGGAAGATGGATTGCAAATTAGTAACACATGCAACATACCTGATATCTATCCTACCTGATAAAGTAGAACATGCATTGAAGAAAATGAAGAATCAGAAAGCTCCGGGGGAAGATGAAGTTACTGAAGAGTTTTTAAAATTGGGAGGAAGAGACATGACACAAAAACTGGCAGGACTCTTCACAAAATACATCAGAAAAGGTGTGGTGCCTAAGGAGTGGAATAATGCAATCATAGTTTTGCTAGATAAGAAAAGAGATAAATCAGAAATTGGAAATTATAGACCAATTAGCTTGTTATCCCACATCTACAAGTTGTTCACAAGGGTCATTACTAACAGAGTAGAAAGAATACTTGATGGGAATCAACCGAAAGAGCAAGCTGGCTTTAGGACAGGATTCTCAACTATGGATCAACTTCACGTAATGTCATAGCTAATGGAGAAGGCAAATGAATATAAAACACCATTATTCCTGGCATTTGTGGATTATGAAAAGGCATTTGACTCCATACAGCATAAGGCAATGTTTCGGGCACTGGAAAGACAAGGCATAGATACCCCATATATTAAGATTTTGAAGAAAATATATGAGAATGCTACCTCCTTTATTAGACTAGACAAATTCAGTAATAAATTTAAAATTGAAAAAGGAGTTTGACAAGGAGACACAATATCTCTGAAGTTGTTTACTGCTGCCCTTGAGGAAGCTTTCAGAAGATTAGACTGGTTGCAATGTGAATGAAGAGTACCTAAACCATATACGATTTGCAGATGATATTGTGGTCATAAGCGACAATCCCAAAGAATTAGAGGAAAATCTTAATTTATGCAGAGTTAGCAACGATTTCAGGCTAAGGATGAATATGGCTAAAACAAACGTAATGATGAACAAGTGTCCACAGAAAGAAAGGGATATAATGATTGAAGGAGCAGTAATTGAAAAGGTGAAGTCATATACTTATCTGGGACAAGTTATTAGCTGTAATAATGATAAATGGCTGGAAGTCAAGAGAAGAATAAATTTTGGATGGATAGCATTCAGGAAATATAGTCACATACTGAGGAGCAATATCCCAGTTTGTTTGAAACGTAAAATAATGAACCAATGTATACTGCCCACCATGACTTATGGAAGTGAAACTTGGGCACTCACCAAAAGAATGGAAGAGAAGCTGAGAACGACACAGTGAAGAATGGAAAGAATTATATTGGGGATTAGACTGTTAGATAAGAAGAGAAACATGTGGATTAGGCAGCAAACAAGTAAAGGACATACTTATCAAAACTAAAGAACTAAAATGGTCTTGGGCAGGACACATAGCTCGAAGACATGATAACAGATGGACTAAGAAAATAATAGAATGGTACCCAAGAGGAGCTAAGAGAAAACCTGGAAGACAACAATGGAGATGGACAGATGAAATTCATGAGTTTGTGGGTAGTAAATGGATGGCCATTGCACAAAACAGAAGTAACTGGAAAGTTGCTGGAGAGGCCTTCATCCTGCAGTGGATTGAAAATGGCTGATGATGAGTATAAAATGAAAGGCAGAATTAAATTCTTCAGATACATTGACAATGTTTTGGCTATAATTGTGATAACTTTGATAATATAGCAATGGAAACACATCCCACAGACTTGACTATCGAATGCAAAAATCTCAATAGCCATCTCCACATGTCACATACCTGGACAATGAAATTGTAATTAAAGAAAAGAAAATTTACACCCTGCACAATTAAAAATGAGACCACTTTAAATTTCAAGCTATTAAACTTACTAATTTGGGAAATAAATTTAGTTAAACAGATACATGGTAACATAATTAAATCCCAAACCAACAGAAGAAGTGGACAAACTTTTGGATCGAATGGATGGGTAAAATGGAAAGGTTTTTTTTTTTTTTTTTTTTTTTTTGGCTGATGCTGTATAAGCTTGCATCACATGCTTCTACTAATGCTAATAATACACATTTGTATTACCCTGAAAATATGCTCTGCATTAGTAAAGTTAAAAGCCAAATAATATGCCCATTAAATTCATCAAATTCCATATGAATGCAGCTTTTCAGGCCAATGCAGTTGAACATTACCCTGACATTAATGCAAACTGGGTCACAAAACACCTTTAACCCCCGTTAGCCCCCTCAGGTTTACTGCACTCAGACAAGGCTTGCTGGCTGACTGCACTGTAACCTGGATATCCAATTTTAAGCCCTATAGTAACTAATCCTATAATCCATTATAGAAAATCAAATTCTCTGGCTGACTCTGCCTTAACTTATATTTTTTATAAATTTCTCCACAAATTTTCCTTATTGATTCTAATGCACAGCAAGGCTAAAAATGAAAGGAAAAAAAAAAAAAAAAACGCCGCTGTGCAAGGATATAAATATGTAAATTGTTATCCCACTGGGCATAAGTTACTGTTATACTGTAGAAAGATTATACCAGACCTTGTCTAGTCGACATTACAATTTAGTATTATTATAACATTATAATTTAGTTTTAATATTACATTATAACTTCTTATTTCTCTTTTATTCCTCTCTGTATGTACCTTTAATCCTAGGTCTAATCAAAAACGACTTTACATAAACATTTACAAATTAATTAGTCAATATCAAAATGATCCACTAATTAACATAGAATTGTGTTAATTAATTCAAGAAGTTTGTTTACCGGATTCCAAAATTCCATGAAGTCCCAGTAAGCAGTACATTTACCTCATGTAAACCTCAGCAAATAATTAACAGAGCAGAATGATTAACATAGAGTTGTGAAAATCTAGAATTACATAAAATAATTATGACTGCTGCCTGGCCAGCAAATTGGCCAGATGGCACTCCTGCAACCTATAAATTCAGTCAGAGACTGATAATATGTCTCTTCTCCTACTGACCATCACACGTTTTTCAAAGATTTCAGGTAAATAGTGTAGTATTTTATGCTGATGCATATGCATTGGGCTTTGCGTTCCAACGCCAGTTTGCTATGTACCAAACATAAAAGAAATTTAACTTTTCGTCATATATTATTAAAATTAATTGTGATATACCAAAACTGAAAATAGATAATTAATAATAGTATAACTGTTATTGGGACTACAGAAACAGGTATGCACAAGGCAATCATTCTGTATGGCTATCTATTGGTTCAAAGCCTCTGAAAAAGTAGTGGAGAGATGGCCAAGTGAATGAATGTAATTTTTCCATTTCATCCCAATCCTTTTATATTTCTTTTGAAATTTCTCTTTCATTTTTATTTTATTGTTTTTTAACATGGTCCTTTAGGTATAAGATCATGCAAATTTAGTGTTTAACTAGTAAAATTAGGGTTTAACATTATAATAATAATAATAAAAAAATAAAATAAATAAATAAAATAGGCAAACTGACTACTGTTAGCATACTAAATTTCTAGTCAGCACCATTAGGCTTTAATGCCTTCCACACAAGTTATAAACATACTAGCAAAAACGTATCCAAAAATAAACAGGATCATGAGCTTATTTTCAATAACAACACTCAGATTTCTTGACAAGGTCACCTATCTTGGCTGTCTATAAATCCTGAATAACCTTTAACCTCTCTTGGCATAAGTATATTCTCTTTGTCTCTTCTATGAAATATTGTTCTTGCATCCCATATGCAGGAATATTCCATAGTAGGGCAGATTAGGATATGTGCCCTGAAACTTCTTGTAAACTCCTAAACTTTATGCAAAATATAGAAGTTGGACAAATCAATGATACCTCTCTCACCAACCATTATCAATACAGACATTTAGCTTCTGCTGAATACCTTTAGTTTATTTATTTTATTTCTACAGGTTAACTTTTTTCTTCCTCATCCAACTTCTGTTCTTTGGAACAGCTTTCCTTTCCTTACTTGCAAGAAATTGCAATGTGCAATATACATTAATTTGAGTCCAATATCATTAAGTATCTTGTCTTCAACTTTGAACTCACATATGGTACTAGGGCTACAATTCCATAGGTACTTAACCTTTCACGTTTGGTGTCAGCCTAAAACAAAAACAAAAAAAAAAAAAAAAAACTATTTAGAACCCTCCCCCCACATTTGGTGCAATCTTAAGCCATAGACAGGTGCACAATTCTAAACTGTTGTCTTACTAATGTCATCCTTTATTTTATCATAGCCATGTCAATATAGTAGTCAGTTTGATAAATGCATTTCTCTTTATTGAAAATATTTGTTTAATTTTTTTTTTTTTTTTTAAATGTACTTAACACTCACAGAATTTCTATATAGGTACTCTTGCTTGCATACTGGGAGGACTAATGGAATTCACTCACCAATGGGTGAAATCTCATTCATAATCCTTGTAGTTTTTTTTTTTTTTTTTAACATAGCTACTCCACTTTTTTCAAATAAAATGAGCACCACAAAAACAGAAAATGTTCTCTATAAATTCCAAAAACTGCAACAGATTCACAAGTTATTAGAAAACTAATGTCATGTAGGTGGGAGCACACTTGTGTTAAGTAAAATGAAATTAAACCTGTTATTTTTGTTTTTTATGATCAAACTACTTCATTTCCAAGCAGCTTAAAAATGAAACATAATAATTCAAGGAATAATAAAGCTGACATTGATGTCACTCTCACAGATATACAGTTCATTCTGCTATAATGCCTTTTTACACTCTTTTCTCACTAGTGCTATTTCAGTTTATGGTTGTCCATGGGGGGGAGTGTGTGTGTGTGTGTGTGTGTGTGTGTGTGTGTGTGTGTGTGTGTGTGTGTGTGTGTGTGTGTGTGTGTGTGTTGTATATATATATATATATATTTTTTTTTTTTTTTTTGTTATATATTTTGTGTATAAAAATTTATATGCAGTTCACACATACAGCAGCTCTCTTAACTGACTCACAGGATTAACTAATGCTGCCCCTTCCCTCCTTAATTCTCTTTTCAGACATCAGAAAAGAAGAGGTTGTTTCTATAACAGCCTGCTAGAACACAAATGGAACTCACAAACTGCTCTTTTTTCTTTTTGCTGGAAAATCAACTAATCTTAGAGTTTTTAAAAACAATTTGTTCACCTTTACAAGTTTGCTACCACTTACAAAATCAGCATGGATGGACCTGTTTTAATTGCAGAAAGATTTCTTTTCATGAATTTGTATCTTCCATTAAGAAACTTGAAGAAAAAGTCTATTCTCTTTCTGGATAACTCTCCTTTACAGTCCAACAGTGAGGACATCAAAGAAGGGACATAAAAGCATGCTTTTACTACTATGTAACATCCTTGATTCAGCACATGGATCAAGAGATTCTAGAATGTCTGAAGAGATGACACAAAGAAAAGTTTTTGAATTAAAATTTTGAAAAAAATATAAGATATGAATATAGGTGTTATAGAATTGTTAAAAGTCATCAACATCAAAGATGTGTTTACAATATAGCACTTGGCATCGAACAAAATTCCAAGTTCACTATTTATTAAATCTTGGAGAAAACTTTTGCCTGAGATTGACAGTGCTAACGAAAATCTTGAACTACAAGATGATGAAGAATAGTTTAACTGATTTCAAGAAAATTAAAGGTTCGAAGATTTACAGAATTCTCATACACTCACAAACTGTGAGTGTATGAGAATTTGCTGTATAAGAGTTGAAACAAAAGAGTCAACAATGTTTTCCAACAAATCAGTGACTATATCTAAATATGTAAAAAAATTTTTTAAGGTACATATAATTTTTTTATCATTCTTGCACTGACTTTTTCAATTAACCAACCAACTACTGGTCCTGATATCATGTTGGATAAGAGGGCTTCTATTGTATTCCATTTTTATTATCTTTACAGTAAACAATTAATTTGAAAAATGATGATAATGTTTCAAAAAAGGGAAGGCATTAAATATTGAATATAATTAAAGTTTCGAAGTTTTTGTAAAAATAGTTTCCGACATGGATCTGGATATCAAAAGAAGCTGCATGTCCAAAACAAATTTAGATGATCAGATGAACAGTTACAGATTTATTTTATAAGGGAGCTTATACAAGAAGATTCAAAGCACTCCAATTGAAAAATTAGCCATCTAAAATGAAATAATACTGATTGTGTGCATTTTATTTCAATAAATTATTTAATTGCCACACTTCGTTTACTCACTACATTTGCCTTTTTTTTTTTTTTTTTTTGAAATGAATATAAATTTAGTTTATATTCATTTCAAAAATACAACAATGGTATTTTTAAAGTAAACTGAAGATAGGGAACAATATTCCCACTGAGAAAAAAAATCAGCTGATTAGCCAAAATTTTAATTTAGAAATTTATTTTAGAATGTAAACAGTAATGAAGCAGACTCTTTAAAATCTGGCTTGAGAGATGTTGGATTTTAAAGAATTTTTAAATGTTTTGATTTTAGTGAGGTGTGCTTGTTCGTGTAGCACTTTTGGAGAAGCACGCTTCAATGAATACTGACACTAACAACTGAACAGTTATTTACATCTGTAAATGTTTATACTGACTAAAAAAAGATAGTACTAGTGGTTAAAATGTAAATAACAGTTCAGTTTGTTAAATGTAAACAAATGACAATAAACACTGTCAAAGAAAATGATTTTGGAACATTAATGGATATGCTTCAGAGAAAAAATATTTTCATAAGGGTTAAAGTAATGAGGCAACCTTTATACATTTACGTGAGCAATATGTCATGTAAACATTATACGTTTACATGACATATTGCTTTTATAATGTACCATCTAGGAATTCAATTGATTTCTTGCACATTATAACAAAGATAATCAACTTCTGTTTTTGCTACCATTATAACTATAAACAGAAAAAAACAACATGCAGTCACTTACTAGGCCTTTCTCTTTTGTAGCACTAGTATGGAGTAGGACGCTGCTAGCAACCTTGGGCTGCCTGTTGTTTTGCTCTCTATTTTTTTTCATGAACCTGACGAGCTGTAGGACTAATTACAATTACAGAAAAACCTTGAATGCACAAAATTAAATTTGTGTGCAGCAGTTAAGTTGTTGTCTATGGAAAAGATTTTCAGCTATACCCATGGTGGGCATTTTCAATCTCTCTCTGCAATCAGCTGCAATTTCTAAGGGCAGATTGTGTGCTTAGTTATGAAATTTACTGAAAAAGAAAAATAAGGTGTTTGCAGGATTTAAACTACACATAACTTATAATGCAATGTCTTAATTTTCACAGAACAAACTTGGCTTTGTAATGAGTTGCCCGGTTATGTTCAAGCAGATGGCCTTACTAAAGTTTAAATGATTATTTGTGTAAAAGATTAGACTACTATGACAGTCTGTTTCAGGACTAATCAATTTTTCATCAGATAGCAGGTGTCCTTTAGTGACAAAACAGATAACTTTAGCTATATTATAACTTTGAAACACTGATCTTGTATACTGGATGACTTGGCTGCTCACTTTAAATAACTTCATTACAACTGTTCTGTCTGTGAGGCATTGATGAGGGAAACAGTCAATTCTGAAACAGGCTGTTATAGCAGTCTCATTTTTAAAACAAATGGCTGATTACCCTTTTGGCGAAGCCATCTTTTCTAAAAGCCCCAATATGTGCTGTATTTGAAAATAATGCAATACCAGGACAACTGTAGTAGTAGTCGCATGTGATGCAAGAAAGCAAGTGCAAGAGCTTATGCCGCATCAGCCAAAAAAAAAAAAAAAAAAAATATCACACCATTCCCTCCAAATGCCTGTCCAGTTCCTCCTTAAATTTATTCAACCTATCAATTCCCACAACGACAGATGGAAGTTTGTTCCAGCAATTAACCACCCGCTGGCTAAAGGCAAATTTCCGCACATCTAATCTACATCTGTCTTTTCTTAATTTGAATTTATGCCCCCTTAGGTTCGTAATCTGAACAAATGGAAGGATCCTATCAGAATTCAGCATGCTCAACACATTCAAGGCCTTATACACCTCAATCAGATCACTGCGCAGGTGCCTAGTCTCCAGCCACTGCAATTTGCAGAACTTAAGCCTCTCTTAGTAAGAGGATCTCTTCATTCCCCTCACCAATCTTGTTGCCCTTCTCTGTACACGCAAATTGATATCCTTTAATTTGATATCCAAATTGATATCCTTCCTAAAATGAGGCCTCCAGACCTGTATGCAGTACTCAAGGCGTGTCCTGACCAATGTCATATACAGAGGGACAATCACCTCCTTTTCCCTGCTAGCAAAATTCCAATATATCATTGACAAAACCCCATGACCTGCCCTGGCAGCCTGTCTGCATTGTTCAGAAAACTTCATATCTGACTGCACAATTACTCCCAGGTCTTTTTCATTTTCTACCACCTTACGTATAGTACCACACAGTTGGTACATTTCTCTGGGGTTACTTCTACCCATATGCAGTACTTTGCATTTGTCAAGGTTAAACTTCAGTTGCCACTTCTTAGCCCATCTGCCCAAATTATCTAGATCCTGTTGCAGTAGCACACTGCCATTGCTGTCATTAACAAACCTGCCAACCTTTGTATCATCTGCAAACTTCGACATTAAGCCTGATATACCTTCATCAATATCACTGATAAATATACAAAACAACAGTTGACCCAACACCAAATGTTAGTCCACGAAGAGCAGCACCCATTGATTACCACCCTCTGTCTTCTCCCACTTAACCATCCTCTTATCCATTCTGGCAACTTACCCTTAATACCATTCTGCTCCAATTTGTACAATAGTCTTCCATGCACAACAGTGTCAAAAGCTTTCCTGAAATCCAAATATATGATATCAAAATTATTTTTTGCATCCAGTTCCTTTGTAACCACATCATAATATCCTATCAAATTTGTCAGACAAGTCTTTCCCTTAACAAACCCATGCTGTGTCTAAATTATTGCTGCAGTCTTGTCTAGATGATCTTGCAATGCATCTTTAACCAGTGACTCCATTATTTTACCCAGAGCAGAAGTTAAACTAACTGGTCTGTAATTACTCGTGTCACCCTTCGATCCCCCTTTGTGAATTGGGGATACATTTGCACATCCCCAGTCCGTGGGAACCTCCCCTGAGTCCAAGGATGACCTCATAATTATGGCTAAGGGTTTGCTTAGTTGCTTTGCCACCTCCTCTAAAATAACTGAATAGATCCCATCCACCCCATGTGCTTTTATGTTTAACTTCAACAATTTCTGCTTCATGCTCTCAGTTATTGCAAAATCATTAAGTATCCTGCTACAATTTGATAACCTTCTGCCATTTTCAAACCTTAATAATTCCTCATGTGTGAATGTAGATGCAAAATATTCATTCAGTTTGTTTGCTATCTGAGCAGGATCATCAACAGTCGAACCATCGATGCCAAGTGGACCAATCAGATTCATCCCCTTCCTTTTAGAGTTTATATAAGTAAAGAAATCCTTGCTGTTTTTCTTAGCATCTTTTGCCAAGGATTTCTCGTAATCTGCCTTCATCACCTGCCTAACCTCCTTTGCGACCTGATTACAGACTAGCTTATATCTTTTTTTTTTTTTGGTAGTTGTTGGCGCATAGGCTTCTGTGGCCATAATGCACCTCCCAAGGTTTTTGCAGTACTGTACTTTGATCCAAGCCCAAGGCGGGAATCGAACCAGCGACCTTTGGGTTGCCAGGTAGACACTTTACCCACACAGCTAGCCTGGTCAGCAGCTTATATCTGCCATAGGCTTCTGAATCGCTTGATAATTTATATGCATCCCATGCATTTTTCTTCTCTGTTACGAGTTTCATTAGTTCATTTGATAACCATTTAGGCCTAAACCTTGAACAATATTTCTCAATAGGTATGAAACTTTTAGTAGCATCCACAATTAATTCCTTGAATTCCTTCTGTTTCAAGGACAACTCTGTTCCATTGTGAGAATTAAGATCACTACATTATCAATGCAGTTTATAGGACAAGACATTCTTGAAAGCGACTTATAAAGAGAGAAAGGTCATCTTTTCTCATGGATTCTTAAAGACAAATGCAATCACTGATGCAGGTGTTGGACTGCTTTCTTAATATATCTGAATTATAAAGTGTTAGATTTTACAGTTTACCTTACTTATTCCAATTTTAATATCAAATTCAAAAAAATTTAGCCCAAATATGACACACAAAAAAAAAAAAAAAAAAAAAAAAAAAAGGGAGGACCAGACAACAAAAGCATAAACCTAAAAATAAGTGAGACATACAATCCCCGATGCCTTTTAACAGAAACAGCCTCTACACATGTGGCTGGAAGTCACAGTGATAAGATGTTTGTGTTAGCATTCCAGGGTTTTCATAGACTTGAAACCTGTGTAAGGAGTTAAGGCAAAATCTCAATTTCTATTATTTTTTTAAATTTAATTCTTACCTAGTAATGACATCAGTTCTTGTAAGTTTAAATTCTGAAGTTTTAGTAGTAAACTAATCTGTGGTTGAATTTCATGGATCAATACCATTAATCTGTTATGTGAGTGCATAACAGTTGAATAATTTTGCCCTCAGCTTCTAGTGCAAATAAATTTTTTGACTCCCAAGAAAAATGTGTTCAGATAAGATTAGTATTTTATTTTTTTTAAAATGTGGCACTTCTTCACTCACAACTAGTATACACTGTTTCAAAATTTCAGTTACTAAAAAACTTCCTGCTCTTTTCCAGTTATTTCATCCACTACACAACTAGAATACACTCCTGATTCATTTCAATGCACTGTTTCTTGGGGATGTTTCAATGACCCATCAAAGAGGTTTCAAATTTCAGATTTTACATTTTTTTAAGTTCACGAGTGAAACGATCAATTTTACTTTCATGTTCATTTCCATAATGATGCTTGATATTTTATTCTTTTATAAAAACAGTTTTTTGGCAGAAAAGAAAGAGGTTTATTTATGATAAAGACATATTTGCTGCTCCCATCTTTGAAAATACCACCTTCATCACAAACTTTGTTTCCTTGATACCATGATTCAGAAAATACAACCACTTTATATCGGTCATGAGCAAAGAACAAGCAAACCACCTTTCTGGTTACACAGAGGTTCCCAACCTTTTTTGGTTCATGGTACCCTCACCTGTCCCAGTAATTTTTTCATGGCACCCCTAGGCCAAAAGAAATACCTATCACAGCAGTTTTCGACCTTTTAATATATACCTACATAATAATTTTATTCTTTATACAGAGGTACTAAATAAAGATCAATTATACATTACCACAAAATTAAAAAGATACGGTACAATGGATATTGTACTTATTCCAATTTTAATATCAAATAATAATAAATTTCAAAATAATAATAATAATAACTTTAAGTAACTTAAACCCAAATTACACGGCACACCGGTTGAAAACCACTGGGTTACATAATAACTTCTGGATGCAGAATTACACTGAACTTTTAAAAGAATGCTGCTCACTTATGAAGGCATGTGGAAAATACTGTATATTTCTAGATTTCTCTAGGCTTTTCTATTAAGATTAAAGAATGTCTTTTTTTTTTTATAAACAAAACCATACATTACAAAAACCCATATATTTGGGAACTTTGTGGTTTCTTCATCTGTGGGGAGTTAGAATAGAAATATAACAATAAAATTACGTTCTAAGATGCACATATTCCAGAAGAAATAATGCAACCAGCTTTCCTGTAATCATTTCATGGACACAATGAAGATCAGGTGGTCAGAGTGTAGTCTTGATTGGAAATGAGGTATCTCTTTGTTGTGAGTCATACAGAACGAATGCCATGGTGAGCTACAACAACATATGAGACACCGTGACCAAAACTACTACCTAGGCTGAAGCCTATCTGTGGATAGGGACTAAGTTTTTATAATGTCTGAGTTTCAAGTTCAAAAGTGTAACTTAATATAACATAATATAACGGAAAATAAAACAGAAACATTTTAAATTAACAGCTACTTAGTCTCATCATAGGAGCATCAAGTCTTGATCTTATATGTCCACCGATCTCAATAAGACGAGTTGCTGCCCCTGTTACTAGGATGTGAGCTTCTACTATCAGCAATAACCATAGCACACCTTCTAAAGACTGCAGTTATTAAAATAAGTAAAAAGCCTCCTTTCCATGAACGTAATCCAAAGTCTCTCTTTCTCCAGAGTACCAACACAACTCCAAGTTAGATCTTAAATCAGTTATAAGTTGCATTTTAGCATAACGTGTTCAGCTATTTCGTCTTCTCCACAAGTGCAAGTACCTAGATCCCTCAGTCCAAATTGATATAATCTACAAGACAAGCTATGGCCAGTGATCAGGAAGGTAGCACACACAGCCCAAAAACTGTAACTATAGCTTTTCACAAGTATCTATAATCTCCACATTTGGAAAACACATGCAAGTTTGCCTACCTTTCTCTGATTCCTAACAGTTAGGCCATATAACTTTTAACTCTTCACAAATCCTTTACCTTTCATTCTTTAGATCCGCTCTTGTATAGGTCCTTTTTTCATCGGGGCAGGATGTAACTCCCATAATAGTTCGCTTAATATTCCTCTTTGTAAAGTACAACAGTCCAGATAACAGAATTTTAAATTGTACAGGAATTCTACGTGATATAATCTGCAAGGCCTCTGTTGACACAGTTCGACAAGCATGAGTAATGCTTAACAAAGCAAATCTTTGTGCCTGCAATAAGTACTTTTGTATAATAACATTTTCTATACAATGCACCCAGGCTCCAGAGGCGTAAGTCACAATCGGGACAAACAAGCACTCACATAGTAAATTTAAGGCATTGCCTTTTATGCCACAATTCTCCCAAGTTTAGCATATAATATACTAATAGTTTTTGAGTACTTGACACATGCTCTGTAAAGAATGACCGTTCTTCTAAAACCAAACCCAGATATTTTGTAACTCTAAAGAATTGAACTGGGTCACCCAGAAGCCTTACAGCAGGTGCCCTACTCATACTTAATTGCTCTTTTAATAGCGTTTGAACAGTTTTATCTTGGGTTATCTGTAACTTGTACAGCCTACTCCAGTTTTCTAATTTGATTAAAATCTCTTCAGATTTCTTTTCTATCTCAGAGCGAGAATTGCCAAAAACAAGGATCATTAAATATAAAAAGGGTTGCATACAACCATTTTTATACCTTCCTTTGCTGAATCAAAAACTCATCAAGAACAATGTTCCACACAAAGGGACTGATAACCAAACCCTGAGGACAACATCTTTGAACTTATTCTCAAATTTAGTATAGAAAGTCTTCACAATAACTTTCCTACTATGGAAATAATTTCTGAAAACAGAATATAACTTCACAGAACATTCTGTAATTAAAATTCAAGCAAGTATGCCCCATCACCATAACCTGTCAAATGCCTTTAAAATCAATAAAAATGCCTAAAACATACCTAACCCCACTGCTTGGATCAAGCTCTGCCCCAACACCTTTCTTAAAACCAAATTGGTTTTCAGAGGACATAGCTTTCATATTATAACTAATCATTAAGTGATTAATGCATAACTGTTCATAAGTTTTTCCCAATACAGAAAGAAGAGCAGGAACAATCTTAATCCCAAGAACAATGTGCCACAAAATTTGCTGCTCCTCTGTTCGCATTGGCTGTCTATTTGTCAAGAGTTATGGCCAGAAGCTGAGCTTTACTCATTTATTAAAAATAAGATAATTATTTTTAATAAATGAGTTGCATGATACTACCAGTGCATGTGATAGCTGAATGGTGTTCTGGTACATTCCTTCCAAGTCCTGGTTACAGATATAAATGCACTTGTAGAAAAAATAGGCAAAAGTAGTGGACAAATTTGCTTTAAAATGTTTGCAATTTAAAAAAGGTTATTCACAATTGAATTTATTTACTGTTAAAATAAGGGATAATATTACAACATAATGCTAAGTTATTAAAAACTAACATCCACATAATATACATTATATCTGTATACATACTCATCTAATTTGGTCCGTTCTTTTGCTGTGTGTATATAGATAGCATTAGGAGATTCTAAATGGCTGACATACACTTGTATGTAATTTGGATGTGGATTTTTCTCTTTTTTCAGTTCTGCAGAATGAGTACTTAGGACTGCTTCTGGTTTCTTTTTTGATACTTTAGAGGGCGACAGTTTTCCAAGAGATTTATTTGAAGGGGATACCTTAGGATGTACCATTGCAGTTCTGGATCTAGTGAAAATAATTAAAAAATATTATAAAAATATTCTTATATATAACAGCATATGATAAGGCAAATTCCATATAATACTAAAAATTAAAAAAAAAATTATACAAACACAGTTTCACTTGTGCAGAGAGCGAAGCATTTTAAACGGCTATGCAATGAATTTATATTTAAAATATGTGGGGTGTGATTATGAAGTAATAATAATCATCATCAGACAAATCTGTTTACCCAGTGGTAGGCAGGTCACTATTATCACACTGGCCTGTATACCTATAAAATAGCAGAAAGTCCTGGAATTTCAGTGATCCATTCACTATTTCCTGCCATGCTATCCATCCTATTTTCTATTAAATACAATTATTTTAGCCTTAGCCAGAGTATACGTTCTTTCTTCTACTGCTTACTTGATGCCACCAATCCATATTCCTACAGGTCTGCCGCTGGGACTATTACATTTGCTTCAAATATGTTTGGTCAACCTTCTTTCTCCAGTCATTTCTATATGCACACACTATCTAAAGTTTGCTTTACTTATGTTTGACTGAATATTTTTCATCCCAAGGTTTTTCATAACTCTCCAATTTTTTTTTTTTTTTTTTTTGGCATGGTCTTGCCATTGCTTACACATGTTAGTTCCATTTGTCTTTCTCAAAATTCTGTTTTCTGAAAATTCAAATTTTTGATCAATTCCTTCATTTCTTAATCAGGATCTGAGAGCTGAGTCAAAGTTTGACTTCCAAAGTCTATTTACCAGTATTAATCAAATTAACTTGAAATCGGTCTTAAATAACCTGTACAATAAATATAAACATATAATTAATTGCAACCCAGGATATTGGAACAATTTAATCAACCTTTGTATTTCCAACAACTTCATTTTTGATGATAATGCTGCCTACCAACAAACCATGGGAATTCCTATGAGCAGTCCTGCCAGTTGTGTCATTGCCAATCTCTACTTAGACCAGGATATTTACTTTGTTAATATCCTGGTCTGAAACTGCACTACCACCAGAACTCTGTATGCCGAGATATATAGATGACTTATTTGTAGGAAATTGTCCCAATTTCTTACAAGATTTTACACATATATATCCCCCAGAACTCACCCTGGAAAGAACTAAAATCCATAACCATACTGCTAACTACTTAGATTTGGATATTGACATCAAGACCTCACATACAATCATTAATATTTACAATAAACGAGACACTTTCAATTTTATGTAGTTAATTTTACCCACTGGTACTCTAATATTTCAAATAGGGTACATGCTAATATCATCCTGTCACACTGCAATAGCAACAATTTGATAATTCATAACATCAGAAACATCATAACATCATACGATCACTCATCGGTGAAGACAGGATCTTAGAGCTGGAAAAGGAATTAGAAAATGTGAATTGGAATATCATCGGTTTGGCTGAAACAAGAAGAAGAAATGAATCACTTATAAGTTTATCAAGTGGAAATCTGCTGTACACCAATGGAAACAGTGAAAGGAGTGAAGGTGGAGTTGGGTTTCTGGTCCATAAAGATTTTAAAAACAACATTTTGGAATTCAAAAGTACATCACCAAGGGTGTCAAGACTAATACTCAAGATTTCTAAGAGGTACAAGCTAAAGATTATAATGATTTATGCACCAACATCGAGCCATGATGATGAAGAGGTTGAAGAAATGTACACTGAAATTGAGAGTCTTCTAGATGAGCAGAAAACCCACTACACTATTATTATGGGGGACTTCAATGCTAAGGTTGGAAAAAGGCAAAACAGCACAGAAAGAGGAACTATAGGAAATTTTGGAATTGGTGAAAGAAATAAAAGAGGTGAAAGACTTGTGGAATTTGCAGAATCTCAAGGAATGTCAGTAATGAACACTTTTTTCAAGAAAAGGGTGAACAGAAGGTGGACATGGAAGAGTCCAAATGGATTAACAACTAATGAAATCGACTTCATCCTCACTAACAGAAGATATATTGTGAATGATGTTACCGTCCTGAATAAGGTAAATGTTGGAAGTGATCACAGAATGGTTAGATGTACACTTGATATAGATGTAGGAAAGGAAAGGAAAAAACTGACTCGAGTAAATAATACAAAGGTCTTTGAAATAACAGAGGAGGAGAAAAAGCAGTATGTACTGGAACTTAAGAACAAGTTTGAGCTTCTGCAGACTGCTCAGCACCAAGATATCGACGAGGAATATTACAACTTTCTGAAAGTGATAAAGCCCAAGAAACCTATAGGGAAAGAGAAATCCAAAGAAGAAAAAATTAGTCAAGAAACACTTGTCATGATGAACCAAAGACGACAAATGAAGAGCAAGAAAAACACTGACAGGGAGAAAATTGAGTATACTGAGTTATGCAAAGCCATTAGAAAGAGACTCAGAGAGGAAATAAGAAGATTTAACACAAGAAAAGTAGAACAAGCATTAAGGGAAAACAAAGGATTTAAATCAGCAGCCATGAGCGGTAATACAGAAAGACAAATGATACTGAAACTGAAGAATAGCGATGGTGTACTTATAAACAGCAGAGAAGGCATAATTCAAATAGCAGAAGACTACTATAGAGAATTATACAAGGAGCGAGGGAATGATACCAGCAGTGGGGAAGATGGATTGCAAAGTAGCAACACATACGACATACCCGATATTCTTCCTGATGAGGTAGAACATGCATTGAAGAAAATGAAGAATCGGAAAGCCCCGGGGGAAGATGAAGTTACTGTAGAGTTGTTAAAATTGGGAGGAAGAGACATAACACAAAAACTGGCAAGGCTCTTCACAAAGTGCATTAGAAAAGGTGTGATGCCTAAGCAGTGGAATAATGCAATCATAGTTTTGCTGCATAAGAAAGGAGATAAATCAGAAATTGGAAATTATAGACCAATTAGCTTGTTATCCCATATCTACAAGTTGTTCACAAGGGTCATTACTAACAGATTAGAAAGAATACTTGATGAGAATCAACCGAAAGAGCAAGCTGGCTTTAGGACAGGATTCTCAACTATGGATCACCTTCACGTAATATCACAGCTAATGGAGAAAGCAAATGAATATAAAACACCATTATGCCTGGCATTTGTGGATTATGAAAAGGCGTTTGACTCCATACAGCATAAGGCAATGTTTCGGGCACTGGAAAGACAAGGCATAGATACTCCATATATTATGATTTTGAAGAAAATATATGAGAGTGCTACATCCTTTATTGGACTAGACAAAGACAGTAGGAAATTTAAAATCGAGAAAGGAGTTCGACAAGGAGACACAATATCTCTGAAGCTGTTTACTGCTGCCCTTGAGGAAGCTTTCAGAAGATTAGACTGGTCGCAGAAAGGAGTCAATGTGAACGGAGAGTACCTAAACCATTTACGATTTGCAGATGACATTGTGGTCATAAGCCACGATCCCAAAGAATTAGAGGAAAATCTTAATCAGTTATGCACAGTTAGTAAGGATTTTGGACTAAAGATGAATATGGCTAAAACAAAAGTAATGATGAACAAGTATGCCACGGAAAGGGAAATAATGATTGAAGGAGCAGTAATTGAAAAGGTGGAGTCATATACTTATCTGGGACAAGTTATTAGCTGTAATAATGATAAATGTCTGGAAGTCAAGAGAAGAATAAATTTTGGATGGATAGCATTCAGGAAATATAGTCACATACTGAAGAGCAATATCCCAGTTTGTCTGAAACGTAAAATAATGAATCAATGTATACTCCCCACCATGACTTATGGAAGTGAAACTTGGGCACTCACCAAAAGAATGGAAGAGAAGCTAAGAACTACACAGCGAAGAATGGAATGAATTATATTGGGAATCAGACTGTTAGATAAGAAGAGAAACACATGGATTAGGCAGGAAACTCAAGTAAAGGACATTCTTATCAAAACTAAAGAACTAAAATGGTCTTAGGCAGGACACATAGCTCGAAGACATGATGACAGATGGACTAAGAAAATAACAGAATGGTACCCAAGAGGAGCTAGAAGAAAACCTGGAAGACAAAGGCGGAGATGGATAGATGAAATTCATGACTTTTTGAGTAGTAAATGGATGGCCAGTGCTCAAAACAGAAGGAACTGGAAAGTTGCTGGAGAGGCCTTCATCCTGCAGTGGATTGAAAATGGCTGATGATGATGATGAACATCAGAAATCTCTACCACAAGCTTCTTGACAACCAGTATCCTCCTGCTTATCTAAATTACCATCAGGGGTAAAGGAAAGGGTTTTTGCTTCCGTAAGGGCGAGTACAGTGATCTCAGACAGTTTTTAAATTCTGTACAATGTTACCAACAGTAAATTCTAAGTGGGAAGCATTCAAGGAATTAATCGTGGAAGCTACTAAAAGTTTCATACCTATTAAGAAATATTGTTCAAAGTTTAGGCCAAAATGGTTATGTAATGAACTAATGAGACTCGTAACAGAGAAGAAAAATGCATGGGATGCATATAAATTATCAAGTGACTCAGAAGTCTATGGCAGATATAAGCTAGTTTGTAATCAGGTCACAAAAGAGGTTAGGCAGGCGAAGGCAGATTACGAGAAATCCTTGGCAAAAGATGCTAAGAAAAACAGCAAGGATTTCTTTACTTATATAAACTCTAAAAGGAAGGGGATGAATCTGATTGGTCCACTTGACATCGATGGTTCGACTGTTGATGATCCTGCTCAGATAGCAAACAAACTGAATGAGTATTTTGCATCTACATTCACACGTGAGGAATTATTACAATTTGAAAATGGAAGAAGGTTATCAAATTGTAGCAGTGTGCTTAATGATTTTGTAATAACTGAGAGCAAAGTGGAGGAGACACTGAAGTTAAACATAAAAAAAACATCTGGGATGGATGGGGATCTATCCAGTTATATTAAAGGAGACGGCAAAGCAACTAAGCAAACCCTTAGCCATAATTATGAGAGCATCATTGGACTCAGGGGAGGTTCCCATGGACTGGAGATGAGAGCAAATGTATCCCCAATTCACAAAGGGGGATCGAAGGGTGACACGAGTAATTACAGACCAGTTAGTTTAACTTCTGTTCCGGGTAAAATAATGGAGTCACTGGTTAAAGATGCATTGCAGGATCATCTAGACAAGACTGCAGCAATAATTCAGACACAGCATGGGTTTGTTAAGGGAAAGTCTTGTCTGACAAATTTGATAGGATATTATGATGTGGTTACAAAGGAACTGGATGCAAAAAATAATTTTGATATCATATATTTGGATTTCAGGAAAGCTTTTGACACTGTTGCGCATGGAAGACTATTGTACAAATTGGAGCAGAATGGTATTAAGGGTAAGTTGCGACAATGGATAAAAGGATGGTTAAGTGGGAAAAGACAGAGGGTGGTAATCAATGGGTGCTGCTCTTCGTGGAATAACATTCGGTGCTGGGTCCACTGTTGTTTTGTATATTTATCAATGATATTGATGAAGGTTTATCAGGCTTAATGTCGAAGTTTGCAGATGACACGAAGGTTGGCAGGGTTGTTAATGACAGTAATGGCAGTGTGCTACTGCAACAGGATCTAGATAATTTGGGCAGATGGGCTAAGAAGTGGCAACTGAAGTTTAACCTTGACAAATGCAAAGTACTGCATATGGGTAGAAGTAATCCCAGAGGAACGTACCAACTGTGTGGTACTACACTTAAGGTGGTAGAAAATGAAAAAGACCTGGGAGTAATTGTGCAGTCAGATATGAAGTTTTCTGAGCAATGCAGACAGGCTGCCAGGGCAGGTCATGGGGTTTTGTCAATGATATATAGGAATTTTGCTAGCAGGGAGATGGAGGTGATTGTCCCTCTGTATAAGGCAATGGTCAGGCCACGCCTTGAGTACTACGTACAGGTCTGGAGGCCTCATTTTAGGAAGGATGAAGAGTTACTTGTGTATGTACAGAAAAGGGCAACAAAATTGGTGAGGGGAATGAAGGGATCCTCTTACCAAGAGATGCTTAAGTTCTGCAAATTGCAGTGGCTGGAGACTAGGCACCTGCGCGGTGATCTGATTGAGGTGTATAAGGCCTTGAATGGGTTGAGAACGCTGAATTCTGATGGGATCCTTCCACTTGTTCAGATTACGAACCTAAGGGGGCATAAATTCAAATTAAGAAAGAACAGATGTAGAATAGATGTGCGGAAATTTGCCTTTAGCAAGCGGGTGGTTAATTGCCGGAACAAACTTCCATCTGTCGCTGTGGAAGTTGATAGGTTGAATAAATTTAATAAGGAACTGGACAGGCATTTGGAGGGAATGGTGTGATTTTTTTTTTTTTTTTTTTTTGGCTGATGCTGCATAAGCTCATACACTTGCTTTCTTGCATCACATGCCACTACTACTACTACTACTATTACCATTTCAATAAAGCATTCCTATCATCAAGCATAAGAAACTGATTAACCACTTTGTTAATATCCATAATATTATTACAAGCTAATTTTCAAGCTATGTATATATCATGTCAGAAACAGAGGCCCTACTTCTTGCCGTATAGGAATAGGACCCTGAACTATAGGAACAGGAAAGCAACCTTGGACTGCCCAAGCCAACAATTTCCCACTTATTCCATATTCTTTTTACTTTCCTACTCCCATATTCTTATTTCTCATGAGCCATTAGTTTATCAAATGCAATATTGAGATATTATTTTTCTGCTATAACATACTTTTCTTTCTATCCATGTTGTCGTACTTCATGCATTTAATTACACATTCCATTCTTTGTAATTTAATTTAATTTTACTCTCTCTGAATTTCGGCATACAGGGTCATCATGATATACAGCAACTATAAATATATTTGAATGCTTCATACATCTACAGTTCTGATAGTTTCTTCTGACTGCATATCACATTGGGTTCAGTAAGTCATACCTGATTTCCACTTTCCTTTTTGATTTTAACTTTCCTCTCTGCTTTCTGCCTCTTTTGGGTCAGTCATGAAATATATATGCATCTCTCCCATGCATATCTCTACCTTTAGCCTAAATCCCATCACCACCAAATTCAAATTGCCTGCTGATACTACCACATGCTTATGTATATTTCATGTCAGAAACAGAGGCCCTACTTCTTGCCGTCTTTCCTGTGATTTTAATTTCAATGGTTGACCCTTGACAAAGATGTTGAAATCCTAAGTTTATCAGCATTAAGTATTTCTTTTTATTTTTCCTATATCTTTCCACGTTTTCTGTAGTTCCAATTCCCATTTGGTAGCTCATGTCCTACTCTGGTTCTCTCAATCAACTAACTTATATATCCATCATGGTCATTGGGTTCCTTCTGCCAAAATATGCATTGTATCTAGTCCATAATCTACATTACCATATTTTAATATTCCTCTTCAACCTCTTATAAATACAATTTATATATATATATACATATAGATAAGTAGATTAGAGTATGAGTGGGGAATGCTGACCTATCAGATGCAGTTACTATGGAAAAATTAAATAAGTGCCTGAAAAATAAAAGCAGATTAAATGAAATAAAATGATATAAATAGTACTGAATGCTATAGATCCTAAGATTTTAATTGATGTATATATCATAGCCGACCCAACAGAGACCAAAATGAAAAGGAATAAGAAATACATCAAATCTGAATTAAAATTAAAAGTAAAAAGCTAAAATCAAGATAAAGTTAATTCCAATAAAAGTTAAATTGAATAAAATAGCAAGCAGCCCTAAGTGAATTTAATCCAATCTGATTAAAATTAAAAGTGAAAATAATTTACCTTCCAGAACTTACTGTGGAAAGAACTAATAACAATTACTATTCAGCTAATTACTTAGACCTGGACATTAACATCAACAGCCCACATATGGCAATTAACACATATAACAAAGGAGATGCATTTAACTTAAATGTGGTCAGCTTCACTAATTGGCACTCCAACATCTCAAAAAAAAAGTACATTCAAATATAATACTCTCCCAATGTATCAGGATTGCCACCACATTTAACAACAATCTCTTTATAGATAATATCAAAATTCTCCATAATAAACTACTTGGTAATAATTTCCCTTCAGCCTTCCTTCGCCATCATTTTAAGAAAGCACAAAATATTATAAAATATAAAAAGCTGATTGACAACCATATTGATATTAACATATAACAGCAGGTTTATATCTCGTTTTACATTCAGGCCTGTATATAATGTACAGTCAAAACTTGTGCCCACCGATTGGCTAACTATGGGGGTATCATGTTTTATTTGTCTTTTGGCATTGTTTATTCTTTTTATTTTTGCGTTTTGACATTGTTTTGTCTTTCATTTTATATTACAATATAAAATGATATGTCCAAGGACCTACTATTGGTACGGGTTCGCAACCTCGAACTGAGCAGTACCGTATTCCCAGTCTTTCAATTGCTTTTTACTGTTCTTAGACTCTATGTTTACTTATTTCTCGTGCGTGATTAGGTTGACCGAAAGCAATATTTGAGATGCTATTTTTCTGCTATCTCTAATTTTTTTTTGCCTACAACAAAGTTTAGTCTTTTAACGCTACCTTGTAAGTTATAGATTTCTCACCTATTCTGGTCGATGTGCTTCATTTGTTTAATTACTAACTTCCCTGTCACACTCCCCATTTAAACTATAAAGAGTTTAGGGCTGAAGCCTCAAGCTATGGAAAAGTCATTCCCCATTTAATTATTAACTTCTCCCTTACTCAAGGTAAGTGTCTGCTTATATTTATTATTATTTTTAATATTTTTTACCATTTAAAATTCAAACTGCCAAAGTTCTGTAACTGTTCAGAAATTGCACAATTTTTGGAATAATATGAAATGACTGCTGTCATCATTTCGAGTCTTCCCTCATGAATCTGTCATATATTTCCATAATAAAAAATATAACCAAATATTCTTCATTTTTAAAAACACAATGGTCTTACCCCAGTCACATACAACCTATTAAGTACAGGTTTGTATTGCATGGCCACCACAGTTAGATCCTTAGACCTCAGTTCAAAAGAATATGTCTAGAACATTCTAGGTTGCCAGTTACAGACATCCTCCCAGAAACCCCACTGCAACTGGGTCAACTTCAAGTAATGCCAAATGGCTCCCCAAATGTTTCATCATAATCTAATGAAAAGATTTTTGATTTATGTATGTTTTTATGCTTGTTCCTAAGCCCCCTCTTTCCTCGACTACATTTCTGGGTTGCAATCTAATTTTGTTGATTTTTCAGTTTTATTCCATTATGTAAAAATTCAGGAAATACATGGTGTGATTGTGAAGTTGCAAATTGTCCCAACATATTTAGTGGTTCATCTAGATGTATTAATGCACAAATCACCCATTTATATGTAGTCAGGCTGAATATAAGAAATACTAATTGCACTAGTGACTTTGCAGATAGTTAAACATCAGACATTCCCCATCAAATCATGAACACAGGCGACTAAGATGGTTTTTGAAGTTAAAGGCTGGCCAGAGTACAGATTATCTTCAACAGACAAGTTTTTTTTTTTTTTTTTTTTTTATGCGAAGCCCAAACATGAGACGTATTAGAACCTATAGTACTTAGTACCGTGCTTGGGTTGGAGGTTGAGAAGATGAAAGAAGATATTTGTTGATATTGGACTTGAACTTCTGTAGATTGTAATTTTCAGGAAATACGTATGAAGGAAGGTTGTTCCAGAAAACGGCAGTTGAATTAATAAATGAGGAAGATGAAAAGTTGGACAGTAAATGGTTGGTGGCGGCATGTGTTCAGACTGTTTTGAAAGAGAGAGCAGGAATTATAGAAGCCAATTCAGAAGAACAGTGCCCATGGAAGTATCTGTAGCAGAGGCATGCAGCAGAAACATTATGTCTATGAGAAAGTGAGTGGAGAGACTCTGTTAGAGATGAATCATTGATTAACCTAACTGCCCTCTTCTGAATGGAATCAAGAAGCCTGAGAGAGGTTTTGGGGGCACCACCCCAGATGTGGGAACAATATTCCATGGCAGGGCAGATTTGTGATTTATACAGAGTGAGCAGCTGTTTGGAAGAAAAGTAACGCTGAGAGCAAAAGAGAAAACCAAGTTTTTTAGATGCAGAGGAAGCAATATTTGTAATGTGCTTGTGCCAAGAGAGATTAGAAGTCAGGGTAATCTCCAAAAGAGATATATCATTTTGCCTAGAAATCGGAGTGTCACTAAAGATAAGCATAGGAGCAGAAGAATCCTTTTTGCGAGATATAAGACAAGACTGAGTTTTAGAAGGGTTGAAATCAACTAAGTTGTCTTTGCCCCACTGGAGAATTACCTGAAGATCGGCATTTAAGGAATTGGTAGCAGATTTTCGAGAAGTTGAAGCTGATTGAGCAGGACAAGGTTTTTCAAAATGGAAAGTGGAATGCAATGTGCTATCATTGGGAAAACTATGGATAGGATTTCCAGTCAATGAAAGAAGGTCATTAATATACAAGAGGAAAAGAGTGGGGGAAAGAACTGAACCGTGGGTGACACCGGCATTAGTGGAGAAGTTAGAAGACAGAGAGCCATCTACCGTCACCGTCAGCGAGCGATCAGAGAGAAAACTGGATAACCAATTACTACAATTACTAACCAATTAACAGTTGGCAAACCATAAGATGGAAGTTTGTTAAGAAGACCTTTATGCCAAACATGATCAAAAGCCTTTGAGATGTCAAGACCATTCCTGCAAGAATAATTTCACTGACACGATCTGAGCAAACGTTGACATCAGAAGTTTTGAAACAGTAATCCGACCAAGGAAAAGAAGTAAAGAAGTCTCGCAGGTCATCCCATCTTGCATTCTTGTAATGCCAAACAACACGAGGTTGGGAATAGGCATGAGATAAAGGTTCCATTGGAGAAGAGACAATCACCAGTTTGTGATCTGAAGTGCCTAAGAGAGCTCTCACTTCGACCGTGTACTTAGAAGGGTTGTTTGTGAGAAAAAGATCAAGCGTATTGGCTGTGTGATTAGGATTGTCCGGTATTCTTGTAGGTAAATGAACAATCTGTGCTAGGTCATTAGTAATTGCAAAAGCCTCAGCATCCCAACCTGCTGGGTTGGTGTGACTAGAAAATGGAAGCCAGCTGGAGTTGCTGAACATTAAAATCACCAAGGAAAATAACCTCACTGTTAGGAAAGTTGGACTGGAGAAAGTCAAGTTGCAAAGAGAGGAAGTCAAAGAGCTCCAAGTGATTAGTGGAGTTGGGAGAACGGTAGAGACAACAGATGAATTTGACACAATGAGGTAGAGAGATTTTAAGCCAGAGAAGATCAATGAGAGGAGATTCCAAATTGCCAAGTCTCTGACAGGGAATATCAGAACGGACATATGCACAAGTACCACGTTTGAGGCGAAAGGAATCATACAGCAAATAATTTGGGCATCTGAGATGAGCAGTAGTTGAATCAACCGATAACTGAAATTCTGTCAGAAAAAGTACATGGGGTTTGGCAGACTGCAAGTGGAAATGGACATCATTGAGATTAGAATTGAGACCATGTATATTTGTGAAATGAATCAGGAAGTGCTTGGAAGGTTTAGATCTTTTAGCAGATAAGCTTGCTCTATTAGTTTGACAATTCATGGTGTATTCAATAGTAAGAAAAAGTGGGTGGGACATGCTGTGTGAAGTAATGAAATTTTGAATATGCCATACACGTGGTAAGAATATACACAGATCCTTGACATAACGTGGCCTCGACAATGCTCCCCGCATATACACTACTCGGACTCCCTCCAGTCACTATCTGGCAGAGTAGAGGTAGCAAGATTATACACTAGCTGATCCGGAAGCCTCCTAGAGAGTTACCAATAGGTTCGGTCCGGTGTACTAACTAGTGGCCAGCCTGCGAACACCGCTTTAGAGCCGTACCTTCGAAATGTAAGGAATATTGGATCTCGCCACGACGTTCATCATAACCTCAAAAGTCAGGGATCATAGAACTGCATGATGGAAGAGATAGGGAAGGGTTGACTGGAACTTAGCTCTAGAGACTAAACATGGGTTCCACCACTTCAAGCCTCCAATAAGCAAAGTGGTGGTATTTCACCGGTTGATGAGAGTCATCTACCACCTAGTACTGCCTGGTAACATAGAGGGAGGCGGCGTTCCTCCATTTGGTGTGGGCGCCACACCTCGCCCCCTGCTTACGTTGGTTCACACCTGGGTGGTCACCCACCATGTACTTGTGTATGGAGGTTATACCCATGATTACCAACAGTCCCATCATTGTGAAGGTGCAAGCAGAGGATTTGGCTGTCACAGACCATCTGGACTTTGCCGAAATTGGGTCCACTTGACTTGAGTGTCACCCGAATATCAGTTCCATCAGCGTTTTAGACTCCCAGGTAGCAAGTACAGCTTGTCTGGCATATCTGAGAGAATGTCTGTGACAACCTCAAGTGATCCTCTTTTAGCATATACCGAATAGAAAGTGATTTGTGTCTATTGCATTTTAAAATGAATGAGTTTACTCTGCAGGAATTTGCCTCAAAATGTTTCAAATTAGGGAAAACTACAACAAAAGCACACAAACTGATAAAAACAAATTTAGAGAAGATGCTGTTTGTGTCATTCAAAGACTTTTCAGTGGCTCTCAAAGTTTAGAGGGTCACTTGTCTGTTGAAGATGATCTGTACAGGGGCCAGCCTTTAACTTCAAAAACCATCTTAGTAGCCTGTGTTCATGACTTGATCAGGAATGTCTGATGTTTAACTATCTGCGAAGTTGCTAGTGAAATTAGTATTTCTTATATGACATGCTCATATCAATGACTTAAGAATGCAATGTGATTATGTCAAGTTTGTGCCTCATATCCCCATTGATGATCATAGAATGGCAATGTCTTGTATGTTAGGATCTTCAATGTGCAGCTGCTGACCTACACTCTGCTTCTTCCATCATTACTGGTGATGAATGATGGTTGTATAGCCATGAGCTAAAAAAACAGGAAGATCATATATTCTCCAAGCCCGGCAAAAAAAGCAAGATAATCTCAGTCAAATGAAGTTCACACATCATATTTTTTTGACCCATAGGGGCATTTTTCATTATGAAAATTTTCCAACTTCACTGTAGTCTCCCTACCACTACCACCAGATTTAATTCCTTGTGATCCCCCCCACCCACAAAGTGTTAAGCTCCCTTAAAAGCTCACAGATTTGCAATAACTTAGAAAATTACTGAGAATGTGACATAGGTGCTATAAGAAAAGGAGCTTATCAGGAATTCTTCTAGAAGTGTCACTGAGGTTTTCTCAAAGAAGATCCTTCTGAATAGAGAGTAAGCTTCATAATTTGTCAAACATTAGTTGAGTTCCTGAACTATATGATGACACCTTGTATTTATAGATCTTCTAACTGATTTATTTATTTAGTTTACAATCTTCAGACATTTTACAGTTTAAAAATGTTTTTAAAATCTCAGGTTCCATAGACAGTTCCATCCTGCCATCTTTGGAAGCTGAATAGCTAAATATAACAATGCATATCATGGAGGAAGGCAAGTCTAGTAGCATGAGAAATTATTCCAGGCTGCCAAGTTCAATTTAAATTATCTTTGGAAATAAGGGTTGAGATTTTTATCCAGTTAAACTGCTTAATGTTCTCTGTTCAATACCTGATAACACACACACACACACACACACACACACACACACACACACACACACACACACACACACACACACACACACACACACACACACACACACGTGTCAGTTCACTTATAGTGAGTGAGTGAGAGAGAGAGAGAGAGAACACTTAAAAATACAAATATACAAAAGTTCATTTCATTTCTCAGCAAATTTAGAAAATGTCTGATAAGTATCAGGTTTTGAAATTCAAAATGTAAAATTACTTACGCTGGACCAGTACTGACTGCCATATTTTCCTTTACCATCAGTGAATTAATACAAAATTCAGTATCATCTTTTACACTGTACAAAATTACCATGGCTTTATTTTCTCCGGGTATAATTTCTAAATAAGACAAAGTTTTATTACTATGTGATACACTGTGACAGAATTATTAAAAATGCAAACAAAAATTAGATTAGCAAAAAGGCCTATTCCCCCCCCCCCACCACATGGGACAATCAGAATAAACTGTCAATTCTTTTATTTTAAAAACTAATTCAAAAAACACTTCTCAATTATATTGGGGTGAACTATGTTCATCCCTGGGCAGGCTCCCAAATGTTTCTGAAAAAAAATTTACTTTTCAAGGTAGTTGTTAACAACCTTATTATGTAGTTTGTGTAAAATTTTGCGCAATTACCTAGAAAAAAGGGGCAGGGTCTTGTCAATTTATTGCTTTCAATGTATTGCTTGAAAGATTAGCTATTAGTCCTGCATTTTAATTTCTGACTTTGGGGTTTTATTATTAGTTATTACTCTGCCAAATTGGGAGAGAGAGAGAAAAAAAGTTCTTAGTATTAACAATAAGGAACACAAATTATACTATGCTCTTAAAAAAAATCAATAATTTAATTATCAATATCACAGACAATTTTGGAAATATGTAACTATTTCTGAAATCATCAGTGATAATTAAATTACTACTCTTTAACAACATATAATTTTGTACCTTACTAATAATGTCAAGTTATGCCTATATAAGTTAAATTTATATCTATTGACATATATGTAAGCACAACCGCTACATTTTTATATGTAGCAAACTACCCAAAGTAGTAAATGCAATTGTTCTAATTCAGTATGAGATATAATTAAAATGATGCCATTTACCTACTTTGGGTAGTTTGCTATGTATAAAAATTATGCGATTGCACTAACCCGCAAGTCAGTAAACTTCCATGTAGCTTGAGGGTTTGCCCAAGAATGCCTTTTAGTCTAAATTACTACACACCATCAGGAATCTCTCATATTGTGAAGTTATACTTCATAACTGAGTTGTCACAACTGTAACACCAGGGTACCTGTCCACCCACCGAAGAGAAACCAAAAAAGCCTTGAAACAGTGCTGTCGGGGGGTGGCAGTATTCAAAGTAGTGCAATATTATGGAAACTCATAATGGTTTTCACAATATGAGATATAATTAAAACGATGCCATTTACCTAATTTGGTCAGGTTTGGTAATTTGCATCATATAAAGAAGATGCAATTGCACTAACTAGCACGTCAGTAAACTCTCATGTAGCTTAAGGTCTTTGCCCAAGAATGCTTTTTAATCTAATTTATGCCTATATAAGTTAAGTTTATGGGAGTAACATATAGACCAGAAGATTGTGAAGAATATGATGAGAACCTTTACATGCAAATGGAATGGGCAAGCAAGTGCGAAATGTCTAATTATGGGTGAAGCCAATCTGCCCAAGAATGATTGGAATAAGTGGGAGGGAAATTCACCTTCAGGAAAAATTTTTATAAATAAACTAGATAATTATTATTTGTATCGACATGTCAGAGATTAGCATTAGTAGAGGCATTTGATGCAAGAAAGCAAGCTTATGCAGCATCAGCCAAAAAAAAAAAAAAAACTCCACTTCCACTTCACCCCTCTGTTCGTTCCAAATACCTGTCCAGCTGAGCCTTAAACTTATTTAGGCTATCAACCTCCACCACAAGGGATGGAAGTCTGTTCCACCAACCAACCACCCGCTGGCTAAAGGCAAATTTCCTCAAGTCTATCCTACATCTGTCTTTCCTCAATTTGAATTTATGCCCTCTCAGGTGATTTTTCTGAGCTAGAGGAAGAATCCCATCAGCATTGAGCATGCTTAAACCATTCAAGGCTTTATACACCTCTATCAGATCACCTCGCTGGTGCCTAGTCTCCAGACACTGTAACTTGCAAAACTTAAGCCTTTCTTCGTAAGAGCACCCCTTTGTTCCATTCACTAATCTTGTTGCCCTTCTCTGTACTCGTTCCAGCAGCTCTACATCCTTCTTGAAATGAGGCCTCCAGACCTGTATACAGTACTCTAGGTGTGGCCTGACCATTGCCTTATACAATGGAATAATCACCTCCTTATCCCTGCTGGAAAAATTCCTGTATATCATTGACAATACTCCATGAGCTACTCTTGCAGCCCGTCTGCACTGCTCAGAGAACTTCATATCTGCCTGCACAACCACCCCCAAGTCCCTTTCATTCTCTACCACTGTCAGTGTAGTACCACAGAGTTGATACGTTGCTCTGGGGTTGCTGTTTCCCATGTGTAGTACTTTACATTTGTCAATGTTAAACTTCATTTGCCACCTCGCAGCCCATCTGCTCAACCTTTCCAGATCCTGTTGCAGCAGCATAGTGTCAGTAGTGTCCTTGACAACCCTGCCAACCTTTGTATCATCTGCAAACTTGGACATTAAGCCCGATATACCATCATCAATATCATTTATAAATACAGAAAACAATAATGGACCCAACACTGAGCCCTGAGGGACTCCACTAATAACATCAGTCCACGATGAGCAGTGTCCATTGATTACCACTCTCTGTCTTCTCTCCCTCAACCACCCCTTTATCCATAGCAGCAATTTGCCTCCAATGTCACACTGCTCCAATTTGTGTAGCAGTCTTCCATGTGCAACAGTATCAAAAGCCTTTCTAAGATCCAAGTATATAATATCAAAGTTATTCCCTCATCCAGTTCTTTTGTGACTGCATCATAGTATCCAATCAAGTTGGTCAGGCAAGACTTCCCCTTAACAAAACCATGCTGTGTCTGAGCTATAACTGAAGTCTTGTCTAAATGATCCTGCAGTGCTTCTTTAACCAGTGCCTCCATTAATTTTCCTGGAACAGAAGTTAAGCTCAGAGGTCTATAATTACTTGTGTCAGCCTTTGATCCTCCTTTGTGAATTGGGGTCACATTTGCACATTTCCAGTCTATGGGTACCTCCCCTGAGTCCAAGGAAGCTCTCATAATTATGGCTAAGGGTTTGCTTACTTCCTTTGCTGCCTCCTTTAATATAACTGGATAGATCCCATCCACCCCGGGACAACAATAGGGATGAGAATATTCTTGACCTCTTCATTACTCACAAATTACATGACATCATAGGGCTTAAAATACAAGAACCAGTGATCACACAGTTGTTAGTTAGGTGAAGAAAGAGGTTGCAATAGTTAAAGGCATGGGTTTTAACTTCAGAAAAGGGGGATTTTTAACAGTTTAAGGTGCTACATGCCATCTTAATTGGGCAGATTGTAGAGTGAGGGTGAATACACTTGAATTATGAAATATCTTAAAAGCAAAAGGTGATTAATAGTATGCCTTAAAGTACTGTATATGAATTAGACTCAATGGGGATGATAGCATAAAGGCTTAATTGTCGGTACTCACCTCAACTGATTTTCTCTGTTACATGATGTTATGGTGGAATAGGATTAAAACTAATTTAGAATATAGATTAAAAATTGTTTTAAAAATAATAAATAAGGACAAAAATATTAAAAGATCTGTGGCTAAGATTTGCCCAGGTTAGAAGTGCACCATCTTATTCCAGGTTGTCATATATGTGAAATATTAATGTGAAAGCTAGATGAGGCCAATAGTCATAATGAGAGACGTTCGTATAAACGTCTTCGGTTGGCAGTGATGGGTAAAAGGAGAATTATGTATTTAAAGAGTCCTGATTTCTCTTAATGCATTTTGAAACACATGGGAACCTCACATGTGTCAGGTTTCATACTGGTGAAAGATTTGTCAGGAGTTTTGTATTCAAAACATTAAAATTAGTGTTGTGGCGACACCATTCTATAAAGAGTGCCTCGTATTGAAAAATTTTTTTAACTGGATTTTAAATTAATAATAGGAACAGCTGAATCAATTTGGGGGTTACGGTTATGGAAATGAATATGTTGAGTGAGTTCTGTGCTGGCGTGATCAGTTTTTAAACCATTAAATTGGTAATAAGCACATGTGTTGGAGGTTTTTATTGTACCATATTTTGCAGTGGTGCTTTCATGCGTTGTATCCTGGTTGACAATTAAATAAACGACATTATTGATGTCACATATATGGTAACTTTGTGTTTCTTTGTAAGCATTGAACATTATAATATTAAGAAAACATTAAGGTTATATCAGTGTTGGCAAATACTTTACGAAGTTGCCAAGCAAGTCTACAATGGTAGGGGAGGACGATATGTGTATTTTGTTTATTGTCTTGGTTGGTGTTCTGGTTGTGCGGATTGTTAATTCTGTATTCGGAAACTATGCGATGAATTAGTTGTAAGGGGATATTGTCTACCAGTAAACTTCTTTGTAAGATATTGAAATTCTGACTAAATCGTCATACGAAGAACTGTATTTTATGGTGTGATTGGAAATGTAGGTGTGTTCGTATCTGTTTTATGTATTGTAATAGAAAAGGAAGTTGATTTTATTGTCTTTTTCTATTTTGAGGGTGTATTTTAATCTATCGTGTATGGTATCGAACTTAATAAAGAGATTATCAATGGAAGGTTTGTCTCCGATTAACAATACGTCATCAGCATAACGCATGTAGAGCTTAATACCTGTGGGAAACGATTGAAGTACTTGGTTCTCGATAGTGGCTAAATAGATTTCGGGTGGAGGGGCTAAAGTTCCATAATGCTGTTTATACTTAGGGAAGTATGTTTAATTAAAGTATCAATCTGATTTTAGGAGTTCTCGTAAGGATTGTAATGTAAAATCTAATCGTACGTTAGTGTATAGAAACAATATTGAAGGAGGCTAATATATGTTCTAGAGAAATTGTGGCGGTGTTTATGCATTTGAAGGCCTGATTGGTGTTGCAAACTCTAAATTTTGAGAATCTTGTGAAGGGTGATATGATTTTTACCAAGAAGGTGGAAAGATTGGCAAAGGCAGATTTGCTGCAGGAAACTATTGGTCGTAAGGGTTGGTCAAGTTTATGTAAATTAATAACACCAAACATATGTGGAAGGGCACTGCTGCAGAAGCTGATTAATTGTATGTAGTGTGTGGAAGTTAATTTCCTTGTTTGACCTCAGTCTCCTCAAAACAAGATCTAGTTTGTTTTTTTGATCCAGAAATGTTATATGTGCTGTAAATTTTGTGTCTGTGTCAGAAAGGATGAGTTGCATTTTGTTAATGTATGTGTTTTTATCTATAATGACAATAGTGTCGCCTTTATCGGCTTTCTGTATAATAATATTGGTGTTTTTTTGTAATTTATGTATATCTGATAATTGCTGCTTATTCATGTTAGGTTGTGGAACTAGTCGAGAATTGATAATGTTGTTGGTCTCATGTATGATTCGCCATTTGTCTGGATGGTTTTCTAATTTTGTTTGCAACTCAATGATGCAATCTTTTATGGGATAATGTAGGTCATTTATTGGAAAATTGAACCCGTATTCTAATCCGGATAATTTAACTGGGGAAATATTACTGCCAATCGAAGACGTTTATACGAAAGTCTCTCATTATGACTATTGGCCTCATCTAGCTTTCATGTTAATATTTCACTTATATGACAACCTGGAATAAGATGGTGCACTTCTTCTTCCCTGGGCAAATCTTAACCACAGATCTTTTAATATTTTCATCCTTATTATTTTTAAAACAATTTTTAATCTATATTCTAAATTAGTTTTAATCCTATTCTGCCATAACATCATGTAACAGAGCAGATCAACTGAGGTGAGTACCGACAATTAAGCCTTTCATCCCCCATTTAGCCGAAAAGCAAAAATCACAGAAGCAATCACATGAATGAGTTTTAGTACAGTATGCACAATGTATTAGGAAGGATGAGGCAGATATAAGGGGTGATGGGGTCATGCTTCTTATCAAAAGCAGCCTGAGAGCGAAGAGAGTTTTCGCGGACTAAGACATTTCGAATGCTGGCATAGAATTTGTATGGTGTGAGATAGTTGAAAGCAAAGGTATAATGAGAGCGGGAGTAATCTACAGGCCAGGTGATTGTGAAAATTATGATGAGAGCCTCTACATGCAAATGGAATGGGCAAGTAAGCACGAATGTCTTATTATGGGTGATTTTAATTTGCCTCTAATTGATTGGAGTAAATGGAAAGGAAACTCGACATGGGGAACAAAATTTTTAAATCAATAGATGATTTCTGTTTGTACCAACATGTCAGGGAAAGTACTATGGCCAAGAATATTCTAGCCCTCACCATAACCCATGAACCAGATGACATAATAAAGCTGACAGTACAGAAACCAGCAGCAGGAAGTGATCACAGAGTTCTACTGTAGATGATGAAGAGAGAGAGAGAGGTAGCAGTAGTGTGTGTGTGTGTGTGTGTGTGTGTGTGTGTGTGTGTGTGTGTGTGTGGGAGTTTAATGGTGCATAAGCTACACTGGCTATAATGCGCCTGTCCATAGAGATGTATTAGGTAATAATTCAGAATTTAAGGCATTTCAATTTCACTTCAGAAACCATTCAGAAGCGATGATATATTCCAATTTTTTTCAGAAAACAGAAAAATTCATTAATATTTGCCTGATCGCCAATAATATGCTCTAGTGATATTGGTTCTTGCAGTTTATTCAAAGAATGCATGACTGATGTTCTGTCCTGGTGATATTCAGGACAGTCAACAAGAATATGCTTGATTGTTAGACGTACTGAGCAGTGTGGACACCGAGGAGGATCCTTGCCTGTGAATAGATGGAGTTTTTTTTTGTAGTTGTTGGCGCATCGGCTTCTGTGGCCATAATGCACCTCCCAAGGTTTTTGCAGTACTTTGATCCAAGCCTGAGGCGGGATTCGAACCCACGACCTTTGGGTTGCCAGGCAGGCACTTTACCCATCTGGCTAGCCCGGTCGGCCCAGAGTAGATGGAGGTGGGTCAGGTGGGTATGTCCTATTCTTGCCCATGCAAGTAGCACTTCTTCCCCTTCTAGCTTGATTGCCAAAATTTTGGTTCCTGTTTCAACTTGAAAAGTTTGTTATTAGTCTCAGTGTGCCATAGCTCTTTCCACTGTTCAAGGCATGCTGCTTTTATGACGATATCATGGTCAGAGGCTGGAATGTGAACAGAGGTTAAATCTAATGTGGAAAGATATTTTGCCGATATATCTGCCAATTCATTTCGCTTTATCCCTGAATGTGCTGGAATCCAACAAAAGTTCAATAATTGTTGACGTTGTTCAATTTTCAAGAGAAACTTCCTGATTTGGTTTAAAACAGGGTGATTCGTATAGGATGGATTTTGCATTGCTCTAATTGAGCTGAGAGAGAGTCTGTGTAAATTAAATATTTTGAAGATGGGTAAAGATTCAAATTTTCTAGAGCTAATTTTATTAGCTCTAGAGCTAATAAAACTTGCTATACTCAGGTGGAAGGGAAGCTGAAATAATAGTGGAGGGAAACACTACTGCTGCTCCAACGGCTGATTGATATTTGGACCCATCGGTATATATTGGCAGGAAATCAACATAGCTCTGAATATGACTTGCATGGAATTGTTTCAGGTTGAGAGTCGGTAGAAGATTCTTACCCCATTGAAGAAATTAGATAAGTTATAGAATATCTTAAATACCACTGTGATTGGACTAAGTTCAATAGCAAAGCTTAATTATACGTTACTCATCTTAGATGATCTGCAGTGGTTACTTGAGGAGGGTTGGAAGAATAATTTTGGGGTTTAAATAATTTAGAGTTTACATGGGTTAATTAGTAAGAATACGGGATTAAATTAATTAAAAATTAAAATGGAATTTAAAATATGCACAAGGAAGTATAAGTGCACAACTCTGTCCTTGGTTGTCATTGAAGAATTAATTGAATTAAGAACTCTAAAATATGTGAAAACCAGTGGGCCAAAAGTCATAACGGTTGACTTTCGTTTTTTAACGTTGTCAGTTGGCAATATTAAACGAGGAGAGAACACATATTGTATTTAAAAGAATTTCTATGTTCCCGTGATGCTCTTTGCGACATGTCGGAATCTTAGGTGTGTGAGATTCCAGACGGGGGAAAGGTTGGAGGGTAGTTTCGCATTTATGATGTTTTAATTTAGAGTGACGGTGGAACCATTCTATAACGAGGGCTTCATATTGAAGAATTTTGTAACTAGTTTTTAATTTATAATGGTAATAGCTGAATCAACTAGAGGGGTGTGGTTGTGGGAATGTACGTGTAGAGTAAGTTCAGTGCTGGATTGCCCTATTCTGAAACTGTTGTAGCGGTAATAAGCCCTTGTGTTAGAGGTTTTTGTGGAACTGAACTTGGTAGTGGTGCTTCCGATGTAGCAGGCATTACAGTTTTGATGGCATTTAATTAAATATATGATATTATTCATGTCACCTATTGGGTATTTATATGTTTCTTTATGTGTTGAATAATGACCCGAGTTTGTTATATGAAGAAAATAGCAGAGTAATGTCAGTGCCCGTGAACACACGACGGAATTGTCTGGCGAGACTACTGTGATAAGGGAGAATGATGCACGTGCACCCTTCCGTGTTATGTTTGGGTGAATTATTGGAGTTGTTTTTAGCGATGGAAATAATGTGTTGAATTAATTGAAACAGGTATTTTCTGGACATGAACTTTTCTGTGAGATATTGTAGTTCAATAGATAAGCCATCTTGTGATGAGCTGTATTTTATAGCGTTGTGGATTTGGTTATAAAGAACAGCTTTTTTGTACTAAGTAGGTGGTGTGATGCAAAACGTAGATATTTTTCAGTGCGTGTGTTTTTTCTAAAAATCTTGGTTCCCAGTTTGGTGCCTGTTTTGTATATTGTAAGATTAAGGAAGTTGATTTGTTTATTAACTTCTGTTTCAAGTGTATATTTCAGTCTATCATGTATTGAGTTAAACTTAATAAAAAGATTTGTCAATTATAGTTCTATTAATTCTTCAATGACAACCAAGGACGGAGTCATGCATTTCTACTTCCTTGTGCATATTTTAAATTCCGTTTTAATTTTTAATTAATTTAATCTCGTATCCTTACTATTTAACCCATGTAAACTCTAAATTATTTAAACCCCAAAATTATTCTTCCAACCCTCCTCAAGTAATAACCACTGCAGATCATCTAAGGTGAGTACCGTATAATTAAGCTTTGCTATTGAACTTAGTCCCAATGAAGAAAATAAGTATCAAAGTTCAGTTGAGGAGGGGGGAGTCATTGATTACCTGTTGACTACTGTGAAGAGGAACTTTCCAACTCTGTGTTATTTCAAAAAACCGTAGGCCTGCTGGCCTTATTTTATTAGGTTTATTTCTGTGGACACTAGTCAGTTGAGGATTGAAGAGGTATGGGTGAATAGGATGCAAACAGCAACTTTTTATTTTGACCGCATACTTCAGTAGTAACGTTTTTCTGCGGAGAGGCAAAGGGGGTTCGTGAGCTTCAATATATAGACTGTGAGTTGGAGATGTCCTGAAGGCTCCAAGTGCAATCCGTAATGCACTGTGTTGTATAGGATCCAGCCAGTGTAGTACACTCTTTCGGGCAGAATTGTAGACTGGAGCACCATAATCCAAGCGTGATCTAATCAATGCTCTATATAGTCGAAGCAACTAGGTACGATCTGCTCCACAAGACAGGGCAGATAAAGCTCTTAGTACGTTGAGCTTTTTGAGATAGGTATTACGTATGAGTTTAAATATGATCAAGGCAATTTAGCTTCTCGTCAAGGGTTAATCCCAAGAATCTGATGTTGTTGGCAATCAGAATGGTAAAGTCTGACATGTGAAGTTCGGGATCTGTATGTAATTTGCATTGATTGCAAAAATGTATAGCGACAGTTTTCTGTTGTGAAAGACAATAGCCATTGAGCACTGCCCACTTTTGTATTTTATTTAGTGATATCTGCAATTGACGTTCAATAGATCTTATGTTCTGAGAATGGCAAGAAAGAGAGAGATTGTCAGCATACAGGTAAGCCTCAACAGTATTTGAAAGTTTTTTTTTTTGTAATGGAGTCAATTCTAAGGGCAAAAAGGGTTGCACACTCAGTACAGACCCTTGCAGAACTCCTTCCTGCAAGAATGCCATAGAAGGGGAGTTAAAATATCGTACTTCATAAGAACGACTCCATAAAAAGTTCTTAATGAATATAGGCAGGTTGCCTCATAGTCCAAGGGCATGCAGGTCTCTAAGAATGCCGTAATGCCAGGCAGTATCAAATACCTTCTCTATGTCAATGGAGACCATAACGAGGTGTTCATTTCTCACAAAGGCATTGTGAATTGCGGACTCGCCCTTGATCATGAGCTCTAAGGCAGACCTGTTTTGGTGAAAGCCATGTTGACTATTACTCATTAGGTTTAGGTCTTCAATTATCCAAACGAGTCGTCTATGGATCATTTTCTCAAGTATTTTACCGAGGCAACTGGAAAGGGAAATTGGCCGGTAACTAAAAGGACTGGAGGGATCTTTACCGGGTTTCAAAAAGGCCAAAACTGTGGCATGGTGCCAAGATGTAGGATAGATGTTTTCCAGAAATATTCGATTATAAAATAACAGTAGCAGCTGCAACTGTTTGTAATCAAGGTGTAATATATTCCATCGGGCCCTGCTGCACTGTTGCATGCTGTTCTAAAGGCTTGTAGAAGTTCCAAATACTGAAAAGGCTGGTTATGTGGTAAAATTAGAGAAGTGCGAAAGTTTATGGGTCGCTGTTCAGTGAGGTTTTTGATTTTCTGGAATTCCGGGGAATAGTTTGATGCCGCTGAGACTTGAGCAAAGGTTTTGCCCAAGGCATTTGCTATAGTCAGAAGAGCAGAGAGTTCTTGCCCATTCCAAGAAAGGATTGTAGAAGGGATGGTCGGAAACTTTCCAGAAAGCTGTCAAATTTTCTTCCATATTAATTTGCAGTCAGTGTTTCTATTTACAGCGGACACAAACCAAGTCCAGGAATCCTTCTTGGCTTGTTTTTGAATGAGATGAGCTCTTGCTCTTAGTTTCTTATAGTTAATGAGATTAACTGTTGTCGGTGATTGTCAAAATAAATTCCACACTTTATTTTTTTCCCTCTTTGCTTTCGTGCATTCTTCATTCCAAGTAGTTAAAATGGCACCGGACCATAGGATTTGTTAATGGAATAGAGATTTCAGCTGCTGATAATGAGCGGGATGTGATATATCCCGTTAATTCATCAATGGGCTGTATGCATATAATTTCCTCATCCAGGGTGATAGCTGATTGAAATTTAACCCAGTTGGCATGAGAGAATTTCCATTTCCTGCAGGGTTCAGCTAATGGTGGTTGTGCAGTGAGCATATTACAAATAATTGGGAAATGATCGCTGCCCATTGGATCATTCATAACAGACCATTCCATGATTGAAAACAGTACCAGGGAGCATATTGACAGATCTATTGCTGAAGTTTGTCCAGTTGGCAATTATATGTGTGCAGGTTCACCTGTATTAAGAATGGTAAGATTTTTCCTATCTAGAAATGTTTCAATCAGTCGGTCATGTGTATTTAATTTAGAAGATCCCCATAAAGGGCGGGAACCATTGAAATCCCCCAACAGACAGACAGGGGAAAGTAACTGCAGTAGAAGGTTTTCCAGATTTTGGTAAGAGAAGGTATGATTTGGTGAAAGATAGATTGAAACTAGTGTTATCGCAATCTGGGTAATGAAATGTACAGCAACAGCTTCAATTTCTGTTTGAAGAACAATTTGCTTCGCTGGAATCTGTAAGCTGATCAAGATGGCCACACCACCACAGGCAACATTTGATGTATTGCAATCTTTTCGATATATAGAGTAATTCTTTATGGAGGTGGAAATTTGGGAAGTCAAATAGGTTTCTTGTAAGCAGAAACCCACTGGAGAGTAGCGAAGAATAAGGTAATGAATATCGTCAATATTGCTATGAAGTCCTCTACAATTCTACTGTAAAATATAAGGCATTACTTGAGATGAGTACAAGGAGCTGTATCTGACTGCTTTTTCAGTATGGCAGTTTTATGTCGGTCAGATTTCTGTTTGTCTTTTTTTGAAAATGTAGGCTGACCAGTGTCCATTTCTTCCTCCACATATATTTCTAAAATTGGGTCTTCCTGGTTGGATGAGTAATTAGTATCCATAGAGGTGTCTTGAATATATATATTTTTTTAATTGCAACTTTTACTATGTGATGCAGTAGCAATCACAAGTGGGAAAGAATCACAGGGAAAATCCTTAGATGGATAGCAGGATGGTTTCATGGCAGGAGGCAGATGGTTGTGATAAATGGTTATTCAGATTTGGTTGATGTAAGAAGTGGAATTCCCCAAGGATCAATATTAGGACCACTGTTTGTTTTGGTTTTCATAAATGACATCGAACAAGGGATAGAGGGCATGATGTCTAAATTTGCAGATGATGTAAAGATTGTTAGAGTAGTTAATGATCACTGCCCAGCAGAGCATCTTCAGAGTGGCCTAGATAGACTTCAGGGATGGTCAGAAAAATGGGAACTATGCTTTAATTCAGCAAAATGCAAGGTCTTACACCTGGGGAACAGCAACCCCAAAATAACTTATACACTTGGTGGAGTTGAACTAAAGTCAGTAGTAGAGAAAAAGGTCTTGGATGTTATGATATGGTCAGACATGAAGTTCTCTGAGGATTGTAGACAGGTTGCAAGGATGGCCCACGGTGTCCTATCAATGGTTTATTGAACATTTGCTACTAGAGATAAGAATGCATTAATTCCATTATATAAGGCTATTGTTAGATCACATCTAAAAAAAGACATCGAGCTTCTTGAAAGGGACCAAAGACAGGTAATCGCCTGTCTTTGGTGAGACTGGCAAAAGTGCACCCTTTTTGTACCAAAACCCCATTCTGTACTTGCAGTACCATGGAAGAAGAATTTAAGACCTTTACAATCTTGGCTACTGTAATATATTTTTTACTTCCAATTAAAGCTATTTTATTTAGGAATTAAAAGTTCAGTGCTAATCAACTTGTAATATGCTAATCAACTTTTTTGATCCACTGGTTTATTTTCAGATGGCTAATTTTGAAATCTCTTAAATTTCTTGAACTCCTTTTAAAGTGGGCTGCAAACAATGAAAACTTTGTGCAAATGATCATATTCTATTATTTTCTTTCAAATAATATGATTTTCTGCTGCAATAGTGCCAAATATGAGTTAAATGTTTTCTTTTCAAGAAAGTACAAAATTTCAGTTTGCATTTTTTAAAAGTTATTTTACAGAAATATGATTACTGTTTAAAAGGATCAATTTTTAAATCAGTACTTTGAGAATGCTGAAATCACTTTAGTTTTGTGAATCAGTGCTGCTTCTTTTTGAAATACTGCAGTAAACTTGGTGAAATTGTGGATGTCATGAATTTAAAACTATGCTTTCATTGACTGCTTCTTCAAGAAGGCACACAATTTTCTTGCAGCATTTACCAGTTTTTCTTTCTCAGATGGGATACATTTAAGAAAATAACTATTTTTGGCTGATCCAACAAGTGCTGAAATGTTGGTTCAAGAAGCAGCCACTGATTACTGACATAATCCATAAAATGTTTTGACAATCCCATTCCCTTCAGAATTAACTAGATATTTTCTCTCACATAAAGATTTATCACTAAAGTAGCTATGTACTGGAGTTATTAAATGTGATGCAGCACTGTCCAATTCTTCATGTCCTTATTTGAAGATAATAAAGCACTCAAATATGCATAATGAAATCAAACATGTCATCAAGCGTTATTATTAGGGAAACTTAAAAATTCTAGTAAAATATATATATTTTTTTTGGTAAATCAAACTCATATGGGGAATTCAAGAATAATATCCCAAATTATGATGCACTGCACATTTAGACATATCAAGTTCCAATGCAAGAGATCCAAGGAGACACCCTATCCTCACCGCTGATCATTGTCTATAGTGAATGTTGTGATGGCAACAAGCTGGTTGAGAACTGGAAACGAGTGCGCTGTTCAAGGAGTCCAAATACCTGGTGCAATATGCCAACGGATGCCTTCATGTGTGTTGTGTACGCAACACGAGTCCGTGGACCCATAGTGTATGGTGCCCACTATCCAGGCAGGTGACAGTAGTTGCTTAATATGGAGCATGTTTTGCTGGCAAGAACTAGGACCCCTGGTGTGTATGGACCAATGTTTCGCTGGTGAGGTCTACTGCAGCTCTTATGAGACCATTTTCACCCCACAATGTTGAATTTGTGTGTGTGCATGCACACACAGACTGTAGTTTACTTCATCTCATTGCAAGGTAGTTTGGTGAACAAGAATCTAAGGGATATCTTTATAAGAGGGTTTACTTGCACCCTGTGGGTAGCATTCCTCCAGGTATTGACTAAGCAGATAATGGGGATGGTTATTACACATTTATGGATGTGGTATTGAGAGAAAAAAATTAGATTATTTTAAATTAAATTAGAATAAGATAAATTTTTTGTTTTATTAATAAACCGAATCATATTGTCCAAAAACTTTACCAGTCGAGATTTTCTGTTTCTAGGGTGGTTGGTAGGGATTTACCTAGGTTGTAGTGTGTAAGTATGTTTCAGAAACACATCACAAACATGTAGCACCTGCAGCATACAGTGTCACTTCACTTCTCTGTCTGGTGAAACAACCTTTCTCATTCATGCATACTTGCAAAACTGCTGATATAATACAACTGTCCTGTCTTATACATAACTCGTGGCAGATGATACCTACTCACAAGCACAGAAGTGTGCTATTTCTGAGCAATGCATCATAAATGCAGTTTCATTTATCTATGATTTATAGGCAATCCCCAGCTTACGTAATACTCGACTTTACTTAACTTTTTGCTGGCTGGTGCAAACTTAAGGGTAATTTTTATAATGGAAATTGCACTACACTTTCATCTTTATTATATGTTCTGATATAAGAATCACATTTCTGGAGGTCACGATCATAAAACAATAAAAACAATTTGCACTTTCCAGTTTATTGGACTTTTCTGTTAGCGCAATCTATTATAAATGGGTAGTAAATTTGATCTTATTGCATTTGTGATAATCCCGGTAACTGGAATTGTGTGGGTGTTTATGTTATTACGGTGAAATATGTTTCCCTTTCACTGAAATCATCAATCATATAAAAAACAAATTTTCAGAAACTTCTCTTCATTCCTATTTACTTATTAAAATGGTGAAGGGAAAGGGACCAATGAAAAGTGCAAGTGCTGGCAGTTCTAGGAAACGAAACAAGATTGATCTAGAAATGAAGATGATTAATTAAGAGGTACCAAAGCAGGACAAAGTTTGTGATCTATTGCACAGAATTGGGTCTTGCTGCTTCAACAGTGAATACTATTTTAAGGGACAGTGTGTGTATAAAAGAACATGTTAGAGGATCAGTGCATTTAACATCAACAGTGATCACAAAACAGCGTTCAGGTGCTATATCGAAGATTGAAAAGCTATTAATAATATGGATGGAAAATCAGATTCAGAAGAAAGTGCCCCTGAATCCAATGGTCATTCAAGCAAAAGCAAGAAGTATTTATGACAATATTAAGGACAAGTACTGCGAACCTCAAGCCAAGTTCGTGGCAAGCAACGGGTGGTTTAATAGGTTCAAGCATCGCGATGGTTTCCACAACATTAAAGTATGCAGTGGAGTTGCCAGTGCCGATTCTGCAGCTGCAGAGAAATTTTGTGATGTGTTGGAAAAAACTCCTTATAAATCTCCACAGCCCTCAACTTCTGCAGCAGCGTGCTTATCAGCTGGAGAGTTAATTCTGGCAGCGATGCTCGAAAGGTAAAACTTGCTAACGTTATGATTGTTTCCTGGCTCTTTTTTTAATTTTATAATTTTGTTCACTTTCGTAATTTTTCCTGTGCATGAGATAAAAAAATTGAATAAATAATTCTTTTTACATGTTTGCCGAATATTTCTTTTTTGCTTCAATCAAATTCAGGGCGCATAGTTGCGAGTGCTGCATAAGCATTTTTGGAAACTCCGACTTACATAAAATTTGACTCTACGTAGAGTTCTGCAGAATGCAACCCTTATGTAAGTCGGGAGGTAGCTATACTTTTATTTTTTGAACTCCAAAGATGAAGTTAAAAAACAGGTTTGCAATAAGTTATAATAATTCATTGCAAACTGTATATAACTTTAGTTCAAAAGAAAATCATTCACCACATATCAGTGATGGCAAGTATATCCAGAGTAAATTCCCAAATGAATTACTATTTTAACAGATCCGAATTACTAAATATCTAACACACAAACAGAATACCTTTGACTACCTCGCATTTCTTATCTTTACTTTATCTCTCTTCTGTTTATTATTAAACTTTTACTTGTAACAATTTATGTAATACTTATATATGCAGTGGTGATTGCTCAAAACACTTTGAGTGATCATATCAAACCATTTTAAAGTGGAGATGTTTGCGTGCTTACACGTCTGCACACAGAAAAGTCGGTCACAGACACACATACATGTGACAGAATTTTCTTTAATTTCTTTTAGAAACTGCATCATGACAATACATATTTATATCACAAAAAGATTACATAACATATTTTAGGTGTGCTAATAACTAGGAGTATTTAATACAAATCGTAAGTACGTTGTTTTTTAATTGCAAATTATAAAACAAAATTAAATTTCTCTGCTACAAAAACAGTACACAAAAGCAAGAACATACACAAATAAAAAATTCATTTGGGGAGGCAGTATACATGGTTCATTTTCTCATATGATATATACCTTAAATTTAAATTTTTCCATAATGATTCTGAATATTTTCATTCTTAATTTACACAGAAACAAATAACATCATGTTTCAATATATGTAGCACTACATGAGTATTCAAAAATACAAAATTTTAAAAACTTGTGCATGAATATTTTTAAAAAGATCCTGTCCTGAAATAAAAACACTACCAAACACAATATGTATAAACTATAAAGTTTTATGCTGCAGTAAGTTTCACAAATATAAATTAAGTCCGATATAAGAATAAACATACTTTTAGAATTAAGGGACAATTGCTTTTTGCCAGCTGTTTCTGTAAACCACTTCTTTTCCTAAACAACAAAGAAAAAATGTTTTCAAACCTTTTCATAAACTTGCAATGCAGAAGTAATAAAAACACTGTATAGCTTTGCTAACAATTAATATATTTTTGATAAATTTAAGACATCTGCAGGATATATATATATGTGTGTGTTTTAAAGGAAGCAACAGGTTAAGATATTATTAATAATAAAAATAATAATAATGGATTATGGACCTGAGACACTGCCATATGCAGAAGGTACCCAATGACCATAATTGCTACATAAGTTAGTAGTCGTGAAGGGCAATGTGCTAATGTTACAGTACTAGTAACGCTAATTATGGAGGGCAAAGGGAACAGAAATCGCTATCATGGTGAACAAAGAAGGAAGCTAAGATAAAGGAGAAGTAATAAGGAATAATAATAATAACAGTGCTGTTCGTCCTGAGACCTCAGCGCCTTTTTTGAGGAAAAGCCGGCGGAATCAAAGGAGGAAACGGCAATAAGTGACTATAGCCTCTGTTTCTGACATGAAATGCAGACACACACATACATTTTGTGTGTGTGTGTCTGTGTGGTACACGGGAAAAGTTTAAGTCAGTTAAAATAATTTTTTATATATATATATACACACACACACAGGTAACCCTCTTATGATATGGTTTTTTTTTTTTTTTTTTGTTAGTTGTTGGTGCATCGGCTTCTGTGGCCTCCCAATGCACCTCCCAAAGTTTTTGCATTTTACTCTGATCCTAGCCTTAGGTGGGATTCAAACTCACAATCTTTGGGTTGCCAGGCAGGCACTTTACCCGCCTGGCTAGTCCGGTCGGCGTATGACATGGTAGTTAGGTTTCTTACAAAATCTCATGTAGTGGAAAACTGTGTTAACAGGGACTAAGAATTTAAGACATCTGCAGTGTATATATATATAATGTTGGTTTATATATTAATCTTTCTTTTGTGCATCGTTAATGCCATTGTTTTTTGCCGTATTGGCCAATTGAACATTATATGCCAGTATATATTTGTTTCTAATTGTTCGAATTTTTGATTGTTACCTATTATTGGCGGTTTTTACATATAGGCATTAGTGTTCATACAATTCTGGTCATTAAGCTGGACTTATAGGCCATGCGGATTTAAGATGACCTAAATAAGGCCAGCTTAATGACCAGAATTGTATGAACACTAATGCCTATATGTAAAAACCACCAATAATAGGTAACAATCAAAAATTCGAACAATTAGAAACACACACACACACACACACACACACACACACACACACACACACACACACACACACACACACACACACACACACACACACACACACACAGGTAACCCTTGTATAACATGGTAGTTAGTAGTAGTAGTAATAGTGGCATGTGATGCAAGAAAGCAAGCATATGAGTTTATGCAGCATCAGCCAAAAAAAAAAAAAAAATTCACACAACCATTCCCTCTAAATGTTTGTCCAACCTATCATCTTCCACAACGAAAGACGGAAGTTTGTTCCAGCAATTAACCACCCACTGGCTAAAGGCAAATTTCCGCACATCTATTCTACATCTGTCCTTTCTTAATTTGAATTTATGCCCCCTTAGGTTCGTAATCTGAACAAATGGAAGGATCCCATCAGAATTCAGCGTGCTCAACCCATTCAAGGTCTTATACACCTCAATCAGATCACCGCGCAGGTGCCTATTCTCCAGCCACTGCAATTTGCAGAACTTAAGCCTCTCTTGGTAAGAGGATCCCTTCATTCCCCTCACCAATCTTGTTGCCCTTCTCTGTACACACTCAAGAAATCTACATGTTAGGTTCATACAAAATCTCACGTAGTGCGAAACTGAGTACGGGACTAAGAACCAGTACAAAATGGGGGGGGGGGGTTAAGTTCCAAAAGTTGCCAAAAATACTTTTTTTTATAACTATCGGAAACTTAAACTGAACAAAAGGCTTACGAACTGTAATACACATGTCAGATAATGTACGTTCATTTAATTTTCTTCCTCTTCATCGCTGCTAAGCACAATCAAACAAAAACGTGTTCTCTGTTTCAGAATATTTTCGTCTTCTGAACTTTCTTCTGCAGCATCTAGATTTTGCATATCTTCTGCTCTCTTTAAGAAAATCGTAATCTGGATTTGTTTGCTTTGCTCGATAGATCTTTGTAAATTTCATGGTATGGTGCTAAGCATTTTTGAAGCTCCCTTTTGAACTTTGTGCTCCTTTCAGTCGAAGGATCTGCATTCAAAAAATAAGATTCTAATTGCTTAGCTAAGTTTGTGCTTTTTAGTGTAAAATTTGGAACTCCAGTTTCATCTGTGCTATCATCCTCTGAATTGATTTGGTTTACCTACGATGCCATTTCCACCACATTCGTGTTGCCAGCCTCTTTTTTTACCAGTAATTCTTGAACATCTTCAGTCATACCATCAAAATCTTCTTCTACCGACTAAGCAGAAAACAGAATTGCACTGATTCCATTTTCTGCCGGTTCGACCATATTTCCTAACTAACTCTGGCCAAAATTTTGCCAACACGCATTTAATGTTGACGGTTTCACTTCTTTGAGTGACAAAGCTACGATTCTGATACAGTCCATAACTGAAAAATGTTTCCCTACCTCCATCACTTCAATAGATTCAGAATCAATTTTTTCCAAAATCCATTGTAACAATATTCTGATGTAATGAGTTTTAAAGGTAGATATAATACCTTGATAAAATGGCTGAATTAAAGAAATTGTATTAGGCAGTATGAACATTACTTCAACACTTGGATGGTTTAAACCTTTTGGATGGCCTGATGCGTTATCCAATAGTAATTAAACTTTTAAATTAGATTTCTTTCGATTTAAATAGTTTTCCACATCTGGCACAAAACAATTTAGAAACCATTCTTTAAATAAATCGGCAGTTACCCAAGTTTTTTATTTGTTTTCCAATATACCTGTATGCATTTCTATTTACACCTTTCATTGCACAAGGATTAGAAGATCTATAAACCAGCATAGGTTTTATATTGTAATCTCCTGATGCCTTAAAACCCGGTGCAGTTTTTTCTCCTTTTTTGAAATAAAAGTTCTCTTGGGCATTTTTTCCACCAAAGAACTGTCTCATTGGCATTGAAAACTTGATGTGGTGTGTATCCGTGGTCTTCAATAATTTTCTGAAATTATTGAAGAGCAAGGATACACACCACATTTTCTGCTGATGCACTCTCCACCTGAATTCTCTGTTACGTAATGAGAAGTGGTTTTTAAATAACTCAAACCAATCTTTACTGGCAAACAAACTCCGGTTAACAGAAAATGCTCCATTTTCTTTTAAATGGTTACAAATTTTTAGTGTCTTTTGTTTAATTACATTGCCATCTGATGGGATCTGTTTTTTTACAGTTATCGTCAATACAAATACTGAGTGCATTTTCCATTTTCTCAATTATTGTTGATAGGGGATGAGTGTTGCTGCATTTAAATTTCAACTTTTTTTTTGCAATGCAGTATACTTTTTCCCCTTTTTTAAGACGACCCAAAATGTGTATATTTTATTCTAGAGAAATAAAGTTTCTTTTCAGCATTGCTTTTTTACTTTCCTTAGGCATAATTTAGGGCTGCATTTTAGTTCACTTTTAGTTGAATTATTCTAATACTGTTCTTAAGAAAAGTTTAGTAATACATACCCAAGAAAATTTATAAACGATCAAATAAAAACCAAAATAATCTTACAAAAAACCTTACAAGTCACGAACTGTACGATTCGAAGTTACAATTTTTTTATGGTCTCAAACAAGCACAAGTTTAATACCACAGAACCTAACATGGGGATTTCCCTATATATATATATATTTATTTTTTGCATAATGACTCAAACAACACACAAGACCAAGTGGGTTGCTATTTCTAGCTGAACTACAGAATTTCCAAACTAGTTTGTAACAAAAAACAAAGTTAAAAAAAAAATTGTGCACTTTGTCACGTAGTTTTTTTTTTTTTGACATTACATGTCACAGAAAAGCAAATAATATTTAGTAATACCAGTCTTGTTATGCAAAAAAATTATCATACAAGTACCTCACCTCCAAAGACACATGGTGATACAAATAGACATTGAACCAAAACTGTAATCAAATGTTAAGAGTGCCATACAGTCAGTCCTCATATAGCACGATAGTTGTGTTCCTAGAAACCCTCGTGCAATGCAAAATCGTGCAATATAAACAACAGGCCCTATGGGAAAAATAGGGTTAGGTGCCGACAACACAAGATTGAACACACACTTGTAACCAAAACATTACCAAACACAATAAATAATCGTAATAAAATACTTACGTATTCTATTACGTAATAAAATATTGCTAATGCTTTTGCTTCTATTGTAAGCAAACTTGTTTTTTGTTTGATTTTCTATCCAAACAGATGACAGCCGTTCCATCTCTTCCAATTCCTTGCGTCTTAATCTAATGGATTTTAATTACACTTTGAGTTGTCCCTGCTGTGAAAGTTGTTTTTATTTTCTCTGCATTCTTTGTAATTCTCGGCGTTGCCTCATTTAGGCCTGTAGCACTTGCAATATCACATGGTCTTTCATTTCGCTCTAAGCATTTCACAATTTCATATTTTTTCTCTATCGACAGAGGTGGACTGGCCAATATTAAATAGAATACCTTAGCGGGGAAACCCCGGTGGGCCGGAGGCCAGTGTGATTTTGGCCATAAACCATAGTATGAGGCCACTATAAATTTTCCTGGGTAAGAATTTTTGACCCAGTCCGCCTCTGTTTATCGATATTGCTTTTCTTTTTCTTTCTGAATCTGCAGTGTCTCTACCAGGACGCTTCTTTTTCACACCTTTTATGTATTTTACTCATTTTTAGGGAATAAAGCACAATTACAAAACGAGGAGGCACGCTTGATACACATAAACAAACCTGCGCACGTGTAACAACTGAATAAACAACACCATAAAGGCAGAGACACTATGAACACCTCACACTTTACTAAAGTACATTTCTGGGGGTTACTACCATAAAACAATTTCCAGTTGCATTTCTGCTAGTGGAATCTGCTATAAACAGGTAGTAAACTCGATCTAATTACATTTATGATTATACCAATAGCTGGAATTGCGTTGGTTTTTACGTTATTATGGTGAAATGTGTTTCCCCTTTACTGATATAAAAAACATAAATACATTTTCAGAATCTTCTCTTCATTCCTGTCGTTGCGTTCAGTTGGGGTGATTCTGCATTCGACTGCCATTTCTTGTAAACACAAAGGCGAATCGTGCATAAGCGAATTCGGTTCGTGTTATATAAGATATCGTTCCCCTATTTATAAATCGTGTATGATTGAATTCGTGTAGTTCGTTCCCCTATTTATAAATCGTGTATGATTGAATTCGTGTAGTGTAAACACATGTTATACGAGGATTGACTATACTCCAATTCTAACATAATCAATGATGTGTCCAAAATCAAGATCACATTGAATTAATATTAATTTTCATATAAATATACTTCAAATAATATATAATTTTTTTTGTTCAATTAGGGTTAATAAAGCTACACATATTACATACTGAGTTTCAGATTAAATATACAAGGATGTTTTTCATAAAGAATAATCATAATTTTTCATGAACAACTGTACTGCTTGCTATTTCTAGCTGAACTACAGAATTTAAGACCAAACCAAGCTGCATCACACAGCAACTGCGCAGCTGACTTGTGATCTCCACATGATCTTGGCAATCAGTAAAATTAATGGCTCTTCCATTTTGCCTCAGTAAAAATGGATGTGACATGTAAGGAATAGTATGCTGTTCTCAAATTTTGTTTCCATTTTAAAAACCATCAGCTGAACTACAGAATTTAAGACCAAACCAAGCTGCATCACAACAGCAACTGCACAGCTGACTTGTGATCTTGAAGTGTATGAAATGTTAAGAGGCTTACGGTGAATCTTTGCTTCCGGGTGGTTTAGAACAGTGCTACTCAACGTGTGGTCTGCAGACCGGCAACAGTCCACGATGAATTGGAAAATCATTGCAGACAGTAACGTCCATGATGCTTTGTTAACGGTCTGTGGCTATTTGCATGTTACAAAAGTACTGGTTTAGAATGTTACTGGTTTACAGCACTGGTTTAGAATGTTTAAAGATGAATGATGTGATTCAATCACAAGAATTGGCAGTCCTGGAGGTCCAACCACTGCTGTCACCACAGAAACCTAAACACTGCATCTGTAATCATGAGAGAAGAGTGTGTATAACAGTAAGACAACTGGCAGAGATGTTGAGAATATAAGTAGTAAGCACGCATGGTATTCTCCATGACCATTTCCATGTGACAAGTGTTTGTGCATTGGGTTCCAAAACTCACACCTCAGCAACACCAAGTTCACATGGAGGTTTTTCAGGAGCTTCAACAGTTGACTACTGAAGATGGTGAGGTTCTACACAATGTGAAATTAGCTGATAACACATGGCTTCATCATTTTTCAATCTATGGTGTCAGTGCAAACTAAATTTTTTTTTTCTTGTATCATTTAACAGTGATATAAAAAATACTAAAAACATTTAGGAATATTTTTAATAGTCATTAGCACCTTTCCTTTTAATTCATTTATATCTATCCTGTCTTTTAAGGTTAAAACTTCACATTGTGCATTACTAACACTGCACAGTATTAAATTGCAAAACAGTAAGCATATTATAGTTTTGCTTTGCTCCTTTGTAAAACAAATCAGAACAAGATTAGCGAACAGAACAAAGGGTTGCTCTTTCGAAGAAAGGCTTAAGTTTTGCAAATTACAGTGTCTGGAGACTAGGCACCTGCGAGGTGATCTGGTTGAGGTGTATAAAGCCTTGAATGGTTTGAGCATGCTCAATGCTGATGGGATTCTTCCTCTTGCTCAGAATAATCACCTGAGAGGGCATAAATTCAAACTGAGGAAAGACGGTTGTAGGATAGATGTGCGGAAGTTTGCCTTTAGCCAGCGGGTGATTGATTGCTGGAACAAATTTCCATCTGTCATTGTAGAAGTTGATAGCTTAAATAGATTCAAGGCAGAACTTGACAAACAGTTGACTACTGAAGATGGTGAGGTTCTACACAATGTGAAATTAGCTGATAACACATGGCTTCATCATTTTTCAATCTAGAGAATAAGCAACAAAACTAAGTCTAATTCATTGCAAACAACAACAAAAGTCGTGGCTTCTGCAGGAAGGGTGTGGTCATCTTTTTTTTTTTTTTTTTGCATTTTAAGGAATGGTTTACCAGCATTTCGTGCCATGTCATGACTGTTATGGGACCTACTACAGAACTGTGATTTACACTTTGTGGGATCACATTCATTGCAAATGACCACAACTGAATGCAGGTGGGTTGATGCTACATCACAACAATCTGAGACTTCTCCCTACTCATACTGTCATTGAGTACAAGTACACCAATGATAGGAAACAAAATTTGAGAACAGCATACCATTCCTTACATGTCACATTCATTGTTACCGAGGCAAAATCGAAGAGGCATAAATAAATTTGATGAATTTGAAGTAAGGAAGTGCACAAAATCTAAGGAAGTTCATCCAGTTGACATAGTTGGCCAGTGCAATGTTGAGTCAGTTTGGTGTGATGTAAGCACAGAGAAAGCAAAAATGAGAGTAGGAGTGTGTTATAGGCCTAATGACTCTGATGAATATAATGAACAACTGTACAGAAAAAGAGTGAGCCAGCAAGTCAGACTCTCTAATAATGGGAGATTTTAACTTTCCAGATATTGACTGGAATTTGTGGGTTGGACACTCACACACTAGCAAGAATTTTGTGGATTTACTGGATAATTGTTTTCTACAGCAACACATTAGAGAGAGAGAGAGAGAGAGAGAGAGAGAGAGAGAGAGAGAGAGAGAGAGAGAGAAATACTCTTGTCTGGTTATAAGCACTGATTATTCGTACATTAAGAATTTGCAGATAAAGGAACCACTGGGTGGCAGTGATCATGGTGAACTGATGTGGAATTTACTTAAAGATATTACTGTCATCAGGGGTAAAGAGAAGAGTTTTTGCTGCCATAAAGGTGACTACAGTCATCTCAAACAGTTTTTAAATTGTGTGCAGTGGGACTAACTAATGATGTTACCAGCATTAATTTCTAAATGGGAAGCATTCAAGGAAGTAATTGTGGAAGTTACTAGGCTTTTCATATCGATTAAGAAATACTGTTCAAGGTTTAGGCCTAAATGGATGTCAGCTGAACAAATGAGGCTCCTGGCAGTGAAGAAAAATGCACGGGATGCATATAAATTATCAGGTAACAAAGAAGCCTGTGATAGTTATAAGATAGTCTGTAATAAAGTCACAAAGGAATTTAGGCAAGCAAAGGCAGATTATGAGAAATCTTTGGCAAAGGATGCTAAAAAAAAACAGCAAGGACTTCTTAAGAGAAAGGGGATTTTGCAAGTGAACCAGATTGGCCCACTTGATATCGATGGTTCAACTGTAGATGATCCTGCTCAGATAGCCGATAATCTGAATGAGTATTTTGTATCTACATTCACACATGGGGTTATTAAGGGAGGGAAATGCCAGATGTTTATCAAATTGTAACAAGGTGCTTAATGATTTTGTTATAACTGAGAGCAAAGTGGAGGAGAAATTGTTAAGTTTAACATAAGAAAGGCACCTGGTGTGGATGGGATCTATCCAGTTATATTAAAGGAGGTGGCAAAGGAAGTAAGTACATCTTTAGCCATAATTATGAGATAATCCTTGGACTCAGGGGAAGTCCCCATGGACTGGAGATGTGCAAATGTATTCTCCATTCACAAAGGTGGATCTAAGGGTGACACTCGTAATTACAGACAAGTTAGTTTTTTAACTTCTGTTCTGGGGAAAATAATGGAGTCAAAGTTTAAAGGTGCATTGTGAGATCATCTAGACAAGACTGCAGCTATAGTTCAGACAGAGCATACGTTTATTAAGGGTAAGTCCTGTCTGATCAATTTTACTGCATAGTACGATGTGCTTACAAATAATTTTGATATCATATACAGTATTTGGATTTCAGGAAAGCTTTTAACACTGTTGTGCATGGAAGACTACTGTACAAATTGGAGAAGTAAGGTATTAAGGGCAAATTGCTACGATGGATAAAAGGGTGGTTGAGTGGGAGAAGACAGAGAGTGGAAATCAATGGACGCTGCTCTTCGCAGACTAATGTTATTAGTGGAGTCCCCTAGGTTTCGGTGTTGGGCCTGCTGTTGTTTTGTATATTTATCAATGATATTGATGAAGACATGTCAGGTTTAATGTTCAAGTTTGGAGATGATCCGAAGGTTGGCAGGAGTTGTTAATTAAAAGTAATGACAGTACACTACTACAAGAGGATTTAGAAAAGTTGGACAGATGGGCCAAGAGGTAGTAAATGAAGTTTAACAAAGTACTGCATATGGCTAGCAGTAACCCCAGAGTAACGTACCAACTGTGTGGTACTACACTCAGGGTAGTGGAGAATGAAAAGGACGTGAGGGTCCCTTTCAATCTCCACTGTCTTCCTGTCTTCCACTGAAAGAAAACTGCTGCCTTTATAATTCACCAACCTTGTGTACGCTGCTTCACTCTGTAATACATGACCATGCACTGCATCATTTAATGTTCCATTGCAATGTCAGCTGAAGAAGCCATCCGATAGTGTTTGTATATTTGTAAATAGTTTAGTTTTTTGTAAATATTTTAAATATTTGTATAGTTTGTAAATATTTTAGTCCTGCTCTTTCAGACACAACAATATTCCTCATGCATTATGGAACCAAAAGCAAAAGGCCTTTTCCTAAGTGACCTATGTAAATGCACGTAAATAATTACATAGTGATATTTATTCGACCTTGAGAATGCTGCATGGTGGGGGTGGGGGTGGCCAATGGCAGAAGGATGCGGGTCACATGGTACAAGTGGGTGGGGAAATTACGGCACTACAATGCGCAGGTACATAATTACATAGGTCATTTCCTGATTAGATATCAATCATAGTGGCATAGTGCTTGGGTAAGGCACTACCTTGGTTTCCCACATCTGTGCCATCAGTACACTTGTGATGAATACAGAACCTCTGTAAAAGTGTTGTGTTGCATGTTTTTTATTATTATTATCTTTATTTTCTCCTAAGAGATACCTGCTTATGGCTGTTGACAATGGGGTGCACATCCAGATATACAAATATAAGTTATATACACAATTACCCACTTATAATTTTTATATATCCTAATATTAATATTAATATTAATATTACTATCATTATTATTATTAATATTATTACTAATATTATTATTATTAATATTATTAATATTACTAATATTAATATTAATATTACTAATATTATAATATTAATAAAACTAATATTAATATACATATCAATGCCTTATTAAAATATACATATCATTGCCTTATTTTTACATGATATGCAGATAGAGAGCATAAGCATAATTTGTAATTTTACAATCTGTAGTTTAGTGTTGGGTTCTGTTGTTTGTGCTGGCTTCTTGGCTGCAGGGACCCTAGTGGGACTCCATGTTGTCTGCCGCTGCCGCCGCCACCACCACCACCGGGAGGTGAGCCAGGCTGTCCATAGTACTCTGGCTGCTCTCTGTCAAGGGTCGCTTTAGCTTCCTGAGGGGAAAAAAAAAAGCCTGAGTGAGGGAGATAGCTAAGGATGGGAGTAAAAATGGGAAGGAACAACATCAGTGCATTGAGAAAAGGCGTGCCTTTTACGTAGAAAAGATTTGACTTACTCCATGCTTCTCTACATTTTATGTAGAAAAGCATGTGTGGGGTATGGTGAGCAGGGGGAACAGCCCTGTAGTGTGTGTGTGTGTGTGTGTGTGTGTGTGTATTTTTTATTTATTTATTTTTTTTTTGTATGGTTTAAGGCTATTATGGCTACATATCAAGGCTCAACTTTCTCTTCAGAGGGCTGCTATACTTATTCTGGACTGGTGGATAGCACACTGATCCAAAGCATGTAAAGAGTTTTTAGGTAGCATCAAGTTCAGTAGTGTGTATGAACAATATTTTGGAATGCCTACAGATGATCAGGCATCTCACTTCTGATGTGGTGTAGGTTTTTTTTCCTTCATTTTACTTTATTTTTCATGTTTAGTCAAGTCTTCTAAGCCTTCAACAAAGGTGAAGGTTGTTGTTGTTGTTGTGTTTTAGGTCAATCACCAACTTAGAGCATATTGTGTAATTTGGCATAGCCCTTGGATATACCTGCCTGCACAAGTGGGCACAAGGGCCAATTTTTTCATCTTGCCCAGGCTGAAAAAAACTGGGATAATACAGAAAAAAATGCTATTCTTCCACTTGAGCTTGCCTACCTAGCATTAGGATTAGTAGGGGGCATGTAATGTAAGAAAGCAATCTTATATAGTATCCCTTCCCATTTCACCCATCCATTCACTCCAAAAGTTTGTCTAGTCCAGCCTTGAATTTATTTAAGCTGTCAACTTCCACAACGACAGATGGTAGTTTGTTCTAGCAATCAACCATCCATTGGATAAATGCAAATTTCCACACATCTATTCTACAACCGTCTTTCCTCAATTTGAATTTATGCCCCCTCAGGTTTGTAATCCGAGCAAGAGAAACAATCCCATCAGCATTGAGCTTGCTCAAACTATTCAAGGCCTTATACAACTCAATCAGATGCCTAATCTTCAGACACTGCAATTTGCATAACTTAAGAATTTCTTATAAGAGAAACCCTTTGTTCCACTCACTAATACAGTTGCCCTTCTCTGTACTTGTTCCAGCAACTCTACATCTTTCCTAAAATGATGTCCTTCAGACCTGTATGCAGTACTCAAGATGTGGCCTAACCATTGCCTTACACAAGGGACAATCACCTCTTTGGGCCTGCTAGCAAAAATTCCTTTATATCATTGACAAGACCTCATGGGCTACTCTTGCAGCCTGTCTGCACAGCTCAGAAAACTTCACATCTGACTGCAAAATTACCCACAACTCTTTTTCATTCTCCATTTCCCAATATTAAACTTTTAGTTGCCACATCTCAGTCTGCTCAACTTTTCCAGATTCTGTTATAGTAGTGCATTGTCCTCACTGTAATTAACAACATTATCAATCTTCTTATCGTCTGCAAACTTGGACACTAAGCCTGATATACAGTCATCAATATCATTGATAAATACAGAAAACAACAATGGGCACAATGCCGAACCCTGGGGACACCACAAATAACATTAATCCATGAAGAGCAGTGACCACTGATTACCACTCTCTGTCTTCTGCCACTTAACCACCCTTTTATCCATTGTCGAAACCTGCCCTTAATGCCATATTTCTCCAATTTGTATAGCAGTCTTCCATGTGCAACAGTGTCAAAAACTTTCCCGAAATCAAAGTATACGATATCAAAATTATTTTTTGCATCCAGTTCCTTTGTGACCACATCGCATTATCCAATCAAATTGATAAGACTACCCTAAATAAACCCATGCCATGTCTGAACCATAACTGCAGTCTTGATCTAAATGATCCTCCAGTGACTCCATTATTTTTCCTGGAACAGTAGTTAAACTAACAGGTCTGTAATTACTTGTGATATCACCCTTTGTTCCTCCTTTGTGAATTGGGGTCACATTTGCACATTTTCAGTCCATGGGGACCTCCCCTGAGTGGAAGGAAGCTCTCATAATTATGACTAAGGGTTTACTTACTTCCTTTGTTACCTCCTTTAATATAACTGGATAGATTGCATTCACACCAGATGCCTTTCTTAAGTTTAACTTCAACAATTTCTCCTCCATTTTGCTCTCATTTAGCTCACTGCTAGAGTTTAATAAACCTCTGGCATTTCTCTGCATGAATAACTGCTCAAGTGTGAATAACATTTGTCAGCTACCTGAGCAGGATCATTAACAGTTCAACCACCAATATAAAGTGGACCAATCTGATTTATCCCCATCCTTCTAGAGTTTACATAAGTAAAGAACTCTTTGCCATTTTTCTTTGCATCCTTGCCAAAGTTTTCTCATAATCTGCCTTTGCCTGCCTAACCTCCTTTGTAACTTGATTACAGCCCTATTTATATCTACCATAAGCTTCTGTGTCACCTGATAATTTAAATGTATCCCATGCATTTTTCTTCTCTTCCACATGCCTCATTAGTTCACCTGACATCCATTTAGGCCTAAACCTTAATTCCTTGAAAGCTTCCCATTTTGAATTTGCTGTTGGTAACATCATAAACTGGTCCCACTACATAGAATTTAAAAACTGACTGAGACCACTATAGGTACCTTTATGAATGCAAAAACCCTTCCCTTAAACCTTGATTGTAGTTACATCTAGTAGTTCCTTCATCTGCAGATTCTTAATGCATGAATAATCAGTGCTGATAATCAGATTAAGAGTATTACTCCCTCTGACTGTGTGTCAACATGCTGCTGTAGAAAACCATCATCCAATTAATCCACAAAAGTCTATATCTGGGAAGTTAAAATTTCCCCTTATAAGACAGTCCGATTTGTTGGCCCACTCTATTTCTCTGTAGTTGTTCGTACTCATCACAGTCATTAGGCCTATAACACACTCCTACTCTCAATTTTGCTTTCCCAGCTTATGTCACACCAAATTGACTCAACACTGCCCTGTCCTCCCATGGAAACTGGATGCACTTCCTTGGATTTTATGTTTCTCTTAACTAACAGCATGACCCCCCCCTCCTTTTCTATCCTGTCTATCCTTTCTGTACACATTGTACTCCCCAAATTCCAATTCTGCATTCCTTATATCTGTGTGACACTGCATCTCATATATATGTATCAGCAAATAATCTGTGTATCCCTGTAGAAACAATCTCTTCTGCGAACAAGCACAGACTACACTGGAAAAAATTCTACCCCATGAGCCTTGCACAATCTCTCCAGGGTTGAATTAATTTTTTTTTCAATATTGTTATGTACTTGTTAAGTAAGTCTGCAGATCTCTTACTCATGATGTCATTAGTGCCAAAATATACAACAATATCACCCTTTGTGCCCTTAAAACTGATATCTGCTCTACAACATCATTATCTTTTGGCTCTGTCAGACATACCCTGGTCCTATTCCACCCATTCTTTTTGTACAATATATTTCCCATCCTCCTTGGCTAGATCATACCCTGTTCCAAAAAGATCTGCAAACATTTCACAAGCTGCACTTTTTTTTTTAATTGGTGATGCATTGGAGAATTGGTCCCTTTGGTTCTCCCCTGAGCCACAGCACTCCTGCTACTTTGTGCACGTTGCTCTGCTGCTCTAGTCTGTGGCATGATTTCTGTTTAAATATGATTTAATTAATTAACAATGAAAATTAATAAGATTAATAAATTTAACTGATTGACTATTCTATCCAAGCTAATGCAGTGATATGTATCACACTATCTAGTTTTATGTTATACCTTATGCTCTCAAGTTCGAGATATACACTGTCAAGTTACGCTATACCGTAACGATCACAATGTTAAGTTAGTTATATTCTTAGTTATATTCTAAATCCAAAAGATATATGCCCAAAAAGTGATTAAAATCTTAAAACTATTTATTAATTACAATTAAAACTCTACTTCTTCTGTGCTACTGGTTACGTGCTGGGATATTCGTGCCAAAACACCGACGCAATAGCATTATGAGTAGCAAGTCATAACTTACAAAATCACTAGCTAAATTAAAAAATAAGCAAATGAACGCTACCGAGTCTATTTAATCTATTTGTAAAACACAAATTAATATGTTGATTAATAAAAAATGCAATAAAATTTCTAAGAAAACTTATCCATTTGCCGGAGCTCAAGAAGTCTACACCCTCACACCTATAGTCTCGTTCCCAGAAAAAAAAAAAAAACTACAGCCTTAATTGAAGAGAACTTTAGAAATTCCTCCACCTGTCAACAGGAATTGAATGTGACTTATCCACAGACATGACAAATGGTGAAACCATAATACTGTCAAGGAGATTGAAGGTTAATTCTAAGAAGACAGAAGATACTCGTTGACTCTGGACCTGAATTTGCTTGAAGGTCCTGATAAACATTAGAAGGATAACTATACAGCAAATAAAAGTATATGCCTTTTGCAACTCTTGAATTTGGAAAGTCTCCTAAACACTGTGATTGCTACTTTTGTATGGCAGACGTTCAAATGCAAGAAAGCTAAATATAATGAATTATTCTCAAGCAAATCTTAACACTTTCCTAATCAACAAGAACAGCATACCTTCATATCTTTTCATGTAATTGTTGACTTGTCTGTTTCCACTGTCTACAGAATAGCAAATGATAGGCCAATACATCACGAGAATCAAAAATTTCTGAAGACAATGCTAATGCATTTAACATGTGTTTTGATCTAAATAAACACCTAGTTATCAATTAAACGGAACCCTAGTTTGGAAAGAAGAGTTTATTTGCTTTCCAGTATACAATGGGGTTGTAAAATAGAGCAAGAAGAGTTTTATAACTATAGTGATTTTCATCAGTCACTGAAAAAATGTATTCGCACAGGAATTCGATTTCTTGTGTGGTTCTAGGATACTATCTGAAGTTACCTACTACAAAGTTACTCATTACAAAGGTTACCTAGTACTTCCAAGTTTAAGATAAACCGAGTGCTTTGTACACATTTCATTGCAGAATAAACCATAGTCGGAGTGTCACAAAAATCCTGTATACTGGATTGTCAATGATTTGTGTTTATACACAAGCAAACATACACTTATATTTTCCAACTATCAACTTCATGGTAAACTGTTATGCTCATCAGGAAATCTACAATTCACAAAATTCTGATCTCAAATTTTCCATTAGTCAATGCAGTACAGAAAGTGATTTGTTATTTCACAATTTTCTGAACTGATAAATTTTAAAAAAATTACATTTTGTACATGTGAAATGCACAGAAACTTGCCACAACCATCAAATATTCATAATGGAAATTCCATAGAATTAAATTTTACTTAAAGCTGAAAAAACAGCTTGCCACACACACACACTCCCATGTTAACCATTAACACATTCATTATGCAAATATGCAGCATCAGGTTTGGAGCAACAAACCACCCTACTACTTTTAAAATTTTTTCTTCCAATTTGACATTAGAAAAACTGGATATTTTTGTCAAGAAACCTTTGTATATATATTTTATACGTAAATCCCAAACACAAAAGGTATCAAAACCTATAGTACTTAGTACCATGCGTGGGTTGAGATGGGGGGGGGGGGAAATGCTGGAAACTTTCCTCTGGTGACTAAACATGGGCTTCACCACTTCAAACCTACAATAAGCAACGTGGTGGTATTGCACTAGTTGATGAGAGTCATCTCACCTAGTATTGTATGATTAGTGCTATTTTACATTAGTATTAATAGTGGTACTAGTTAATATTGTATTAATACCAGTGTGTATGGGTTGAAGGAGGAAGTGGGGGGGATGCCAGAAACTTTGCTATAGTGGCTAAACATGGGTTTCACCACTACAAGCCTCCAATAAGCAAAATGGTGGTATTGCACCGGTTCTTGAGAGTAATCTAGCACCTAGTGTTAGTAGTAGTAGTATTATATTATAGTATTGTATTATTAGTTTTATTTTATATTAGTTAGTATTAGTACTAGTAGTATTAGTACTAATACTAGTTAGTATTAGTACTAGTAGTAACATGCAGCTTTTGAAGGAAAGGATTTTGAAAGAGATGAAGTGTAATTAATGCTGAAAAGAGCTGTGTTTTGTATAAACACAATTAAGATGTGAGATTGCCAAAAAATATCTGTCTTCCAAAGATAAATACTGAAAGACATTAACCCTTTCAGAAGCCCATATACAGATGTACACTGGAGAAGTATGTGGATAGATCTATGTTTTAAAGGTTCGAACGATATTTCTGTTAAATGTATGAATTATCTTTTTAGTACGTGCTATCATCCCTTATCTATGTTTCCAACTAATTGTAGATAGAGTTTATACAGATGGTAGCACAAAATAGCTTTGAAGAAGGTTGCACCTATTGACCTCAGCTGTCCAATTCTGACTTACAGAAGCCAAATATTAATTTCTGTGGACTTCAGATCCAGAATTTGATAAAACTGAATCAAATAATAGATGTAGAAGATATTTTTGCATTGAAAAGTAATGATCTAAGAAAGTAAGGGTTTTATTTATAAATTTTTTATGATTTTATAAAAATCTTTGCCAGAAGCTCACTAATTCAGTCACCATGAAAATAAGGTCCAAAATATTTCTGTTTTCTTCAATCCAGATTGGCTTAATCCTGCATTTTTCAATCTCTCAAAAAGGTCACTAAAAAAGCCAGCAGCAAAAGTGTTAATCAATGGTTAAAAATCTGAAATTTTTTCTACCTCCAAAATATAGCCAAACTTTTAATGCAATTGTTTCTGAAGTGATTTTTTAAGGTTTTTGATCAGAAATTGCATGAGAACCTGTCAAGTGCCTGCCACTATCTGGATATTTGCACAAAGCGTGGCATGGTACCAGATGTGCTGACACTATGCTTGTTTAAAATATTTCAGGTTACTTGTTTTTCTGCTCCTACTAGTTCAATATACACATCCGGCCTTACTCTAGTTGTTTTTTGAAAGATTTATTAGTTTTCAGAGGTTAAAGATAATGCAAAATCTGATATGCAGTTTCAAATTTTGCATTTGAAGCAGATAAAATTTAAAATAATCCTGAAAACAGAACTAACCAATAGTATCAAATATAAATAACATATTTTTCGATTTTTTAATAATATTTAGCATCAGCATCAGCATATGATGCAAGAAAGCAAGCTTATGCAGCATCAGCCAAAAAAAAAAAAAAAAAAAAAAAAACACTTTATTTCACCCCTCCGTTTGTTCGAAATACCCGTCCAGCTGAGCCTTAAATTTATTTAGGCTATCAACTTCCACAACAAGGGATGAAAGTCTGTTCCACCAACCAACTACCCGCTGGCTAAAGGCAAATTTCCACACATCTATCCTACATCTGTCTTCCTCAATCTGAATTTATGTCCTCTCAGGTGATTATTCTGAGCAAGAACCCCATCGGCATTGAGCATGCTCAAACCATTCAAGGCTTTATACACTTCTATCAGATCACCTCGCCGGTGCCTAGTCTCCAGACACTGTTATTTGCAAAACTTAAGCCTTTCTTCGTAAGAGCAACCCTTTGTTCCACTCACTAATCTTGTTGCCCTTCTCTGTACTCGTTCCAGCAGCTCTACATCCTTCTTGAAATGAGGCCTCCAGACCTGTATACAGTACTCAAGGTGTGGCCTGACCATTGCCTTATACAAGGGAATAATCACCTCCTTATCCCCTAGAAAAATTCCTGTTTATCATTGACAAGACACCATGAGCTACTCTTGTAGCCTGTCTGCACTGCTCAGAGAACTTCATATCTGCCTGTACAATTACCCCCAGGTCCTTTTCATTCTCTACCACTGTCAGTGCAGTACCACAGAGTTGATACGTTGCTCTGGGGTTGCTGTTTCCCCATATGTAGTACTTTACATTTGTCAATGTTAAACTTCATTTGCCACCTCTCAGCCCATCTGCTCAACCTTTCCAGATCCTGTTCCAGCAGCATAGTGTCAGTAGTGTCCTTAACAACCCTGCCAACCTTTGTATCGTCTGCATACTTGGACATTAAACTTGATATACTATCATCAAGCAGAAATAGATGTGCATGCTCATATATTTGTGCACTTAACAGTCTTTTAAACTGGAAAATGGAGGAAAATGAAATTGGTGTTTCTATTTTATGTTCTAAAATTTTTTTTTTTTGCCGCAGAATTAATAAAGCTGTTTTGAAAATAAAAGGCTTAAAATAAAACACAGCCTGTTTTAATTTTTTTAAAAATTTTTTTATTAAAACTTGTGTAGTCTGTGGTCTTGAGCTTGTAGATTTCAATACTTTATCAAAAGAATTTTGAGCTCTTAGAAATGGATAAGTTTTTTGAAAAATGTATCCTTTTTTTTTTACTTAAAATAATAAATTGTTCAATAAATAGCTTTAATAGTCCTAGTCACATTTGTTAGTTAATTTTCAAATTTAGCTTTATAGAGTTTTGTAAGTTGCCTCAATATTTGTAGATTCTTTGTACTGGTGATTTGGTGTGAATATCCTATCTCATAACTGGTAACTTGTAGAGTAATGCATGGTACTGGAATTGTAATGTTTTAATTGTGGTAAATAAGTAGCTGGAGAGTTCAAATCACATAGGTTGGCATATATTTCTTTTTTGTTTTTTGCTAAGATTTTAATTAATATATAATTTTATTATCTATTATAACTAATTTATAACTTTATATATGTAACGGTATAGTATATATGGGGGGGGGGGATGAAATTTTTTTAGCCTAAAACAGATTGCAAAGATTTTTGTGATCCGTAGAATCTGTGCTATCATTCTTCTTCTTGTGCATTCACAGCAAATTCCAGGCTTGTAACTTATGTTCTTCTCCTTTACAGAGGGCTTTGAAGTGTAGAAGATGAACGAAGACAGTGACTTTTGAAAGAATCAAGCATCGTGCAGTTAATGAATACCTCCATTTAAACGGAATGTCTCCGAAACAAATTCACAAAGACATTCAGCAAACATTAGAGGAATCTTGTCCTTTATATGCCATGGTCAAAAACTCTGTTGTAGGATTTAAGCATGGACAAAACAGTGTTGAAAACTACAAGTGTGAATAGCATTCATGAGCTGATCATGCAAGACCAAAAATATCATTGAAGCATATTGAGACAACATTCAACATTTCCCAAGAACAAGTTAGTGATAATGTGGTGATTGTATTAGGAATGAAGTTTTTTTTTTTTTCAAGGTGGGTCCCTCAAGCACTGAATGTAGATCAGAAGTGAGAAAGAGTGAGGTGTTGTCATGAGACTGTGCAGCATTCTGAAGCTAATGAAGCTGTTTTCGAGTGGTATGTCACTGCGGATGAAACATGAGTGCACCACTTCAACTCTGAAACAAAACAACTGAAACAATGGTTGTTATTTGTTGTTATTTGGTTTTTAGGAGCATTAGCAACTAAGGCCATATTGCTCCAGGAATGTGATTGTCATTCCCTGACCTTTCCGCATCCTCCGTATTTGGTGGTGATGGGCTCGAACCCCGGTCTAATCAAGAAGCGTGGGCTACGCACTGCTGCTCCTTCCCACCTGGCTACGGAGGCACCACTGAAACAATGGAAGTGTCCCTCTTCTCCCCCTCCTAAAGATTTATGAGTTGGCTGGGAAAGCCATGGCATTCATCTTCTGGATCATGAAGACAAATAATGAAGATCATGAAGATGAATAAAGGATAGAAATTTCACAATGACAGTGCTGCGATAGATGCAGTCAACAACTAGTTTGAGTGAAAATCTGAATTTTATTTGAGGGGATTATGAAGCAGGAGTGATTATGGTTGATTTTCTGGAAAGCGGTACCAACTATCAGTGTCAAATGTTATTTTAACCTACTGAGATATTTCCAAAAGAAATTGAAGCTCAAGAGGTGCAGGAAAATGGCCAAAAGAGTCATTCTGCATGAAGACAGTTATTTTGTTATTTTTTTTTTTTTTAGGAGCATTAGCAACTAAGGCCATATTGCTCGGGGATACGCGGTGGTCATTCCCTGACCATGCCACATCCTCCGTATTTGGTGGTGACGGGCTCATGAAGACAGTGAACTAGTGCACATGGAATTTGTGACTCAGGCAACACCATATAGTCTGTGGGCTCAAGCTATTACAGATCCACCCTACTCACCAGATTTGGTTCCAGACTATTTTCTATTTCCAAATCTAAAAAAAAAAAAAAAAAAAGATACAGAAGGAGAGAAATTTGACAATGACAGTGCTGTGACAGATGCAGTCAACAACCAGTTTGAGTCAAAATCAGAATTTTATTTGAAGGAGTTATGAAAGCTTGGAGCATTAAAAAATAAATGAGTTTTCACAACTTTCCAGCATTCTTTCTATGAGAGGATAGAAACTTTTAAACTGTTCCTCGTATACATAATAACATAAGCTTGCTAGTGTAATATGTATTACTGCTATATAACCCATGAATAGAGCAGTGTTATTATTGCAGTTAGTTATCTATTAGTTTAGTGTAGTATTCTAAAATTAAATTGAATTTAAACAGAAATCATGCCTCTGACTAGAGTAGCAAAGCAAAGGGTTCAAAATAGCAGATGTGCTGTAGCTCAGGATAGAACTGAATAAGGCAGTTCTGCTATGAATCATGGCCTTACAAAATGTGTTACCTGTTTGATGTTTGCATGCTATCTGGAATGGGACATAATACAGCCAAGGGTGTGTGTGTGTTCAGTGCAAAGAGTGTGAGGAAATTAAGTGCAAACTCAGCATTCTCATGGATGTTTACGAGAGCATGAAGAACAGGGTTGATACCTTCGAAGGAATTAAACTGAGGGCTCATTAAGCTCTCAGCTATCTACCTCAATCCTAGAGCTTACACTTGTGCATCATGCAACACAGTAGCAACCTACAAAGTGGAACATGCTTGTCCCACAGGACAAGGAGGTTTTCATTGCTGCTGACTCATTAGTCAGGGAAATAAGAAGTATACTGTGCAAAAAGGATAGGTATAGGACCAGGTTATGTCAGCCAGGGGCAAAAGTTGATGACGCTGTAGTGCAGATGCCATCTTTTAAGGCATGAAAGATGATACTGTTGTAGACGATGGCACTAAAGATATTAAGAGTATGAGATATAAGGACTTATTTAACAAGTACCCGGCAATGTTGATAGATAGTTACAATTTAGGATTAAATTTGAAAGGGTCTGCACTTCTGCTCAGAAACGATAGGTGTGATGAGCCTTATCGATCAATTCAACCTGAGAAAGATTGTGCAAGGCTCAAGAGGTAGAATTTTCTCGGCATAGTCAGAGCTTGTTAACAGGAGAGACTGCTTCTACAGGGATGGGATACACTTCAATGGAAGAGGCACAAGAATATTTGCTGATACTATCAAGGCAGTGTTAGCAAAGGTTGAAAAACTGCTAGCTTGGAGAGATACACAGACTAATACATTAACAACAGGTACTGCAAGCAGAGGTAAAACTGATTCTTGAACTCCTTCTATTGGAACATGCAGCACCATGGCAACCAAGGTGGGAATTTCAAGGCCTGGGTGGATCCTAATGGAATAAGCAAATATATGGGCTGTATTCGAGTTTACTAAGAACAAAAATATGTGCACATATATCTATATGCATACTTATGCTAGAAGCATAAATAATAAACTGATGAATTTGAAGTAAAGTCATCAAATGCAGACATTTAGGGATACTGGAAATGTAGGGTCATTCAGACACAGGCGATGCAACGATACGGTCAGACATGAAATTCTCTGAGCATTGTAAACAGGTTGCAAGGAAAGCCCATGGTGTCCTATCGATGATCTATCGAACTTTTGCAAGTAGAGATAGGGACGTGATAATCCCATTATATAAGGTTTATGTTAGACCACACTTGGAATACTGTGTTCAAGTATGGAGACCGCACCTAAAGAAAGACATCGAGCTTCTTGAAAGGGTGCAAAGAAGGGTAACTCGCCTGGTGAGATCGGCAAAAGGGCGTCCTTATGAAGAAAGACTTCGAATATGTGGGTTGCAGAGTTTGGAAACTAGACACCTTAGAGGAGATTTGATTGAGGTGTTTAAGGCTCTGAGAGGCATCAGTTGCTTGCTTGCTTGGTTTTTAGGAGCATTAGCAACTAAGGCCATATTGCTCCAGGATATGCGGGGGTCATTCCCTGACCTTTCCGCATCCTCCGTATTTGGTGGTGACGGGCTCAAACTCCGGTCTAATCAAGAAGCGGGTGCTACGCACTGCTGCTCCTTCCCACCTGGCTACGGAGGCGCCTGAGGCATCAGTAAAATGAATGAGGACAAAATTTTCAAGATTATAAATGATGCTAGAACTAGGGGACATAAATTCAAGTTACGGGGGGAAATGTTTAGATTGGACTGCAGGAAGTTTTATTTTAGCCAGCGAGTTATAAATTACTGGAATAAGTTGCCTTCATGGGTGGTAGAGGCCGACAGTTTGGGGAAATTCAAAGGTCATCTGGATAGTACTTTCGGGTAAGGGAAGCGCATAGGGTGATAGGATTAATTTCCTTTTTATTTATTTTTTATTTCATTTTATTATTTTTATTTATTTATTAATTATTGTTTTTATCATTGTTTTGTTCGGATTTTTTTTTTTTTTTTTTTTTTTTTGGCTGGTGCAGCATAAGCCATAGGCTTTCTTGCACCATACGGCCATTACTAATACTAATACTAATGTGAATATGAGAAGTACGTCTACAGAAAGAACAGACAGGATGAGGGGGAGGAAGTGTATTCTCAGTAAAAAAACATTAAATCTAAGGCGGGGCATCCAGCTGACACTGGTAGCCAGTGCAATGTTGAGTCAATTTGGTGCGACATAAACATTGGGAAAACGAAAATGAGAATAGGAGTGCATTACAAGCCCAATGATTAATGAGTATAACCAACAACTATAAAAAGAAAGAGTGGATAAGTAAATCATAATGTCTTATAATGTAGGATTTTAACCTTCCAGATATTGACTGGAACTTGTGGGGTGGTCACTTATATATTAGCAAGACTTTTGTGAATTGACCACAGTGGTCTCAGACAGTTGGTAAATTCTATACAGAATGAATCAGGTGATACTGAAGCCTATGGTAGAATACTCTGCAATCAAGGCACTAAAGAGGTTAGGCAGGCTACGGTAGATCATGAGAAGTCTTTGGAAAAGGAAGGGAAAAAAAAAAAAAAAAAAAAAACAAAAAAAAAAAAAACAACACAACCAAGTCTTCTTTATTTATGTAAATACTAGAAGGAAGGGGATGGATCAGATTAGTCCACTTGATATGAATGGTTTAAATGTTGATGATCCTGCTCAGGTTGCTAACATATCTAACATATTTCTCCTGTATGAATGTAGATATTTCATATCTACATTCATACAGGAGAAATTCTTTAAGAAAGAATTTCTCTTCCTTTTCCTTAAATTCTTTAAGGTAGGGATGCCAGAAGTTTATCAAACTCTAATAGGGAGCTAAATGATTTTATGATAACTGAGAGGAAAGCAGAAGAGAAATTATTGACGCTAAACATAAAAAGCACCTGGGGTTGATGGGATCTGCCCAATCATATTAAGGGAGGCAGCAAAGGTGACAAGCAAATTCTTAGTCATAATCACGAGAGCATTTTTGTAGCTTATCACGTTCAGCACCACTTAAACGTGAGAGAAACTGTTCAATGACATAATTTTTAGAACGTTAAAAAATATCAATATTCCAACATTCCCGACATTCCAACATTCATACAATGGTTAAAACTTAAAAATTTTAAATTCATTGCTAAAAATGAACACTTACTTTTGAACTGAGCTGTAAATCAGAACAAATTTTAATTTTATTGTTTATTGATGTACATAAACTAACATCAACACGAGCAAAGAAAGAACAGAACGGTGCCAAGTACATAAACTAAAGCCAAGAATTACTGTAAAGCATTCAATCAGTGTGTCATTACTGAGTAGTAGTTAATTTCATGTGCTTTTATGTTTATGGCACATTTTGTTTTTAGATTCAGCACAGGTTGACCACTTAAGAGTGACCACTTTATCAACATACACAGTTCTTGGGTGCATTTTGAACTCAGATATTCGTTGCAGCATATCTCTCCTAGTGCCATTTTATGTTTATATGCATAAAGGCAGAGAACATGATCATTTCTCTTTCAGGGAAAATTAATGGAGTTGCTAGTTAAAGAAGTAATGCAGGACACGGGTTCTGTTATACTTCAGCCACAGCATGGAACTGGATGCAAAAAAATAAAATAAAATTATTTTGATATCACGCACTTGATACTGTTGCACATAAAAGACTGCTGTACAAATTGGAGCAGTGTGGCATTAAGGGAAATTTGATGCTATAGATAAAGGGAGGGTTGTGTAGGAGAAGACAAAGTGGTAACCAATGGATACAACTTTTTGTGGATTAAAGTCATTAGTGGAGCCCCACAAGGTTTGGTGCTGGGCCCATTGTTTTTTCTGTATTTATTAATGATACTGAGGTTGGTAGGGTATTAATGACAGCAATCAAGGCATGCTAATGTAACAAGATCTAGAAAAATTAGGCAGAAGGCTGATAAAAATGGCAATTAGTTTAAAATTGACAAATGCAAGGTAATGCATATGGGAAATAGTAATCCCAGATTTTTTGCTGATGCTGTATAAGCTTGCTTTCTTGCATTATTTGCTGCTACTAATAATAACACTAAAAAATAACAAGGCCTGACGTAGCCCAAGTAATCAATGTAGGCGAGTTGTAGCACAGGTGTCCGAGTTGGCTGTATAGTTTTAGTCATGCACATGACTACTAAATACAGCATGATGAGAGCATTCCTGTTAAACTGATAACTGTACACAATTCTGACCTATGCAGTCAAGCTAGAGCATATATAAAAAAACTTGCTTTTTTTTTTCCAGATAATGTAGCAATATTAAATAAGGCATTGCTGTTCTTTTTATATATAAGCTTTACTGCAGAAATATCTCATAAGGAGAAGTAAATAAATAACTAAACTGCTTAAAACTTACTGTTACAATTTAATAAACATTTTCCCAGTAAAATAGCAGTGCTTATGCAAGAATGACATTCTTATACATTCATCATTATTCAAATTATCATTAAAACTTTCAATACCAACTTTTACTGTTACCCACACTTCATTTCAAAAGCTACACTTGCCAAGGAAACTAATGAATTCAACTGGAAATGATTGAATATAATTGTAATTTTCATTTATTGCAAGTTTTGTTTTAATATACCTTAGAATTCCATTTTGTATCACCAACAGGAGCCACATCAGCTAAAGAGCATAAGATAGCTTGTTTACCAAGTTTAAAAAACTTATCTAATAATTTCCGCAGACACCAGTAAGGAAGAACTTCTTTGTTGCCAAAATCTACATATTGGACCTCCACCATTGAATCACCTGGCAATCCAATTACTTCTGCTCTGTACCACTGCTTATCAAGGGAGTATTGGGCAACACATATCATACCTGAAAAGTAGAGGACAGTTATGCACACAGAAACACACGAGACAATTTACAAGCTTTAAACCACTGTAGTGTAACCCCATACATCCCATTTGTAGGGATACTAAAAAAAAAAAAAAAAAAAAACTGTATTTGTATCCAGGTGTTTTGTATAACATTCATATCCAATGTAAGTGTTATATATGAACTTAAAATTGAAATATCTAGACAGAACCATAATGCATCATAGTGCTGAGAAAGCAACCAAAGCTGAAGTTGTGTGGAATTAATGCCAAAAGAGCTCAGACCAAAGGGCACCACTACAGTTGTGTTTGTGGGGAAGTGAGGCAGATCAAGAAACCCAACACCTCCTCCACCTGAGAAGACTGGTTAGCATAGCCCATTCAGAAAGGCCTCAGTAGTTCTCCATATTACAAATGAAACATGAATCCTAACCTTTCTAAATGAATGGCAAATATATCACAAGTGGAATTTTGTAGATTAGTTTTGGAATTTCCTGATGCAAGGGCAACTAAGGCTCAATTAGTTTAAATTAAATTAAATTACTTAATATTCATATAACTAACTGATTTATAGATGAATCAATCAAACTGTACCCTCACCCCTCAAATACATTGATGATGCTGGGATAAAAGATATCTAAATATTGCAAGTCAAGTAGTTTTTTTGAATGCACTGCAAGAGGATCTTCACCTGACAAGAAGTGAAAGTGGGCGAGATGTATATAACTCCTTGTCACTTCAGCCAGAAATTGGAATGTCTGAGTGCTAAGGCACAGGTAGGCCCAACCACAACAGAACCTCCAAATTGTTTGTTAGAATTTTTCCACCACATTAGCAACCATGGCTATAGTGCAACATTCTTATGGGGGGGCTACAATGAGTTTTACCCAAGGATTTTTGTGATGACCCCCCCTGCAATGTTTGAACTGTCACCTAGGATTGATGCTCAGCTGGATAATGAACCATTTGTTGTTCTTGTGCATAACCAGGGCAGTCCACTAGGATGTGCAGAACCTGCAGTAGATATATCAATTTTGGAATCATTTGTTTATAATTAAAGACAGTGCAAATTTCATGAATGAGGTGCATGGTAACTGCTGATTATTATGGTTTGTCAGCAAGTATTTTCCTAATCAGAGAAAATAGTAATCTCAAACTGGTTGTGCATAGACCACAGAGGTTCCATAGCTGCTACATCCAAAATGGCATTTCTAAGTTTTTATTCCAATTTCACATTAGTGAGGTCTGTTCTCATTAGTTTATTCCTATAGTTATTTATTAAAAAGAGGGTTAAAGATGAAACAAGATGAAAGGGCAGACTCCAGAATTTGGCCGCATATGTAATTAAAAGCATCTTTCTTCCAAGAGACAATGGAGGTTGTTGTTTGTTTTGTTATTTGGTTTTTAGCAGCATTAGCAACTAAGGCCATATTGCTCTGGAGATATGCGTTGGTCATTCCCTGACCTTTCCGCATCCTCTGTATTTGGCGGGCACAGGCTCGAACTCCGGTCTAATCAAGAAGCGCGTGCTACGCACTGCTGCTCCTTCCCACCTGGCTACAGAGGCGCCCGACAATGGAGGTCCCATGTGCATTTATGTAAAAACTCTAGAATACAGGATATTCAGAAAGAATCTAAAGTTATTTTAAGATCATTATATTGGGCTGTAATGACCCACTGCAAAGGGTTCTGGTGCACAGTAATCCAGGAGGGATCAGATTATGGCTTAGTAGAGATGTATTAAAATATGTTGACGAGCACCCATGTCATTGCAGAGTATCTAGTGGAAACTTACCCCCCTTTTCTCATATTGTGTAGTTTGCAAAGTATAAGTTATTATTCAATATTAAGATCAGAAATTAGGTGTCAATGGTATAACAGGAGCAAAAAATAATTCTAACATCACATACTTAGACTGTATGTGATGGATTAATTGGAGCACTGTGGCATTGGGGAAAGTTACTGCTATGGACAAAGGAATAATTTAAGAAGAGAGGGTGGTTATAAATGGGCACTACTCTTCTTATATTAATGTTTCCAGTGGATTCCTTCACTGCTGGACACCCCCCCTTACTGTTTTCAATATTTATTAACAATACTGATGAAGGCATATCAAGCTTAATGTCTAAATTTGCAGATGATACAAAGGTCAGCTGGGTGGTTAATGACAGGAATCAAGGTAAACTACCACAACAACTAGAAAAATTGAACATATGGGCTGAGCAGTTCAACTGAAGTTTAACAATGATAAATGCAAAACACTGAATATGTGCAGCAGTAATCCCAGAATACCATACCAGTTGGGTGGTAGCACTCTCAATTATTTATTTTGTTATTTTTTTTTTTAGGAGCATTATCAACTAAGGCCATATTGCTCCGGGATATGCGGTGGTCATTCCCTGACCTTTCTGCATCCTCTGTATTTGGTGGTGACAGGCTCGAACCCCGGTCTAATCAAGAAGCATGTGGGTAGCACTCTCAAGGTGGAGGCAAAAGAGACTTGGGATAATTGTACAGTGCAGACAGGCTGCTCATGGTGGTTCTGCCAATGATGAACAGGAATTTTTCTTGCAGAGAAATATGTGATTATCCCATTGCATAAGAGAGTAGTCAGGCTGCATCTTGAGTACTGGAAGCCTCATTTTAAGAAGGATGTGATTCTGTTGGAATGGGTGCGGAGAAGAGTAATGAGATAAGTTGGAAGGAACAGAAGGATACTTTTACCAAGAAAGACTTTAGTTTTGCAAATTGCAGCATCTGGAAACTAGACACCTGCAAGAATGCCTGAGCGAAGTATATAATGCTTTAAGTGGATTGTGTAAACTAAATGCTGATGGCATCCTAATGCATTGGACCAAACTTCTATCTGCTTGTGGAAGTGGGCAGTTTGAACAAATCCAAGGAAGAATTAGACAAATTATTAGTCGGAATGAAAAGATGTGATGGCATAGGGTTTTTTTTTTATAACCTTGTTTTATTGCACCATTTGCCATTAGTAATATCAACAGTAATGCTAATAATAACATTTGCTTTTTTATTTTTTTCATAACTGAACAATTATGGCAAACTATTTTCATGTGCATACCACAACCATATTTGTTAATCAAAATAAGAATCAATATTTTTTGCAAAAAGAAACAGAGGAAACGCTATGGTACAACTATATTACAAGACAGAGGAGGAGTCAAATAAGCCAAAAGGATAGATATTTTGTGTAAACCCAGAGAGAGGGCAATGACATATATGTTAGCTTTCAGTCATTAACCAGTAGTGTTTCATTTATAATGAACAAAGCACAGAATTTTTATCTTTTGGATTACTTAAAAGGAGTGGGACTTTTGGACTAGTTAACAACCATTTAAGTTATAAAGTTCAATTTCAATTTATAGAAGTCAGCAGTTATCATTGTTGATATTATAAACCATTTTTTTTAAGCCATTATATGCTATAATATGGCACAATTTAGGTGGATAAATATTTTCGGTGCAGGTGCGATTTTGTGCAAGATCAAATGGACTACGCAGTTGCATTCAGGTGTGTTTGTGCCAATCAATGATGTAACAGTCATTAGGCACATCAGTAGCTATTTCATGCCTAAAAATTTAACTCTATCAAAATAAAGCATATTATTAAAGCTTTGATAAACTAGTAATTGCAAGCCTATTCTTATCTGACAAGATTATAACTTTAATAACAAGTAGAGAACCACACAACTCAATAAGGGATAAGAAAGGAATCAATCCCCTTCGATCATCTCCCCAAGAACACAGAGAAAAATGGCTAACAAACTGCCAAACAAATTGCAGTTTTCTTCAAACATATCATTCACTACACAAAGAAGTGCTGGATTTTCAAATAGATGGTCCAATCTTGATGGCTCAAGCGAAAAAAATCTGAAAGTGAAACCTTTAAAACAAAGATCAATTAGTATTGTTTTTAATTATGAAGAAATAAATTGTGCTTAATATTAAGTGTATGGTTATAAAATTAAGGACAAATAAATTGTGTTTAATATTGTTTATTGTAGTTTATACAAGCACATCAATACAAATAATATGTAGGTATATACTTAAATTATATTTTACTCTCTAATATTTCTTTTGTTTTTTGAATTTATCTTTTTAACAAGTTATTGGGAATAAAAAAAAAAAAAAAAAAAAAAATAGGAGGTAGATTTAACTCATCACCGATATAGTGAGTAACAGTTATAATGAGGAAATTTTTGTTGGTCCCTTAATGCTCATTATAACAAATTCGACTGTACAGGCAGTTCCCGCTTTACGAGTTTTTTCCCACCAAGTATCAACTGTTATAATCAAAAATATGAAGATTAATTGCAAAAAATGAATGTTAAACATTCATAAATCCTACATTTCAAACCACACGCATAACTATACAATATAGTGCACCCCACTTTACAATATTAATCCATTCCAGAGAGACCATCATATCATGAACCCAATTAACACATTGTTCTTTAATTATTCATTCCAAGACCTTGAAAGTTAAAATTTTTGCTATATAATAAGCTATTTATCTCTCTAAAAGGTCATTTTATAATGCAATTCGTATTAGTTACCAATTCAAATCATTAAACGCACTACATTTTCACCGTTTTCATATGTTCTGTTATAAGAACCAATTTTGAACAGTTTTGTGATATTTTTCTGAAGCTCATTTCTGGAAGTCAAAACCATAAAATAATAAAATCGATTTGCACTTTTCGGTTTATTGTGCTTCTCTGTTAGTGCAAGCAATTATAGATGGGCAGTAAACTCTGTTACTGCTACTGCAAAATATCGATAGCTGGAATTGTGTGGGTTTTTACGTTATTAGGGCGAAATGTGTTTCCCCTTCACTGCAACCCTCAATCATATAAAAAACATAAATAAATTTTTAGAATCTTCTCTTCATTGTTTTTTTTTTTTAAAGCTTCATAAAATTGTTACTCCCCGCGAATTGTGTTAGTTGCAATCTTGCTCGTGCATACCTTGTTGGTTAGTTGAATTTGTGCATGCCGTTAAAAAATGCTTATGCATGCTATCATGCTATCACAAATCCCTCTTGAAGAATTTCTGAAGAAGACCACTCCTTGGGCAACAAACCAATGAGTGCCAACCCAACAATGAGTGATCAATGAGTGCATTTAGTAATTGATGAAGAATAAACATTCTTTATATGTCTATTGAATGTACGGAGCCATGCTTACACCTCCGCAAAACAGGAAACTAATGAGCCTGTATACCCTTCCAAAGCCATATTTATAGAAATGGTTGATGCAATACCTTGCAATTACTGTCCGATGCAACAGAAGTGTTATCTGTCCGATGCAATAGAAGTGTTACGCAATACTTTTGCTCTGCGACAAATAAAGACTGCAATCAAACAATATCTTATATGCTTCACTACAGATTTTTCTTTTTTTTAAGGTGATACAGGTTTTTTGTCTGCCACTGTAGATTTAAATAAATAAATAATAAATAAATAAAAAAAACCCTGACATTCTCACATGATGAAATAAGTGTCCATTGGATAGATCTCACATTTTCAAGCACCACTTGTTTTTGCCAATTTGGAGTGCACACAACAGTAATTTGATTTCAGTTTTTATTTAGTAATCTGTATTGTATCCTTTATATTAATCAGAATTTTACCATTCTTCTTGAAAGTAAAACTATAAAAAAATTTGAAAGAATATTTGGACCACTTAAAGTTAATGTGAAGTATATCTATGAAAAAAAGAACAACAGCCTGATCTAGAATGCATTAATTGTGTAACTAAAGCGATGGAATAACAATAAATAATAAAAATTCAAATACTTACCAACTGTAGGAGCATAAATGGAATGAAGGTTTTCTGTATCATTATTGTATGTCTGTTGCATTTCAAATATGAGATTACTCAAATAACGTGCAGTGCCTCCCAGCTGAAATGTAAACAAAGGCAGATGAATTTATAAAATTATACAGTTCAAATGTTGATAAAAAAAAAAACAGTAAAGAATAGAATTGTTTAATTATTTTATTTGACAATTTGTATTAATTATTACTTTTCATAATAAACATTTTTCATTATGTTCTCTAAATGCATTCAGCTCTGTTCGAAAAAATTCTATGCAGAAGAGTCAAGAGAAATAATGGAAATTGGTTCCTGACCACAGGAGTGACAAGTTCATTTATCTGCACAAAAAGCATTTACTATTATAATGAAAGGCAATGTAGAACCATCTGTAATACATTGGGGCCCTTCAGACAGGATTGCAGTATCTATTTAGGATGACAGCCACACCATTTTGTTATATCAACAAAATATGTGAAACAAATATTCCACATATGCAGCCTACAATGTTTCAACAGTTTCCTGTACATATACCCTAGTATTGTAGCCAAAAAATTATTTAAACAAAATGAGTTTTTATGGTTTATTTAATTATACACAAGTAACTGTGCATCTACATTACCTTTACTTTGATTGGAGGAAAAAAAATAAAAAATTGATTTATTCACAATGTTATATTTAGGAATTGTAAATTAATGACTAATTAACAGTATTATTTAACAATTAATTAATAGTTATTAATTAAAAGATGCAAAAGCAAAATATGTTAAAGTAAAATAAAAAACTTACCATGCCGCACGTTGCTGGCTGAACAAAAAAATGACTCAGTTACTTTGTTGAATTAAAATTTTTGGTTCAGACGGCAATGTGCAGCATGGTAAGTCCTTGCTGTGGCTCTAGTTTTTTATTTTATTTTAAAATATTTTGGCATTTCACATCTTTTAATTAATAACTACTAATTCATTGTTAAATAATACTGTTAATTAACCTTTAATTTACAATCCATAAACATAACATAACTCTCTCTCAGGGTAATTCAGATTTTTTTTTTTTTTTTTTTTTTTGGTTGGTGCTGCATAAGCCCCAGGCTTCCTTGCACCATATGGCTAATAATAATAACTAGATCATAGGTATAGCTTAGCTTAATTTTTCAGCACTCACCTCATAGTAATCCGCTTAGTGGAAATTTTACGAAATACATAGTGGTTATGAGATTCTAATAACTTACAGGGATTATAAATTTAAAACTAAGTTATGGGCCTTAAAAAGTTTTCTAAGAGAGGAAAGTGCATCTTCCATTCTATGGTTGTCTAATTAAAATAAATTAAATGAAGAAAGATAATAGCTAATAGCCACACGCGAGCAACTTTCGAAATCGTCTTCAGTTAGCTATAGTGGGGAGGGAACAGCGCCCAAGTGTGTTTTATACGGGTTGAGTTCCGAAATGCATTTTAGTGCGTGTGGAAACTTAATGCGTGCTAAATTCCAAATAGGGGAGAAGTTGGCGGGGATCTTTTTGTTTAATACGTTAAGTGATGTGTGGAGCTTAAACCACTCAATGATGAGGGCTTTGTTTTGAAGGATTTTATAGCTGGAATTTAATTTAACTGCTGTAATGGCTGAATCAATGAGTGGGTTATGATTATAAGATTGGACGTGTTGTGTTAGTTCTGTACTTGCTAAATTAGATTTGAAGCTATTAAAGTGGTAGTATGCACTCGTGTTTGAAATTTTTGATGTCCCAAATTTTGCTGTTGTACTGCCTATGTAACATGCTTGGCAATCTGATTGGCATCTAATCAAATATATAATGTTGTTATGATCTTGTGTCCCATACTCGTGTGTTGTCTTGTATGAATTGAATTTGGAACTTAATTTGTTATAAGATGCGAATATTAATTTGATATCTGTATTCTTAAAAAAAAAAATCTGTTGAAGTCTTCTAGCATAGTGTTGATGGTATGGGAGGGCGATAATGGGTTTATGTATCTTGTTCTTATTCACGTGGTTATTAATTTTGCTTGGGTTATTAGTGTTATTTTGGACTTTGGTGATGGTTTCTTTTATTAGTTGTAATGGGTATTTTCTGTCGATGAATTTTTTGGTGGGTGAGGTATTGCAATTCTACAGATAGGTCTGTTTGTGCGTGACTATATTTTATAGTGTTGTATATCTGATTGTATAGAACTGCTTTTTTGATGTATAGAGGGTGGTGTGAGTGGTAGTGTAAGAATTTACCTGTATGTGAGTTCTTTCTGTATATTTTGGTGCCTAAAGATGTACCTATTTTGTATATAGTGAGGTTTAGAAAATTGATTTTATTATCGATTTCTATTTCGAGGGTAAATTTGAGTCTTTCATGTGTTTTATTAAATGTGTTCAGTAAAGTATTGGTGGTGGTTCTGTTGCCTATTAAGAGGACGTCATCTGCGTATCTCATATATAGTTTAATCCCTGGGGGAAAGGGTTGGAGTATTTTTTCTTCAACAGAAGCGAGGTAGATTTCGAATAAAGGGGCAGAGATATTGAGGCCCATGGGAAGGCCAAAAATTTGTTCGTAGATGTTATTTTGGAATTTAAATTGTTTGGCATCAAGTAACAGTGACGTAAGTTCTAAAATGTCATTAATGTTTAAGTCTGTATGTTTTGTGAAAGTGTTGTCTTTAATTAATAGTTCTTTAAGAGCCAGTAGCATGGTTTCAATGTGTATGTTTGTATATAGGGAGACGACATCGAAGGATGTGAGAATATCGTTTTCAGATATGGTCATGGAAGTTATACGTTCGTGTGCCTGTTTAGTGTATTGTAGACCCTGAAATGAGAAAATCTCATTAAAAGTGAAATAATTTTGATGAGGAATATGGATAGGTTAGCATAGGCGGACTGTTTATAAGAAACAATGAGCCTTAAAGGATAATCTTGTTTATGGAGTTTGACTATTCCAAAAATGTGTGGCAGAATGTTACTGCCTATGCCTATTTGCTGGAGGGTGTGTAAATTAATTTGTTTGTTGGCTCTGAGTCTTCTTAGAATCCCATCAAGTTTATTTTTAAGTTTGTTAATGTTAAACATGTTGCAAGCTCTGTATGTCGTTGAATCTGACAGGATGTGTAACATTTTCTTTGTATATGTATTTTTGTCCATGATTGCGATGGTATCGCCTTTGTCTGCCTTTTGTATTATAATGTTCAGAGTTTTCATAAAGTCTCGTATGTGGGTTAATTGTTGTTGGTGAATATTAGGTTTACTAGTTAATTGGGAGTTAAAAACAGCATTGGTTTCATGTATGATTCGATATTTATCTGGGTGGTTATCAAGTTTAGTTTGTATTTCAATCATGGCATCTTTAACTGGGTAGTGGTTTCTGTTAATGGCGAAAATGTTTGTGTAGAGATGTTAACAACCAAGTTGTTGGGGGTTTTTTTGTGTCTCCTGGTGAGTGTATCCCATTTCTTGGAGTGCTTTTGTGTAATCTGATTTAAAGTTGCCTGAATTTGTGTGTTGTTCTGCTGTACGTAATTGTACCAAGTCGTGGGGGTTAGTTCTCTTTTAAGCTTGAATTTGAGGGTATGTATTTGATCTAAAAGGAGATATTTTTCTCTGTATCTTATCCTCACGTGCTCTTCCCTCCCCACTATAGCTAACTGAAGACGATTTCAAAAGTCGCTCATGCGCGGCTATTAGCTTTTATCTTTCTTCATTTAATTTATTTTAATTAGACAACTATAGAATGGAAGGTGCACTTTCCTTTCTTAGAAAATTTTTTAAAGCCCACAACTTAGTTTTTAAATTTATAATCCCCGTAAGTTATTAGAATCTCATAACCACTATGTATGTGGTAAAACTTTCCACCAACTAAGTGGATTACTATGAGGTGAGTGCTGAAAAATTAAGCTAAGCTATACCTACGATCTTGTCATTACATCACAGCACATAAGAACTCCTTAAAATATCAAGAGTAATAATAATAACATAGATGCCACAGTTACCTGTACATAATTAAATAAACTCACAAAAACTCATTTCGTTGAAATAATTTTTTTGGCTACACCACTACAGTATATGTAGAGGAAACTGTTAAAATGTTATAGGCTGTATATATATGGACTATTTCAAAACATTTTGCTGAAATAGGGAAATGGTGTGGCACCCTGAAGAGATACGATTTCATATATATCAATTACCGTTTCATATATGTCAGTTACCTACAAGTTTAAAATTACAGCAGCATAAGTTTAAGAACATACAGTAACATTAAGTAGAATTTTAATTATAAGATTTTGTTGCATATAGATATATCTACCACGTCCAGGTCTGTTATCAACACAGACTGGAAATTGACCACCCAGTTAACCCAAACACCAACTTTATATTCTTCACTCATATACTGTGTACTTTCCAACAACTAAAATTTTGAACACTCTGGGCTATTAATGTAATACGAGAGCAGGAATGTGTATTTCTATCGCAATAACTTTTCTAATTTCATCTCCTGTTAGTTAAACAGCCAGACAATGACTTATAACTATAATACACAATATGTATAGAATATATTGTGATAAATATTCTTCTATTACTATTATATTACTGTTCTATTAGAATGTGCAGCAGTGTGGAAAGCAAGGTGCTTGAGATTTCCAGGACTGCTGGGAGTCATAATGGAACAATTAAATACATGGGCTGTATTAGGATAACTAAGAATAGAAACAGGTGCATGTATACATGCATGTACACCAATCTAAGGAAGTGCATCCAATTGACATTGATGGACAATGCAATGTTGAGTCAGTCAGCTTACAATGCAATGTTGAGTCAGTGTGATATAAGCACTGGGAAAGGGAAAATGACAGTGTGTTATAGGCCTAATGAATCTGATGAGTATAATGAACAATTGCACAGAGAAATAGAGTGCCAGTAAATCAGAATGTCTTATAATGGGGGATTTTAACTTTCTGGATATTGACTGGAACTTGTGGATTGGTCACTCAGACACTAGTAAGACTTGTGGATTTATTGGATGACTGTTTTCTACAGCAACATGTTCAACAGGCAACCAGGGGGAGTAATACTCTTGATCTGATAATCAGCAGTGATTATTCATGCATTAAGAATTTGCAGATAAAGGAACCACTGGGTGACAGTCATCACAATGTACTGATGTGGGATTTACTTAAAGATGTAACTATCATCAAGGGTAAATGAAGGGCTTTTGTTTTTGTAAAGGTGACTATAGGGGTCTCACACAGTTTTTAAATTCTATACAGTGGGATTAACTGACGATGTTACCAACATTGAATTCTAAATCGGAAGCCATCAGGAATTTAATCTTGGAGATTACTAGGCTTTTCATACCAACTAAGAAGTACTGTTCAAGGTTTGGGCCTAAATGGATGTCAGATGAATTAATGAGGCTAATGGCAGAGAAGAAAAATGTATGTGATGCATATAAATTATCAGGCGACACAAAAGCCTGTGGCACATAAAATAGTCTGTAATCAAGTCACAAAGGAGGTTAGGCAGATTACGAGAAATCTTTGGCAAAGGATGCAAAGAAAAACAGCAAAGCATTCTTTACTCATGTGAACTCTAGAACGAAAGAGATGAATCAGATTGGGTTGACTATTGATGATCATGCTCAGGTAGCTGATAAGCTGAATGAGTATTTTGCTTCTACATTCACACATGAGGAGTTATTCAAGGAGGAGAATGTCAGAAGTTTATCAAACTCTAATAGGGAGCTAAATGATTTTGTAATAACTGAGAGCAAAGTGGAGGAAAAAATTGTTGAATTTAAACATAAGGAAGGTACCTGGGGATGGATGGCATCTATCCAGTTATATTAAAGGAAGCAGCAAAGGAAGTAAGCAAACCCTCAGCCATAATTATGAGAGCTTCCTTGAACTCAGGGGTGGCCCCATGGACTGGAGGCGTGCAAATGTATCACCATTTCACAAAGGGGGTTCAAAAGGTGACACAAGTAACTATAGCCCTACTTAAACTTGTATTCCGGGGAAAATAATGGAGTCACTGGTTAAAGAAGCATTGCAGGATCATTTAGACAAGACTGCAGTAATAGTTAAGACACAACATGGGTTTCTTAAAGAGAGGTCTTGTCTGACCAATTTGATTGAATACTATGATGTAGTCATAAAGGAACTGGATGCAAAAAATAATTTTGATATTATATACTTGGATTTCGGGAAAGCTTTTGATACTTCTACACATGGAAGACTGCTGTACAAATTGGAGCAGTATGGCATTAAGGGTAAGTTGCTACAATAGATAAAGGGATGGTTGAGCGGGAGATGACAGAGAATGGTAATCAATGGACACTGCCCATCGTGGACGAATGTTATTAGTGGAGTTCCCCAGGTTTCGGTGCTGGGCCCATTGTTGTTATTGTGTATTCATCAATGATATTGATGAAGGTATAGGCTTAATGTCCAAGTTTGCAGATGATACAAAGTTGGCAGGGTTGTTAATGACAGTAAAGACAGCATGCTACTCCAACAGGATCTAGGTAAGTTCGGCAAATTGGCAACTGCATATGGGTAGCAACAACACAAGAGAAACAAACCAACAGTGTGGTACTATACTCAGGGAAGTGGAAAGTGAAAAAGACCTTTTGCTAGCAGGGACAGGGAGGTGATTATCCCATTGTACAAGGCAATGGTCAGGTCACACCTTGAGTACTGTGTACAGATCTGGAGGCCTCATTTTAGGAAGGATGTAGAGTTGCTAGAACGAGTACAAAGAAGGGCAACAAGATTGGTGAGGGGAACAAGGAGTTGCTCTTACCAAGAAAGGCTTAAGTTCTGCAAATTGCAGCACCTGCAGAGTAGGCACATATGAGGTGTGTAAGGACTTAAATAGGTTGAGCAAGCTGAATGCTGATGGGATTCTTCCTCTTGCTCAGATTAAGCACACGAGGGGGTGGGGCATAGATTCAAATTGGGGAAAGACAGTTGTAGAATAGATGTGTGGAAATTTGCCTTTAGCCAGCAAGTAGTTGATTGGTGGAACAGACTTCCATCTCTTTTTGTGGAAGTTGATAGCCTAAATAAATTTAAGGGTGAACTGGACAAGCACCTGGAATGAATGGAGGGGGTGAAATGGGAGTTTTTTTTTATTTTTTTTGACTGATGCATCGTATGCCTCTACTAATGCTAAAGAAAATATATATATCTTCTAATAGATATTTTTATTTGAAATTTTGTTACAAGACGACATGCACATCCACAACAGAAAGATGATACAGCAAGAGAGTTTTCAACTTCTAAGAGCAGACTAACAATTTCTAACAGCAGTACAAACTTCCTGTTCTGCCATGTAGCATTTCACATTTGGTTTGCACTTTACTGATTTGCTTAATTATTTCTAGAATTTAATTGATAAATCAAAGAAAACACTTCTTTTCTCCTGCATTTCTTTTGGTATAATGAGAAGACCACAATGGAAAAGTGCATATATCTCTGATGGAACCACTGAATGCATTCCTAAATGGAGGTATCTTTCTCCTCGGGCAATCAGTCAAATTTTGGAGGGATAAATAACTGTGTAGAAATGAGTAAAAAAATAAAAATACTCTTCATTATACACCAAAACAAAAATGAAGAAAAAATATGAAAAGTTCAAAAAGATCTGTCTAAATGACTTTCTCCCCAAAAAGGAAACAGAGTTGAAGTGAAAGGAGCATAATGATATTCAGTCAAAGTGATTGACTGATGGGTACATGGCAAATTTTAAAAATTACATGGGAAATTTTACACTTGGCGTACCAACTGCCAAATCAAGCAGATTAGACTGTCAGCAACTAGCTTTGACTATATTTCTCCTCTGCTTGCCCTCTAATGAATTGTCTTGTTCTTTTTTTCTATAAGTGTGTACCAGTAAAGTGGTTGGCAAAGTACCAAAGTGAATCATCCCAAGAAAGAAAAGATAAAAATGGAATTTTTTTTTTTTTTAAAACCTAAGTGGTAATAAGCTGTTTTGTATAACATGCAATACTCCAATCAATGATACATGGGAAGGAAGTTTCAACAAACAAGATGCTATTAACAGCCAAAAAGAAAAGGTAAAAAGCCAGAAAAACTGTGCTCTGTTTCAAAACAGTAATTCTTAATGAGTGCATCGACAAAGTGAACTGTTACACCTCACTGGAACTTTTTGTGCTGCAAAAATTCCCTTAAGAAAATTATACAATCCAGAAATGAAATTATCTCAAAGGCAACCTGAAAGAGAAGATTGGAATAATTTTATATGCTTCAACCACTAGCAAAATCTATCTTATATTTTAGAAAACCTAAAGTGTCAGATGAGAGACTATTTGACTTAGTGTGCAGGGATCAGCTTAATTTGTGATGAAATAAACATACAAATGATATACATATTAAATATTTTAGTTGTTCCATCACTCGCGCATATCAGTGAACAAATACTTAAGCTGCAAGCTTTACTACTAAGCTATGTAGTGCTTGAAAAAACCGACTATATGAGGAGCATTTGAAAAGTTTGTGGCCTGAGTATGAAGAGTTCATTTGAGGGGGGGTCTGGTAAAATATTACTTTTTAACACAGTCTCCTTTGGAGTCAATAAACTTTTGCTACTGATGTGAAAGGTGTTAATTTCAGCTGCAAAGAAAGTTTTCTCTTGGGCCTCCACGTGTGCATCCATTGCAGCAATGACATTAGTGTCATTGGGAAAATGAATGCCACCAAGGTATTTTTTCAAATCAATCAATAAGTGAAAGTCTGACAGTGTTAGATCTGATGAATATGGTGATTCCAAAGCTACACACATATACAGTGTAGCCATGGTAATGACAGCTTGTGAGCAGGCATGTTGTCCTGGTGCAACAAGATTCCTCTGCTAAGTTTTCCTTAGTATTTATCCTTGATGTTTCAAGCAAATATCTCACAAGGTCTGTGTAATATGCCCCTATGACTGTTTGGCCTTTATGAAGGTAATCATATCACTAGCAACTAGTAATCACTAGCAACACTCCATCAGCATCCCAAAAACTGATGCCATCACCTTGCCAGCAGAAGAAACTGACTTGGCTTTCTTTGGAGGAAAAAAAAAAAAAAGAGGTTTGTTTCCACTGTTTAGACTGTCTCCATTGCCTCTGGTTGAAAGTTATATATCCACATATCATCCATGTTGCAAACATTGCAAATTTGCTGGATCTGCTTGAAAATGATGCAACTGTTCATTTGACTTGATAATTCCTGCATGTTTTTGATGTAGTTGTAGTTGGCTTTTTAGGAGCATCTGCAACTACAGCCGTGTTGCTCTGTGTGTTCTGAGGTCAATTTTCTGTTTGCATGAAAAAACCTGAGTTTTCAGGGAAAAAACCATGCAACCCTCACCTGATACCGACGAACCCAGCCACGTTGCGAAAAAAGCCCACAAAAATCCCACTCATCGATGGCACTCAAACTTGGGTCTTTCCCACCAGCTGTTCTACCCAAGAGGGTGTGTGTTTTTGATCTGTTTGAAACTCATCACGCTGACACCTTTTTCACAGCGAGAACCTCTGTTATCAAGTGCTATGCATATTCAGATGAGATGGCCAAGACAGTGGCAATATAGTGAATGTCACTCATTGATCACTCATCGCCAGATCATGCACATTGTTAATAACTTCTGTAGTGATGGATGGTGCAGGTCTCCCACAAATTGGGCCATCTTCCAAGCTCTTCCTCCCTCATTTAAATTCTGCTGCCCACTTCTTAACTGTGGAATAGGGACATCCCCCCCCCTCCTCAATGTCCTCATGAATTGTCTTTGGCATTAGTCCCAATTTTCTGAATACTGGATGACTTCACACTCATTTTGTACACCTCTCCTCATTCACACAACTTTGTTGACTTCAGGACTGAAATTTAAAAAAAAAAAAAAAAAAAAAAAAAATATTGAAACTACATAAAACTTGGTGGGTTACTATCTGAAGTGTTATACATTAAGTACAGAAAATTTTAACTCCATTACTACCCTTTCATTCTTAGGCTGAAAACTTTACAAACTTACCTTGCACTTATGAAACTCTGCAAGAATTTCAAATTAGTTGCCTAACAGCATTCATAATTGATACTCCAACGTATATGTAAAAAGGATGGGAAAAAAGTCTCGGAGTGTTTCTGAACATAGTAAAAGGTCAGTTGATTGCACAGCTCATCTGCTGAATTCTATGTGATTTATGGCAGAAAAATACTTGGGAGGGTGACCATGTGGGAATACTGAGTGAAGCCAGATTTAAGAGCATCCTTTGACTCAGGGGAGGTCCCCATGGACTGGAGATGTGCTAATGTATCTCCAATTCACAAAGGGTGGGGGGGTGATCAAAGGATGACACAAGTAATTAAAGACCTGTTAGTTTAACTTTTGTTCCAGGGAAAATAATGGAGACACTGGCTAAAAAAGCAGGATCCTCTACACAAGACCGCAGTTATACTTCAGACACAGCATGGGTTTGTTAAGGGGAGGTCTTGTCGGACCAATTTGATTGAATACTATGAAGTGGTCACAAACGAACTGGATGCAAAAAATAATTTTGATATCATATACTTGGATTTTAGGAAAGCTTTAGATACTATCACGCACAGAAGATTACTGTACAAACTGGAGCAGTATGACATTAAAGATCAGTTGCTACAGTGGATAAAAGGATGGTTGACTGGGAGAAGACAGAGTGGTAATCAATGGACACTGCTCTTCATTGACTAATCTTATTAGTGGGGGGTCACGCAGGGTTCATTGTTGGGCCCATTGTTTTTTTCTGTATTTATCAATGTTACTGATGAAGGTATATCAGGCTTAATGTCCAAGTTTGCAGATGATACGAAGGTTGGCAGGGTTGTTAATAACACTAATGACAGTACACTACTGCAACAGGATCTAGAAAAGTTGAGTAATTTGGGCTGAGGGGTGGCAACTGAAGCTTAACATTGATAAATGCAAAGTAGTGCATATAGGTAGCAGTAACCCCAGAGTAACATACCAACTGTGTGGTACTACACTCGGGGAAGTGGAGAATGAAAAAGACCTGGAGGTAATTGTGCAGTCAGATATGAAGTTTTCTGGGCAGTGCAGACAGGCTGCAAGAGTAACTCATGGAATCTTATCAATGATATACAGGAATTTTGCTAGCAGGGATAAGGAAGTGATTAACCCTTGTATAATGCAATGGTCGGGCCACACCTTGAGTACTGCATACAGGCCTGGAGTCCTCATTTTAGGAAGGATGTATAGCTGCTGGAATGAGTACAGAGAAGGGCAATGAGATTGTTGAGTGGAACAAAGGGTTTCTCTTACCAAGAAAGGCTTAAGTTCTGCAAATTGCAGTGTCTGGAGACAAGGCACCTGCGAGGTGATCTGAATGAGGTGTACAAGGCCTTGAATGGTTTGACAAACTCAATGCTGAGGAGATTCTTCTTCCTGCTCAGATTACACACCTGGGGAGTATAAATTCCAAGTGAGGAAAGACATTTGTAGAATAGATATGCGGAAATTTGCCTTTAGCCAGCAGGTTGTTGATTACTAGATCAAGCTTTCATCTGTCATTGTGGAAGTCGAACAAAATAAGTTCGGGGTAGAACTAGGCATACATTTATAGTGAATTTGTGAGTGAAATGGGAAGGTTTTTTTTTTTGGCCGATGTTTTCTTGCATTATATGCCTCAACTAATGCTACATAGGTTCATCATAGTTTATTTACAAAAGATAATGTAAATAGGGAAACAATATACAAATAGGCATAAAATAAAAAAAATTTTAAAGTAAACAAGCAATTCTGGAGTAAAAAATCTGGTATAAAAAAAAGTCTACTGAATGGTCTAGTGTCAAGTCTGTTTTATGCTATTTGGAAATTGTAAGTAGGAGATAAGTTGTAAACATTCATTAAGAATTTTGCTGATATACTGCCGGAACTCAATTTTGGGAGTCCCTCATTTCCTATGGCCATTTGTTGGTCTGTAGAGAGCAAGCGGGATGAAGTGGGGGGAGGGGACACTAGGCACCTGAGAGGTGCCCTAACCATCTCAAATGGCTTTTTTGGAGTCATCACCAAAGGTTCCTATAGGCCTTCTTTTAAAAATGTTGCATTGGTAATATGGTCTCTCCAGGAGTAAACAATAAAGTTTTGAAGCAGGAAGAACTTATCAATATCAAATATATTAGAAGTTTTTTTTTTTAGTAGAAATGTAATAGTAATAATGACATGTGACGCAAGAAAGCAAGCATATCAGCTTATGTAGCATCAGCCAAAAAAAAAAAAAAATTTCACACAACCATTCCCTCTAAATGTTTGTCCAGTTCCTCCTTAAATTTATTTAACCTATCAACTTCCACAACAACAGATGGAAGTTTGTTCCAGCAATTAACCACCCGCTGGCTAAAGGCAAATTTCCGCACATCTATTCTACAGTTGTCTTTCCTCAATTTAAATTTATGCCGCCTTAGGTTCGTAATCTGAACAAGTGGAAGAATCCCATCAGAATTCAGCGTGCTGAACCCATTCAAGGCCTTATACACAAGGCCTCAATCAGATCACCTCGCAGGTGACGAGTCTCCAGCTGCTGCAATTTGCAGAACTTAATACTCTCTTGGTAAGAGAGTTCTTCATTCCCCTCACCAATTTTGTTGCCCTTCTCTGTACACGCTCAAGCAAATCTACATCCTTTCTAAAACGAGGCCCCCCAAACCTATACACAGTACTCAAGGCGTGGCCTGATCATTGCCTTATACAGAGGGACAATCACCTCTTTTTCCCTGCTAACAAAATTCCTGTATATCATTGACAAAACCTCATGTCCTGCTCTGGCAGCCTGTCTGCAATGCCCACAAAACATCATATCTGACTGCACAATTACTTCCAAATCTTTTTCATTTTCTACCACCCTAAGTGCAGTACCACACAGTTGTTATGTTGCTCTGGGGTTATTTTAACCCATATGCAGTACTTTGCATTTGTCAATGTTAAACTTCAGTTGCCACCTCTCAGCCCATCTTCCCAATTTTTTTCTAGATCCTGTTGTAGTAGCACACTGCCATTAACAACACTGTAAACCATTGTATCATCTGCAAACTTTGACACCAAGCCTGATATACCTACATCAATATCATTGATACATATAATAAACAACAGTGGACCCAACTCTGAACCCCGTGGGACTCCACTAATAACATTAGTCCATGACGAGCCCATTGATTACCACTCTCTGTCTTCTCCCACTCAACCATCCTTTTCTCCATTGTAGCAACTTACCCTTAATATCATTCTGCTCCAATTTGTATAGTAGTCTTCCATTCGCAACAGTGTCAAAAGCTTTCCTGAAATCCAAGTATGTGAAATCAAAATTATGTTTTGCATCCAATTCCTTTGTAACCACATCGTAATATCCAATCAGATTTGCCAGACAAGACTTTCACTTAACAAGCCCAGCTGTGTCTGAATTATTGCTGCAGTCTTGTCTAGATGATCCTGCAATATATCTATAATCAGTGACTCCATCATTTTACCCGAAACAGAAGTTAAACTAACTGGTCTGTAATTACTCGTGTCACCCTTCGATCCCCCTTTGTGAACTGGGATACATTTTCACATCTCCAGTCCGTGGGGACCTCCCCTGAGTCCAAGGATGCTCTCATAATTATAGCTAAGGGTTTGCTTAGTTCCTTTGCCACCTCCTTTAATATAACTGGATAGCTCCCATCCACCCCAGGTGCCTTTCTTATGTTTAACTTCAACAATTGCTATGTAAAAAGGATAGGTGGAACAGGACCAGGGTATGTCTGCCAGGGGCAAAGGTTGATGACGTTGTAGAGCGGATATCATCTTTCAAGGGCACAAAAGGTGATATAGTTGTACACGTTGGCACTAATGATATTAAGAGTAGGAGACCGGCAGAATTACTCAACAAGTACAGGTCACTGTTGAAAAAAAGCCGAGAATTAGGGTTGAATTTAAAAGTGTCTGCAATTCTGCCCAGACACGATAGGAGGGAGTATATGATGAGAGCCTTGTCGATCAATTCGGCCCTGGAAAGATTGTGCAAGGCTCAAGGGGTAGAATTTTTTTCAGCCTGGACTGTACTTGTTAACAGGAGAGATTGCTTCTACAGGGATGGGATACACTTAAATAGAAAGGGTGCAAGAATATTTGCTGATGCTATCGAGGCAGTGTTAGGTGGGTCGGAAAACTGCTAGCTTGGGGGGATACAAAGACTAATAGTTTAACAGTAACCGCAGGCAGAGGTGAAGGTGATTCTTGCACAACTTCTATTAGAATAAGAAGCGACCTGGAGCGAGGGGTGTTGGGGGTTTCAGGGACGGATGGCAGTCATCCTGGAATAGTTGGGTATATGGGATGTGTTAGGGTAATAAGGAATAGGCATAGGAGCATGTATGCTTGCATGTATACCAATGCTAGAAGTATAGTAAATAAATTTGATGAATTTGAAGTGTTGGTCAAGACATCAAAGGCGGATATTGTTGGGATAGCAGAGACGTGATGTCACAAAGATATAAGGAATGCAGAACTGGAATTTGGGGAGTACAATGTGTACAGAAAGGATAGACAGGACAGAAAGGGAGGAGGTATTATGCTGTTAATTAAGAAAAACATAAAATCAAAAGAAGTGCATCCAGTTGATATAGATGGACAGTGCACTGTTGAGTCAGTTTGGTGTGACATAAGGACTGCAAAAGCAAAAATAAGAGTAGGAGTGTGTTATAGGCCTAATGACTCGAATGAGTACAATGAACAATTGTACGGAGAAATAGAGTGGGCCAGTAAATCAGAATGTCTTATAATGGGGGATTTTAACTTCCCAGATATTGACTGGAACTTGTGGGTTGGTCACTCACACACTAGTCAGACTTTTGTGGATTTATTGGATGATTGTTTTCTGCAGCAGCATGTTCGAGAGGCAACCAGAGAAAGTAATACTCTTGATCTGGTTATCAGCAGTGATCATTCGTGTATTAAGAATTTGCAGATAAAGGAACCACTAGGTGGCAGTGATCACAGTGTGCTGAAGTGGGATTTACTCAAAGAGGTAACTACCGTCAGGGGTAAAGGGAAGGGTTTTTGCTTCCGTAAAGGGGAGTACAGTGGTCTCAGACAGTTTTTAAATTCTATACAGTGGGATCGACTGACGATGTTACAAACAGTAAATTCTAAGTGGGAAGCATTCAAGGAATTAATCGTGGAAGCTACTAGACTTTTCATACCGATGAAGAAATATTGTTCAAGGTTTAGGCCTAAATGGTTATCAAATGAACTAATGAGACTCGTGACAGAGAAGAAAAATGCATGGGATGCATATAAATTATCAGGCGACGCAGAAGCCTGTAGCAGATATAAGCTAGTCTGTAATCAGGTCACAAAGGAGGTTCGGCAGGCAAAGGCGGATTACGAGAAATCTTTGGCAAAAGATGCTAAGAAAAACAGCAAGGATTTCTTTACTTATATAAACTCTAAAAGGAAGGGGCTGAATATGATTGGTCCACTTGACATCGATGGTTCGACTGTTGATGATCCTGCTCAGATAGCAAACAAACTGAATGAGTATTTTGCATCTACATTCACACGTGAGGAATCATTACAGTTTGAAAATGGAAGAAGGTTATCAAATTGTAGCAGTGTGCTTAATGATTTTGTAATAACTGAGAGCAAAGTGGAGGAGAAATTGTTGAAGTTAAACATAAGAAAGGCACCTGGGGCGGATGGGATCTATCCAGTTATATTAAAGGAGGCGGCAAAGCAACTAAGCAAACCCTTAGCCATAATTATGAGAGCATCCTTGGATTCAGGGGAGGTTCCCACGGACTGGAGATGTGCAAATGTATCCCCAATTCACAAAGGAGGTTTGAAGGGTGACACGAATAATTACAGACCAGTTAGTTTAACTTCTGTTCCGGGTAAAATAATGGAGTCACTGGTTAAAGATGCATTGCAGGATCATCTAGACAAGACTGCAGCAATAATTCAGACACAGCATGGGTTTGTTAAGGGAAAGTCTTGTCTGACAAATTTGATTGGTTATTATGATGTGGTCACAAAGGAACTGGATGCAAAAAATAATTTTGATATCATATACTTGGATTTCAGGAAAGCTTTTGACACTGTTGCGCATGGAAGGCTACTGTACAAATTGGAGCAGAATGGTATTAAGGGTAAGTTGCTACAATGGATAAAAGGATGGTTAAGTGGGAGAAGACAGAGGGTGGTAATCAATGGGTGCTGCTCTTCGTGGACTAATGTTATTAGTGGAGTCCCACAGGGTTCGGTGTTGGGGCCACTGTTGTTTTGTATATTTATCAATGATATTGATGAAGGTATATCAAGCTTAATGTCGAAGTTTGCAGATGACACGAAGGTTGGCAGGGTTGTTAATGACAGTAATGGCAGTGTGCTACTGCAACAGGATCTAGATAATTTGGGCAGATGGGCTAAGAAGTGGCAACTGAAGTTTAACCTTGACAAATGCAAAGTACTGCATATGGGTAGAAGTAACCCCAGAGAAACGTACCAACTGTGTGGTACTACACTTAAGGTGGTAGAAAATGAAAAAGACCTGGGAGTAATTGTGCAGTCAGATATGAAGTTTTCTGAGCAATGTAGACAGGCTGCTAGGGCAGGTCATGGGGTTTTGTCAATGATATATAGGAATTTTGCTAGCAGGGAAAAGGAGGTGATTGTCCCTCTGTATAAGGCAATGGTCAGGCGACGCCTTGAGTACTGCGTACAGGTCTGGAGGCCTCATTTTAGGAAGGATGTAGATTTGCTTGAGCGTGTACAGAGAAGAGCAACACGATTGGTGAGGGGAATGAAGGGATCCTCTTACCAAGAGAGGCTTAAGTTCTGCAAATTGCAGTGGCTGGAGACTAGGCACCTGCGCGGTGATCTGATTGAGGTCTATAAGGCCTTGAATGGGTTGAGCACGCTGAATTCTGATGGGATCCTCCCACTTGTTCAAAATACGAACCTACGGGGACATAAGTTCAAATTAAGAAAGGATAGATGTAGAATAGATGTGCGGAAATTTGCCTTTAGCCAGCGGGTGGTTAATTGCTGGAACAAACTTCCATCTGTCGTTGTGGAAGTTGATAGGTTAAATAAATTTAAGGAGGAACTGGACAGGCAATTGGAGGGTATGGTGTGATTTTTTTTTTTTTTTTTTTTGGCTGATGCTGCATAAGCTCCTACACTGCTTTCTTGCATCAAGTGCCACCACTACTACTACTAATTTCTCCTCCACTTTGCTCTCAGTTATTACCAAATCATTAAGCACCCTGCTACAATTTGATAACCTTCTGGCATTTTCAATCCTTAGAGGGTGGTAATCAATGGGTGCTGCTCTTCGTGGACTAATGTTATTAGTGGAGTCCCACAGGGTTCGGTGTTAGGTCCACTGTTGTTTTGTATATTTATCAATGATATTGATGAAGGTACATCAGGCTTAATGTCGAAGTTTGCAGATGATACAAAGGTTGACAGGGTTGTTAATGACAGTAATGGCAGTGTGCTACTGCAACAGGATCTAGATAATTTGGGGAGATGGGCTAAGAAGTGGCAACTGAAGTTTAACCTTGACAAATGCAAAGTACTGCATATGTGTAGAAGTAACCCCAGAGAAATGTACCAACTGTGTGGTACTACACTTAAGGTGGTAGAAAATGAAAAAGACCTGGGAGTAATTGTGCAGTCAGATATGAAGTTTTCTGAGCAATGCAGACAGGCTGCCATGGCAGGTCACGGGGTTTTGTGAATGATATATAGGAATTTTGCTAGCAGGGAAAAGGAGGTGATTATCCCTCTGTATAAGGCAATGGTCAGGCCACGCCTTGAGTACTGCATACAGGTCTGGAGGCCTCATTTTAGGAAGGATGTAGATTTACTTGAGCGTGTACCGAGAAGGGCAACAAGATTGGTGAGGGGAATGAAGGGATCCTCTTACCAAGAGAGGCTTAAGTTCTGCAAATTGCAGTGGCTGGAGACTAGGCACCTGCGCGGTGATCTGATTGAGGTATATAAGGACTTGAATGGGTTGAGCACGCTGAATTCTGATGGGATCCTTCCACTTGTTCAGATTACGAACCTAAGGGGGCATAAATTCAAATCAAGAAAAGACAGATGTAGAATAGATGTGCGGAAATTTGCCTTTAACCAGCGGGTGGTTAATTGCCTGAACAAACTTCCATCTGTCGTTGTGGAAGTTGATAGGTTGAATAAATTTAAGGAGGAACTGGACTGGCATTTGGAGGCAATGGTGTGATTTTTTTTTTTTTTGGCTGATGCTGCATAAGCTCATACACTTGCTTTCTTGCATCACATGCCACTACTACTACTACATGCAAAATACTCATTCAGTTTGTTTACTATCCGAGCAGGATCATCAACAGTTGAACCATCGATATCAAGGTGATCAATCTGATTCATCCCCTTCCTTTTAGAGTTTATATAAGTAAAGAAACCCTTGTTGTCTTTCTTAGCATCTTTTGCCAAAGATTTCGCATAATCTGCCATAGGCTTCTGTTTTGCCTGATAATTTATATGCATCCCATTCATTTTTCTTCTCTGCCACGAGTCTCATTAGTTCATTAAGCCTAAATGGTTGTCAAGTGAACTAATGTTCATTTCACAACCATTTAGGCCTAAACCTTGAACAATATTTCTTAATAGGTATGAAACGTTTAGTAGCTTCCACAATTAATTCTTTGAATACTTGCCACTTTGAATTTGCTGTTGGTAACATCATCAATTGGTACCACTGTACAGAATTTAAAAAACTGTCTGAGACTACTGTAGTCACCTTTACGGAAACAAAAACTTTTTCCTTTATTCCTGATGGTAATTATATCTTTAAGTAAATCCTGCATCAGTACACTGTGATCACTGCCACCTAGTGGTTCCTTTATCTGCAAATTCTTAATAGGTATGTTCCAAGTTTTTGCACCATATAGGAATAATGGCAGACTAATGCTTAGAGGGGATTTTCATATATGTTTAAAGTAGAATGAAATTGCAAAGCCTTATGCTTTCTTTTGACAATATCATTTAGAAAGTCAATTATGAATGCACCTGGGCATTCACAATTGACTCCACTAATGACATTAGTCCATAAAGAGTCCATGAAAATCTTTTACTTTTTCTAGTCTATCAGAGTTTTGTTTAATTGAATGAATCCTTCTAATTGGTTTATAAGAACTTTGTTTTGCTACTGTGATTTTTAATTCAAAGATTGGATTGGATTTGGGTTTTATTGGCGCATTAGCATCTTAGGCTATAATGCGCCAAGACCAGGTCATGTATAAAAGATTAAACTTTCAGTGACCTAATTAGTTAGGTCACTATGTCAAAAAATATAAAAAAAAAAAAAAAAAAAATGTACAAAAGATAAATCAACAGAATATCACAATAAAATATAAATTTTATATATAAGCAAAAATGTTTATTGATTTTAAAAAACTAAATACAGCAGACACGTGGTCACTGTCGGATAAAATCTGGCTGAGTGTATAAGGCTCAGCCAGATGACTAAAGGCGGTAAAATAAAAATCACGTTCAAGTCTAAAACGTGGACACACGGTTAAAATATGATGAATAGTTAAAATGGTGCCGCAGTTCTCGCACATAGGACAGTCACCCGCCCTCAGCAGAAAAGCATGTGTAAGATGACTGTGTCCTATGCGGAGACGAGCTAGAACAACTTCCTCCTTACGATTCCTGCGCAGACTAGACTGCCACGGTTCAATTACAGGCTTTATACGATATAATTTATTCGCAGTCTGTCTATTCCACGAATCCTGCCATTGGGAATGTATCTTTTGATGTACCATTTGCCTGTAGTCTGTAGGGGACTAACAGGCAGCGGTTATTATTGGGAACTGCTGATTTGGCTGCGGCGTCAGCCAAATCATTTCCCCTAATCCCAATGTGGCTGGGAATCCAGCAGAAGCGGATGTCATATTTGCGTTCATGGAGAACGTGAATCTTCTGATGGATGCTAGACAGAACTGGATGAGGATTATACCTCACAGATATTAAAGCCTGTAACATGCTAAGAGAGTCGGAATATAAGATGAACCGTTGGTATTGGCATTTACTAATTTGATCCAAGGCTAACTCAATTGCGTGCAGCTCTGCAGTAAATATGCTGCATTCAGAGGGAATCTGCTCTGATACAGTGCTGTCGGAAAAGACAGCAGCAGATCCCACATATGATTCCAACTTCGAACCGTCTGTGTAGACTGGCGCGAAGTCGGAATATTCAGTTCGGTGTGCTGAATGAAGCTGCAGGTAGACCGACGATGGAGTGTCCGACTTTCCCCAATTTCTAAGGGACAAGTCGCATGCCGGGACACGAGCATGCCAGGGTGGAAAGGGTTGCTTTGATGTTTGGGCAACCTTGTCTACCTTGATATTGAGTTCATTGAGTAGCTCTTGGATGCGAATACCAAAAGGACGATTGGCAGTCTTACGGGTTTTGTACAAATTTTCCCATCGTGGCTCAAAAACGAAGGGCCACGTAGGATGGTCTGGCAGGGATTTCAGTTTTAAAGCGTACTTTAAAGACAACTGCTTACGTCGAAACGATAACGGTGGTTCATTTGCTTCGACGTACAGACTCTGGACATCTATAGACAGGAGATGTTCGAAAAGCTCCAGTAGCGATACGGATAGCCTGATGGTGGACAGGGTCCAGCCATCGGAGGACACTATCTTTAGCTGAAGAGTATACCTGGGACCCGTAGTCTAATTTGGGTCGTACAAGTGCACGGTAAAGCCGTAGTAGGGTGCATCGACCTGCTCCCCAACGCCTTGAGGAGAGAGAGCGGAGAATATTGAGTCCCCTCGTGCATTTTGTACGAAGTTGACGAATATGTTCGAGAAAGGTCAACTTTTTATCGAACACAAGTCCCAAGAATTTTGTGTCTGACACTACTGGAATAACATTTGGTCCGAGCCTTAATTCAGGTTCAGGATGAAGATTACGCTTGCGACAAAAGTGTACGCAAACGGTCTTCTCCGGCGAGAACCTGAAGCCATTAGCAAGTGCCCAGGAATTCAGGCGATCAATGGCTTTCTGCAGTTGTCTTTCAATTACTCTCATGTTGCATGACTGACAAAAAATGCTAAAGTCATCAACATAGAGGGCACTGTTTACAGTTGGAGGAAGTTGTTCTGTGATGGAATTTATTTTTATGGCAAAAAGCGTGACACTTAATACTGATCCTTGTGGTACTCCCTCCTCTTGGCTAAAGGAGCGAGAGAGTGAGGATCCCACACGAACTTGGAAAGATCGATTGGCTAAAAACGTTTGAATAAAAAGGGGGAGATGCCCTCTAAGGCCAAGGTTATGTAAATCTTTTAAAATGCCAAATCTCCAAGTTGTGTCATACGCTTTTTCCATGTCGAAGAACACAGACACCAAGTGTTCGCGTTTTAGGAAAGTATCCCGGATGGATGCTTCCAATCTAATAAGATGGTCCAAAGTAGACCGGTTCCTGCGGAAGCCGCACTGGATGTTGGAGAGAAGGTCATTTGATTCTAAATACCATATTAAACGAGAATTGACCATTCTCTCCAGGATTTTGCACAAACAGCTAGTCAGAGCAATAGGACGATAAGTGGTGGTGACTTTTGGATCCTTTCCTGGCTTAGGAAAGGCAAGAACGATTGCCTTTCGCCAGGAGTCCGGAAACTGCCCTTCAGTAAAGATTCTGTTATACAGAAGGAGCAGACAATCCATAGATTTTGGTGAAAGATTTTTAATCATTTCATAATGGATGCCATCTGGTCCAACGGCACTTGCTTTGGAAAGAGCGAGGGCTCTTTCCAGTTCTTGAATAGTGAAATCCCCGTTGTAGGGATAAATACTCTTAGATTTAAAGTTAAGTGCCTGTTTTTCGATTTTATATTTCAGGACCAGGAACTCTGGGGAGTACGAGGATGTTGCGGAGATGTTAGAGAATGTTTCTCCAAGAGCATTGGCTATTGCAGTTGGATCTGCAATAGCGCATCCATTATAATCTAGGATTGAAGAAGGGTGGGATGTATATTTTCCCTTCATTTTCCGGATTTTATCCCAGACTACCTTAGAGTTGGTAGACTGGTTAATAGACGATGTAAAACGGATCCACGATTCCTTTTGACTCTGACGACGGATGTAGCGTGCTTTGGCTCGTGCACGTTTAAAGGCTATAAGGTTGGTCGTGGTAGGATATCGGCGAAATATCCCCCACGCTTTGTTTTGAGCCTTTTTTGCTGCTGTGCATTGTGAATTCCACCAAGGTTTGGGAAATGGTGGAAACCGGGCAGATGTTTTTGGAACTGTATTCGCAGCTGCTTGGACAATATTTTCTGTGATGTACTTAACTGCATCATTGATAGGCTCTTGACTGACTGTGCCAAGATCAAAATTTGCCTGATGTTGGAAGGCAGTCCAGTCAGCCTGATCAATCTTCCACCGTGGTAACCTGAAGGGAAGACAGGGTCTCCCACTGTGTAACAAGGTTATCACGGGGAAGTGATCGCTCCCGTATGGATTCTCCTCCACCTCCCAAGTGAGTGAAGGTAGTAGAGAAGGAGAGCAGATAGAGAGATCAATGGCAGAAAAGGTACGGGTAGGCATGTGGAAGAAGGTGTTTGTTCCAGTATTTAGAAGGGAAAGGTCATTGTCATTGAGCATACGCTCTATGACTCGTCCCCTTCCGTTGATGTTAGCACTACCCCACAGGGTGTTATGTCCATTCATATCCCCGAGAAGTAAGAAAGGGGGAGGCAACTGCGTTAGAAGATCATCAAGGTCTGCCTGGGAGATGTCGGTCCCAGGTGGCAAATAGATAGAGAACAGAGTTAATAAAAATCCCACCGTAAGGCGAATTGCAACAGCCTCTATGCTAGTTGTAATTAGTAAGGGCTGCACTGGGGTCTGGTTACCCACAAGGATAGCCACTCCCCCATGTACAGAGCCATCCGCAATTCTGTCCTTGCGATAAATTGTGGTGTTATGCATCGTGGAATCGTCATTTGCCTTTAGATATGTCTCCTGCAAGCAAAAGCAAACTGGCTCGTGCTTTTGCAGGAGGGCCTTGATGTCATCAATGTTTCGCCGGAATCCACGACAATTCCATTGTAGGAATTTAGCCATTATTTTGGCTTGGTGGGTCCATCAGGCGGCTTCCGAGGTGCTGAGGGCTTACTTTTATCAGTCTTGGATTTGTCTTTTTTGGGGAAGAATGGACGCTGTCCCGTGTCCACTTCCTCCTCTGCAAAGAGTTCCAAGACTGAATCTTCGGGTACCTCCTTCTGCTCCAAGAAAAGATGGATAGTAGGGGGGACTTCCCCTTTCTTATTCTTTTCTTTCATAATTATCTTTGTTACTTGTGGAGCGTTAGGAGGTACCGATATAGGAGTGGCAGCTGATTGGTCCTTCTGTGCAGGTTTCTGAGAACTTAAAAGATATCGCGCGATGGGAGTGAAAGACTCCTTTGGAGGAATGGTCATGTCCGTCTGAGTTCCGACGGAACATCTCCCTGCTACCTTCTGGGCGTAGGTAGGTTTCTTGATATTCAGGGGTTTGACCGATTTCCTTGCCTCCTGGTATGATATATTTAGCTCTGCCTTCAGCCGTTGAATTTCTTTTTCTTCTTTCCACCTCTGGCATGCTCGTGAATAGGCCGGGTGTTCGCCTTCACAGTTAATACAGGTGGGTTCTACGGCTGAACATGCTGTTGTTTCGTGGTCCTTTGCACCGCATCGAGCGCATGCAAGGACTCCACGGCAGGCCATTTGAGAATGTCCATACTTCTGGCATTTAAAACACCGTAAAGGGTTCGGAACGTATGGACGCACTGAACAGTTGATGTATCCAGCTTTAATCTCGTCAGGAGGTTTAGGAGAGTTAAAAGTCAGGATAACGCTCCTGGTTTTAACAATTTTTCCATCCCTTCGCGCAGTAATTCTCTTGACGGCAATGACTCCCTGTGGTTTTAATTCGGAGCAGATTTCCTCCTCGGTTACGTCGAGAAGGTCCCACTCCGAAATGACACCTCTCGATGAATTGAGCGTTCTGTGTGGTGTCACTGTTATAGGGATTCCTCCAATTGATGTTGTTCGGAGGAGATGTTCAGATTGCCTGTCATTTTTAGTTTCAATTAAAAGGTCTCCAGAACGAAGCCTCTTAACTGATTTGGGTGAACCTGCTAACCCATCTAACCCTTTTTGAATGAAAAAGGGTGACATTTTACCAATCGGTGTCTCATTGGTAGAATGCATAATTAAAAACCTTGGGACTGGCCCTGATTGTAATTCTGTCCGCTGCCTCTTTTTAGCGATAATGCTATCTGTTTCGCCGTCTAAATTTTCAGATAGGGACCGGGTTGGGGCCCCTGAAGAAATGAGATTATCAGGATTCATGGAGTTTTTTTAATTGTTCAGTGCCCGGGCTCCCCACCCACCACGGAGCCCAAAGGGACGCCCACTACCCGGCATGCAATAAATGCGCTCGGGAGTGGGACGCCAGGGCTACCCAGACACTATACCCGCACCGCCGCTAGCCTGAATCCTGTCCCTCGGACCATGAGGGTAGGGGCATGGCATTGACACGGTTGACCCTCGCAGGCGAGCCTACTAGCCGATTGATCCTAGCCGGGCCTTCCAGGACCACCCGTCTTGTCGAAGCAGGGGCCAAAGTGGTGTATTGAAGCTGGGCCCCTCAACCACCAGGATCCCCCTTTCCGAATTTCCACGGGTCGCAGCGCACGGCAAACACGCCGGATTCCATTGATGTAAGCCCGGAACCTAGGCTGTGGGCGTTGGATCCCAGTGATGCTAGTCTGGAAGTCCAGCAGCGTCACTGGGAGGTCCCCTCACCACGTACAGGTGCCCACGTCGAGGGGTTTAATTCAAAGATTTCTGCTAGTTGGCAAAGTATGTTGAAATGTTTTTGTGCCAATGCAATGCTGTTGTCAATAAGCACAATACTGCCTACAAAACTCAGATCCTGTATGGGGAAACTGACCTGTAGAATCTTCTAGGATGATCCCGAATTCAACCAGTTAGCCTGAAAATATAATCTAGGGTTATTATAAAGAGAAAAGGAGCTAAGGTATCACCAAGTAGAACTCCAACAGTGATGGGAAATTCGTCAATCTTTTCGCTGTGAAAGAGGACTGGCAAAGTAATCTTGATAGGATGCTGCTATTGTTTTAATAATTTGTTCAGGAATTCCATAAAATTTTAATGTTTCAGATATCCTTTACCTATTAACTGGAGTCGAATGCTTTGGAGAAATCTATAAAATTTAAAATCAAAGGAAGGTTTTTGTCTTTGGCTCCTTCAAGTAATCTTCTAATACAGTAGATGTGTTGTACTGTGGTTTTTAAGAAATCCAGGTTGATTCGTGCAGAGTAAAGGAGTAATATGAGGTTCTATTCTATTTAATAACATCCTGCTATAGATTTTTAATGCAATTAATAGATGTGTAATTCCTCTGTAGTTTGAGTAAACTGGGGGGGGGACAATTTTCCTGAATATCCCATTGGGAAAACATGATTTCTTCAGTTTTTGTTCCAAATGGAAATGCCACCCAGTTCCGTTTCAAATGGAAATGCCACCCAGTTCCTTTTCAAATAAAAACACACACCCATATTGTGTAATACCTGGTATGTGTTCCACCCATAATAGTCATTACCATTAAATTAGCTGTTTCAAAGCCACTTTGTTTCATTCAAAACACATGGAACATTATTCCGTATGGTTTCGTGATAAAGGCAAAGTGCCAAATCTCAGATGTACCATATGAATTTGGAGATCTTCCTAAAAGTAATTTGTTTTGAAGCAATTTAGAAGTGGTAAGATACACTCTGCAAATAATGAAATCATTAATGAAGTATGAAACTTCAGAACAGAAAGTGTGATTACAAAATAGATAACAAACAGAAAACTATTTATGTTTTCTGTTTGTTTCTGTTATCTATTTCATCAAAATAGAAAACAGAAACAAAAAACCACTTCAGGCAGCCTGCTGACGCTTTTTCTACATGCACAAATGCAAGTTGTGAATCTGATTTCTGGAAGAAAAAAAAAAAAAAAAAAAACACGAAAAGTGGAATTCTCGAAAGCAGTTACACCTGTGAAATCTGAGTTTCGTGCCCAGTGTACGTGCTTTTGGAAATTCCACTCTATGTCCTGCACAATTTTGGAGTAGTGTAGATGTTAAACAATGATTTCTGAGATTATCAAAAAAAGTGTTATGTTGCCTATCAGTGCTGGTTACACTCTGCTATGTTACACTCTGCTCTGTCTACAATGTTTTTGTGAATAACTAGTATTCCATTAAGGATGAGAATTAATATATAGAAAGCTGTTCCAAAATGCAGATATAGTGATAATTTGCATACTTATGTTTTCAAATTATATATAATTTTCTAATTTAAATAAAAGTAGGTATATTTGATTTCTGTGTATTACCTACTATGACATCCATAAAATTCGCAGAAATACCATAGCTGGTTTTTATGTGAATTTAAAATGAATTCTGTGACTCCCCCAAATTTTTTCCATGACAAATGCCAAGCCCAAGTTAAGCATTATTGAACAAATTTGATAAACAAAAGTAAAATTTAAAGTTAGAAAATTTTGGTTACATTAGAATAATACAATGGGAAATAACTGTAATTAGAAATAAAACAATCTATTCTGAAATATCATTTCCTTCTACAAAATAAAACTTTGAATCTTTCACAACTACATTGTAATGAGACAATGCACAAAGCATGATCTCAAAATTTCCCCCACACCTTTAACAGTTATGATTCAACAGTCTTGCAACAAATTTTGCTGACACACTATACAAGCAAATGTTTGTCAAAACAACTGCAATGATTCAGAGAAGATTTCACTTCATCAGCATTTTCTGTGCAGTTAACTGCTAATCAGAACAAGGCTTTCACACATGTTGGCAACCATTTCATTACCGTTTGAAGTTGAAGGCTGACCTGAATGCTTGTCACCTTCAACAGATTCTTAGCAGTTTTGGAAATGATTTGTACCCTGATAAATGAGCACAAACTGTATTTAAACATATAGTTACCAACTGAAGGATTCCTGATCCATTTCCCCTGCTGTATATACAGAACTAAAAGCATACACTTTTATATCCATTACAGAAGCCTCAGATATAGGAACAAGCCCTGTTCATTACTGGTTAGGTGAAGCAGGAAACAAATCAAATCAGCAATGTGGTGACTTTTTTTCTATACTTCGTATCAGTTTGATATTTCACTCCATCTACATTGTTTCTTTTAGAATAAATAAAGTCTTAGACCTTTTATGATTAGACCATGTATTGCCATGGAGGATGCATCTCTCAAATGATTTAAATCAGAACTAGGTTGGTGTTATACTAAAGAGTGTGGATCCTCCCACTGATAATGTAAAAGTAAGACTGAAATGGCATTAAGGAGGGGGGGGGGATGTTACCACATACGAAATAAGATTTCTGTTTGGAAAAGTGTTATTTGTTTGTATTGCTACCCAATTTTTTTGAGTTATTTTATTTATTTGGTTTTTTTTTAGGAGCATTAGCAAATAAGGCCATATTGCTCCGGGGATATGCGGTGGTCATTCTCTGACATTTCTGCATCATCCGTATTTGGTGGACATGGGCTCGAACCCAGGTCTAATCAAGAAGCGTATGTTAAGCACTGCTGCTCCTGGCCACTTGGCTACAGAGGCGCCTATTTTTTTGAGTACAATACCAGGTATTAAGATATCTGAAATTAAGAAGTCTTCCCTTAGTTCTCATCTAGCTATCTTTTTAGAAATCTGCATGGAAATAGTAATAGTGGGATGTGATGCAAGAAAGCAAGTATATGAGCTTATCCAGCATCAGCAAAAAAAAAAAAAAAATCCCACCAGTCCCTTCAAATGCCTGTCCACTTCCTCCTTAAATTTATTTACCCTATGAATTTACACAATGACAGATGGAAGTTTGTTCCAGCAATTAACCACCCGCTGGCTAAAGGCAAATTTCTGCACATCTATTCTACATCTGTCTTTTTTTAATTTGAATAAGTGGAAGGATCCCATCAGAATTCAGCATGGTCAACCCATTCAAGGCCTTATACACCTCAATCAGATCACTGCACAGGTGCCTAGTCTCCAGCCACTGCAATCTGCAGAACTTAAGCCTCTCTTGGTAAGAGGATCCCTTCATTCCCCTCACCAATCTTGTTGCCCTTCTCTTTGCTTGAGCGTGTACAGAGAAGGACACCAATCTTGTTGCCCTTCTCTGTACATGCTCAAGCAAATCAACATCCTTCCTAAAATGAGGCCTCCAGATCTGTACACAGTACTCAAGGCATGGCCTGACCATTGCCTTATACACAGGGACAATCACCTGCATTTTCCCTGCTAGCAAAATTCCTATATATCATTGACAAAACCCCATGACCTGCCCTGGCAACCTGTCTGTATTGCTCAGAAAACATCATATCTGACTGCACAATTACTCCCAGTTCTTTTTCATTTTCTACCACATTAAGTGTAGTACCACACAGTCGGTATGTTTCTCTGGGGTTACTTCTACCTATATGCAGTACTTTGCATTTGTCAAGGTTAAACTTCAGTTGCCACTTCTTAGCCCATCTCACCAAATATTCTAGATCCAGTTGCAGTAGCACACTGCCGTTACTGTCATTAACAACCCGGCCAACCTTTGTATCATCTGCAAACTTCAACACTAAGCATGATATACCTTCATCAATATCAGTGATAAATATACAAAACAACAGTGGACCCAACACCGAACCCTGTGGGACTCCACTAATAACATTAGTCCACGAAGAGCAGCACCCACTGATTACCACCCTCTGTCTTCTCCCACTGAACCATTCTTTTATCCATTGTAGCAACTTACCCTTAATACCATTCTGCTCCAATTTGTACAATAGTCTTCCAAGTGCAACAGTGTCAAAAGCTTTCCTGAAATCCAAATATATGATATCAAAATTATTTTTTGCATCCAGTTCCTTTGTAACAACATCATAATATCCTATTAAATTTGTCAGACAAGACTTCCCCTTAACAAACCCATGCTGTGTCCGAATTATTTCTGTAGTCTTGTCTAGATGATCCTGCAATGCATCTTTAACCAGTGACTCCATTATTTTACCCGGAACAGTAATTATGTCTGTAATTACTCGTGATACCCTTTGATCCCCCTTTGTGAATTGGGGATATATTTGCACATCTCCAGTCCGTGGGGACCTCCCAAGTCCAAGGATGCTCTCATAATTATGGCTAAGGGTTTGCTTAGTTCCTTTGCCGCATCCTTTAATATAACTGGATAGATCCCATCCACCCCATGTGCCTTTCTTATGTTTAACTTCAACAATTTCTCCTCCACTTTGCTCTCAGTTATTACAAAATCATTAAGCACCCTGCTACAATTTGATAACCTGCCATTTTCAAACCTTAATAATTCCTCATGTGTGAATGTTGATGCAAAATACTCATTCAGTTTGTTTGCTATCTGAGCAGAATCATCAACAGTTGAACCATCGATATCAAGTGAACCAATCAGATTCATCCCCTTCCTTTTAGAGTTTATTTAGTAAAGAAATCCTTGCTGTTTTTCTTAGCATCCTTTTCCAAAGATTTCTCGTAATCTGCCTTCGCCTGCCTAACCTTTTGAATTTGAAAGTGTCTGCAATTCTGCCCAGACACGATAGAAGGGGGAGTATATGATGAGAGCCTTGTCGATCAATTTGGCCCTGGAAAGATTGTGCAAGTCTCAAGGGGTAGAATTTTTTTCAGCCTGGTCTGTACTTATTAACAGGACAGACTACTTCTACAGGGACGGGATACACTTAAATAGAAAGGGTGCAAGAATATTTGCTGATGCTATCGAGGTAGTGTTAGGTGGGTCGGAAAACTGCTAGCTTCGGGAGATACAAGGACTAATAGTTTAACAGTAGTCACAGGCAGAGGTGAAGGTGATTCTTGCATAACTTCTATTAGAATAAGTGGCGATTTGGAGCCAGGGGTGTTGGGGGCTTTAGGGACGGATGGCAGTCATCGTGAAATAGATGGGTATATGGGATGTGTTAGGGTAACTAGGAACAGGTGCATGTATACCAATGCTAGAAGTATAGTAAATGAATTTGAAGTGTTGGTCAAGACATCAAAGGCGGATATTGTTGGGATAGAAGAGACGTGGTGTCACCCAGATATTAGGAATGCAGAACTGGAATTTGGGGAGTACAATGTGTACAGAAAGGATAGACAGGATAGGAAGGGAGGAGGTGTAATGCTGTTAATTAAGAAAAACATAAAATCAAAAGAAGTGCACCCAGTTGATATAGATCAAGAGTACACTGTTGAGTCAGTTTGGTGTGACATAAGCACTGTGAAAGCAAAAATAAGAGTAGGAGTGTGTTATAGGCCTAATGACGCGAATGAGTACAATGAACAATTGTACAGAGAAATAGAGTTGGCTAGTAAATCAGAATGTCTTATAATGGGGGTTTTTAACTTCCCAGATATTGACTGGAACTTGTGAGTTGTCACTCACACACTAGTCAGACTCTTGTGGATTTATTGGATGATTGTTTTCTGCAGCAGCAGCAGCATGTTCGAGAGGCAACCAGAGAGAGAGTAATACTCTTGATCTGGTTATCAGCAGTGATCATTCGTGTATTAAGAATTTGCAGATAATGGAACCACTAGGTGGCAGTGATCACATTGTACTGATGTGGGATTTACTTAAAGATTTAATTACCATCAGGGGTAAAGGAAAGGGTTTTTTTATCCGTAAAGGTGAGTACAGTGGTCTCAGACAGTTTCTAAATTCTGTACAGTGGGATCAACTGACGATGTTACCAACAGTAAATTCTAAGTGGGAAGCATTCAAGGAATTAATCGTGGATGCTACTAAACGTTTCATACCTATTAAGAAATATGGTTCAAGGTTTAGGCCTAAATGGTTATCAAATGAACTAATGAGACTCGTGACAGAGAAGAAAAATGCATGGGATGCATATAAATTATCAAGCGACTCAGAAGCCTATGGCAGATATAAGCTATTCTGTAATCAGGTCACAAAAGAGGTTAGGCAGGCGAAGGCAGATTACGAGAAATCCTTGGCAAAAGATGCTAAGAAAAACAGCAAGGATTTCTTTACTTGTATAAACTCTAAAAGGAAGGGGATGAATCTGATTGGTCCACTTGACATCGATGGTTCGACTGTTGATGATCCTGCTCAGACAGCAAACAAACTGAATGAGTATTTTGCATCTACATTCACACATGAGGAATTATTAAGGTTTGAAAATGGCAGAAGGTTATAAAATTGTAGCAGGGTACTTAATGATTTTGTAAAAACTGAGAGCAAAGTGGAGGAGAAATTGTTGAAGTTAAACATAAGAAAAGCACCTGGGGTGGATAGGATCTATCCAGTTATATTAAAGGAGGCATCAAAGCAACTAAGCAAACACTTAGCCATAATTATGAGAGCATCGTTGGATTCAAGGGAGGTTCCCACGGACTGGAGATGCGCAAATGTATCCCCAATTCACAAAGGGGGATCGAAGGGTACACGAGTAATTACAGACCAGTTAGTTTAACTTCTGTTCCGGTTAAAATAATGAAGTCACTGGTTAAAGATGCATTGCAGGATCATCTAGACAAGACTGCAGCAATAATTCAGACACAGCATGGGTTTGTTAAGGGAAAGTTTTGTCTGACAAATTTGATTGGTTATTATGATGTGATTACAAAGGAACTGGATGCAAAAAATAATTTTGATATCATATATTTGGATTTCAGGAAAGCTTTTGACATGTTGCGCATGGAAGACTATTGTACAAATCGGAGCAGAATGGTATTAAGGGTAAGTTGCTACAATGGATAAAAGGATAAATGGATAAAAGGAAGTGGGAGAAGACAGAGGGTGGTGCTGCCTTTCGTGGACTAATGTTATTAGTGGAGTCACACAGGGTTCGGTTTTTTTTTTTTTTTTTTTTTTGATTTGGTAGTTGTTGGCGCATCGGCTTCTGTGGCCATATTGCACCTCCCAAGGTTTTTGCAGTACTTTGATCCAAGCCCGAGGCGGGAATCGAACCCGCGACCTTTGGGTTGCCGGGCAGGTACTTTACCCACTCGGCTAGCCCGGTCGGCACACAGGGTTCGGTGTTGGGTTCACTGTTGTTTTGTTTATCAATGATATTGATGAAGGTATATCTATGTCAGGCTTAGTGGCAAAGTTTGCAGAGGATACAAAGGTTGGCAGGGTTGTTAATGACAGTAATGGCAGTGTGCTACTGCAACAGGATCTAGATAATTTGGGGAGATGGGCTAAGAAGTGGCAACTGAAGTTTAACCTTGACAAATGCAAAGTACTGGACATGGGTAGAAGTAACCCGAGAGAAAAGTACCAACTGTGTGATATTTTTCTCTCGGGTTACTACACTTAAGGGGGTAGAAAATGAAAGAGATCTGGGAGTAATTGTGCAGTCAGATATAAGTTTTCTGAGCAATGCAGACAGGCTGCCAGGGTAGGTGATGGGGTTTTGTCAATGATATATAGGAATTTTGCTAGCAGGGAAAAGCAGGTGATTGTCACTCTATATAAGGCAATGGTCAGGCCATGCATTGAGTACTGTGTACAGGTCTGGAGGCCTCATTTTAGGAAGGATGTAGATTTGCTTGAATGTGTACAGAGAAGGGCAACAAGACTGGTGAGGGGAATGAAGGGATCCTCTTACCAAGAGAGGCTTAAGTTCTGCAAATTGCAGTGGCTGGAGACTAGGCACCTGCACAGTGATCTGATTGAGGTGTATAAGGCCTTGAATGGGTTGAGCACGCTGAATTCTGATGGGATCCTTCCACTTGTTCAGATTACGAACCTAAGGGGACGTAAATTCAAATTAAGAAAAGACAGATGTAGAATAGATATGTGGAAATTTGCCTTTAGCCAGTGGGTGGTTAATTGCTGGAACAAACTTCCATCAGTCGTGGAAGTTGATAGGTTGAATAAATTTAAGGAGGAACTGGACAGGCATTTGGAGGGAATGGTGTGTTTTTTTTTTTTTTTTTTTGTTTTGGCAGATGCACATTTGCTTTCTTGCATCACATGCTGCTACTACTACTACCTCCTTTGTGGCCTGATTACAGACTAGCTTATATCTGCCATAGGCTTCTGAGTCGCTTGATAATTTATATGCATCCCATGCATTTTTCTTCTCTGTAACGAGTCTCATTAGTTCATTTGATAACCATTTAGGCCGAAACCTTGAACAATATTTCTTAATAGGTATGAAACTTTTAGTAGCTTCCACGATTAATTCCTTGAATGCTTCCCACTTAGAATTTACTGTTGGTAACATCGTCAGTTGATCCCACCGTACAGAATATAAAAACTGTCTGAGACCACTGTACTCATCTTTACGGAAGCAAAAACCCTTTCCTTTACCCCTGATGGTAATTATATCTTTAAGTAAATCTAACATCATCCTTCTCTATTTTAAGAGGTATCATAGAGAAATGCATCTTCTCTATTTTAACAGGCTATTTTCAGGGAAATACAGAGATCTATGTTTCAAATTATTGTATCATGTTATATAATTTACAATTTTATTACACTAGTTTTATTAATTATGTTTTTAGAACTATTTTAAAATGAAAGAAAATAAAGCAAAAGAAGTTAATTTGAAGGCAAAAGTAATTTATATTATGTTAAAATTACTGATGAAATATTAATAAAATGAAGTACCTGCTGCACATAGAAGTGGCCTGGATTTTCAACATGGCTTAATACAACATTTACTTTAACAGAGGAACATAACACATCAGGAGGAAAATAGCTTCTCTTGGACATTTTCTTACCTAGATATTAAAAAAAATCCCAGATGGTTTATTAAATAGAGAGTCCCTTTTCTAAATGATAAATGCAAAAGAACATAATATATTTTTAGACAATGTACAGTGCAACCTCAATATGATGCGCCTCTTCATACAGAGGTTTCGAATATGCAGGTACGATTTATACCTGCAGTATATTACCCCCCAAAACAAACAAAAAAAAAAAAAAAAAAAAAAAGTAGTGTACTCAAAGAAACTCAAGTAAACCAATTTCTGTAAGGAAAATTGGAAATGGCAGTAATTTCATACTTAAACTGCAAAAGGCGAATACTGTATATACACTTTCGGATAGAATTCATGAGATACCTGGTGGGCAACGAGATACTGTCACCCCCCCTCTCGCTAATGGACGAACCCACCAATTGGCAGGTATATAGGTACACTGCATTCAAGTAGATGGTAATTTTGATGCCAATATGGATAAACATCATGAGATAAGACTTTGAAAGGGGTATGATAGTGGGTGCCGACACACTGGTCACTCTATTGTTGTGGCACAGAAATTGCGCCATTCCCATTTGACAGTATCAAGAGTGTATCGGGAATATGCCATTTCTGGAATAACATCTCATTGTGGACAGTGCTATAAGCAGAGAAAGGTGATGGATGAAAGTGGTTGTCAATGCCTGTTTCACACTGTTTCAGCCAACCAGAAAGTGACAGTGGCACAAATCACCGGCAACTTCAATGAAGGAGGTGCCAGAAACGTCTCCACCAAGGCCATCAGGCAATCATTGGCTGCAATAGGTTATGGGAGCTGCTGACCCATCAGAGTCCCATTGCTAACACCATGACTCAGGACTCTACACCTCAACTGGGCAAAATAACATTGGCACTGGACTTTGGATGATTGCAGACAGGTCTCCTGGTCCGATAAGTCGCATTTACAGTTATTTCAAGAGGATGGGAGGGTGTGTATCTGGCAGAAACCGCACGGAGCTATGCACCTGTCAGGCATGTCCCCGACTGTCCACCTGCCTAAACAGGAACTGTTCAGGCAGGCGGACAGTCAGCAATGGTCTGGGACAGTGCTTTTTTTTTGTAAAAAAAGATAGGTGCCGGTATTCATTCTTTTCTATCAGGAAAAACTGAAAATTAAAAGGATATGAAAAGTACTCTAAAAATTTTTCCCCCTCTGATATTGTTACTTTAGTAGTAATGTTTTTAGAATAAGAGCAACAAATTAAGTATATTAACACAGTTCATTAAGAATAAATTTATTATTCAAGTATATAAAAAAATAAGTAAAATAAGTAAAAAATAATAACATAAGTAAAAATAATTTCCTAATAAAGTTTTTGTAGAATATTCCAAATTTTTATTAAGTTCTCATCCAACACCCTATGCCAGGGATGGCAACCCTGGCATAGGGTGTTGGATGAAGTGCATTGCATCCACATCACTGTTAATAAAGGTGCCGGCATGCTGTACCGTTGCGTAACGTCCCAAAAAAAAAAGCACTGGTCTGGGGTATGTTCAATTGGCATACATTGGGACCTCTGGTATGTCTAGATGCATCTCTGAATGGTCCAGGTTACATGTCCATCCTTGCAGACCATCTGCATTCCTTCATGGTCATTGTGCACTCACAGGGCAATGGATTCTTCCAGCAGGACAATGCGCTTCCCCACAGAGATGTGGTGAGTAGAACATGGTTCGAAGAGCATTCTGCAGATTTTACCACCACGGAATGGCCTCCCTGCTCACTAGACACATACCCTGTGGAGCATCTTTGGGATGCTGTGGAAAGGTCCATTTGAGCTTTGTATCCTCCACCCAGGAATACGATGGAATTATGGACAGCGGTGCAGCAAGCATGGATGGAAATACCCATGAATGCTTTCGTGAACTAGTGGACTTAATGCCTCGCCGTGTGACCGCCCTTATCAGAGCAAAAGGTGGGCCTACCATTACTAGATAGGTATCCCAAGGCAAATTAATATTTATTAATGAAACTGTTTCTCATTTCAGATGAGAAACAGTTTCATTAATTAATATTAATATGGATTGGAAAATGAAGAGAAACATTACGATGAATATACACCATGAAGACAGTAATAGATTAAAAGCAATCTTGGGCAAAAGCTTCAAGCTATGTGGCAGTGTGACTAACGTATGATTTGGTGCAATTGCATAATTTTTATACATATAGGTTAGACAGTAATAGGCTTATGAAGTTAACAGTTGGGTATTCAAAACTATTGGTGTAATGGTTGTGATGGAACTCTTCCTTTATTTGAATTTGTTTTGATGTTGATGGTACACTTTTTTTGAATTTGGTTACTGCTAATTAAGTGAACATCCAAGGGGTGAATGGAAGTAAAACTCTATTTAAAAACATAACAATCATTATGTTCTCACCTTTACAAGTTTTTAATTATGTTGTTTCTGCTATCCCTTGTATGTAGGATATATCTCAGGTCTAACATAAATGGCACATTCATATTTCTAATGAAACATAAATGTGTTTTATAATGAAATAAAATGAGAACCAATAAAAAGTTATGTACTAAGATAAGTTTCTCTTGTGGGTAAATTTACACTATATACACATATACACTATTGTATATAAAACAACATGCATTTTCTGTGAAATTGAATGATTTTTTGTAATAATAATTTCTTTTGTTCATAGTGGGTGATTCACAAGGATAAGGGACAAATTCAGAAGCTGATTTCATAGGGTTTTAAGCAAATGCATAAAAATATCCAATTCTAAACAATTACAAAGCAGTGTCTGTTTGAATCTTAAAAAAAAAAAAAAAAAAAAAAAGCAGTCATGAGTGACATAAAATAAAAATAACAACAGACACAAGCATAACTGACAAAGTGTTGATTTATTTATTTTTATTTAGAAGAGTTACAGTGTCTGTGTTTACATAACCACTGCACAGGAACAATGAGGAGAGAAGCTCTGTCATGTTGGAAGCATATTCAATATTGTGTAGTCAAAGATATATATTATAACAGCTGCAGCATTTTGTTTTGCAGAATTGTAGATACACTTATCCAGTAAGACAAATGAATACACCTGTCTTCAAAAACAAATGGACTAAACAAATGATTGCAGAGGATTCCACACATTAACAGTGAATTGGTGTTTAAAATTACTCTCCAAGTGGCATTAGGATTCATTTCTGCCAAACATGGGAATTGTGTAAGTTGTTGATAGTGATCTCGGGTGAAGCGAGCTTCGGACAGGATGTAATGCTGCAAATGGTGACTGTAATTGTAATGGTGTAATTCCAATTACAAAATTCCAGTTTCATGCAGGATTCCAGGTTCAAAGTGGTGAACAAGCTGCACATGGTATGGACACATGCCTTCTTTATGCAATGTTCATCATACTTTTCACTGGGAAACACAGAAGAGAGTTATTTTTTGTGTACTAGCATGAGACTGGCTCAACGACGTTCTCTTGCTCAGCCACATGTTCATATGGGATGTGAACACTGGGAAGTGAGCCGGTATTTTGCACGTTTGGAAAACTCGATAATAACTTCTCAATTTGGAACCCTACAGTTCAGAAACAATCACTGGTATTTGAAAACAGCATCTCAGTCAAAAATTCCTAAACATTTACTACGTAGACACATTAAGCACTTGTCACTGTACATGACACTTCTCCGCACATTTGATCAAGGTTGTACACGCATAAGAGCATAATGGTGAGATGCAGAGAATCTGTAAACATTATATAGCTCTGTAATTATTTAGAATTGGACTAACGTTCATATTAACTTTTTTTACTCAAAACTTCCTTAAAAATCAGTTCCTGAAGTTATGCCATATACTTGGGGTCAAAATAGAAAATTTAATGAAACACAATGCTTATTAATAAAATAATGTATTTTTAATAATCAAGTATATATGATGTAAAAGTAATAAATTTATCAAAAAGTCTGAAGATGGAGGTGCAAATTACACAAAATGCCAAAACTAATATGAGAAGGATAGCAGAAATTGGGATTTTGAAGACAAGAAAAAAAAATGTGAATATCCTATATGATATAATGAATTACACAAAATTACAGGATTAATTGGATAGCCAATTAGACAGAAGGGAACTGTAGAGCAAAAATGATTAGATTAATATATGGAGTAATATGAAACAACACACGCACACGCCATATGATGCATGTGACAAACCAGAACAGTGTTCTGCTGCACTCTGGTCCATTCTTGGCCTTGTACTTATGCAAACTGCCAATTTCCTATGAATAAATCATAGGAAACTGACACTTTGCACAGTAAAGTGAATCCCACTCCTTGTCATAAGCAAGGAGATTCAAGGTTCCTGTGTATAAAGGGAAATTTATTAATTTATTATCTGGAATAACAACTGGTCTTTTCCTTCACAGCATTTCAAACCTTGTTTTGCCTGCACACCTGCTTTATGAAAAATTTTGATATTAGTAAGAAATACCACAATTCTTTTCAGAATGGAAAAGAATTGTAGCATTTATTATAAAATTGGTAAAAAGTTTGAATATTAATGCCTAATGAAAGTCACACACACACTGGCCAGATTAACTGAAAAGTATCTTTACATTAGTATAAGGATCTTAAATAATCAAGAAAAAACCTTAGCAAGCAGGAAGTTACACACATTTCACATAAACCTCAATAATCTTTACCCACTTTTTTTTTCAACTGGAATTCCTAAAGGAAAAACAGCATGCTCCATAAAGACGAGAGCATCACGTACAGAGACTGGAATGTCATTGGTAACATCATTTGCTGCTGGTTGACAAAGATCGACATAGAGAACATCATTTCTATCTTCAATTATCTGAAAAATGAAACAATCCTTAATAAAATGCCCTTTTTCCCCCTTTTAAAAGATAAAGGGGAAAAAAAATTGAACTGAGGGAAAACATTGAGTTCAACATCACACAACAGAGATATACAAGGCAGTCCATAAAGTAAGGAAACATGTTTTATTGTAAATAAATACTCTGACTCTGAAGATCCAGCAGACACTTATGTTTATTACTAAATACTGTATCCATTAAGAATTCTCACAAAAAGTGACACAATGTTAAATCTGGGTAATGTAGCAGCTATTCACTAGAGCCATGCCAACTGATTCAATGATCAGGAGGCATTTTTCATAAGAATTTGCTGACAATTCTTGTATACTGAGGTGGTGCACCATCCTGCTGAAAAATCAATGGTGAAAATTGAATTTGAACTGAATTAACAGTATTTTTTTTTTTTTGTTTTGTTCTGAGCAGTCTCAGGAAAAAAAAATAATAAATAAATAAAAAAATTCTTAGAACACCACGTCAAAATTCCAGTTCAGGGTATCAAGCAACAAACGTTTAAGTCCTTGTTAAAGAATAAATGGAGGTTGTTATGAGAGCAATAAGCACGATTAAATGTGGCTTCATCAGTCCACAAAATTGTCAATGATATCTGGGATTGTAACATTCATGGCCAAAAGCGATTTAGCAAATTTCAATCTAATTTATTGTAGGATTTAATTTTGTGTAGATAGGAAATCAATTCTGAATAAGCAAATGATATAAGGGTGAGGTATTAAATTGAAGAAGGGGAAGGAAAAAAGGAGTATTTTAAATAAATAAAGAAGAAAATAGCGGTAGAAGTAGGAATGTTCGTTTGACCCTCGTATTGCACTAATAGCTTAACGAACGGGAAGAAATTATAAATAGACAGCAGAAAGATAAAAAGCACAAAAAAAGTAATTAAAGGACACTAAGCTTGCTGGGGTTGTGAGACCCAACCTTACAGGGCTTTGGCATTTGTAAGTGTAATATAAAAGGGAGCTAATACCAAAAGCTTGTATAGAAATATGTGTTGAACATGCCGATAAAACGAAACCGAAAGTAAAATAAGGAAGTGAACATGAACAATACCTGGAATATTACAAATAATGTGAAGTAAAAACCAGTCTGGCGGGGAGATTAAGTGCATCAATTCAGTAGTAGAGTAGTTCAATGCAAGCAGGCTTCAACCAAGTGAACAATATATTTACATGATAGAGCAATTTATAGCAGCGAAGCAGACATGTAGTGACCTCTATAGTTATATTTAGAATACAAGTGCATGGAGATAATTTATAATAAGTGTTGGAAAAAGTGAGAGACGTGATTGGAATAGTATAGCTTTAAATGTAATAAAGTCATACAATTAAACTTTACCGTTAATGTTATGTCAAAAATCACATACAAGTAGACCAAAAGATAGGGCTACATTATAATAAGCTGAATATTAAATGTATCAGAGAAAGTAAATAAGAATCGTAAATATTTTAAGATATAAATAAATTGATAATCTATTCAAATTTGGATGTAGGTACATCCATGGTGACTTGAGATCCTAAAATGTTGTAGTAAAGGATCCAATATTAAAATAACATGCAATAGGCCAACGAGTATGAAACGATTCCAAGGAAACATTTAAAGTATAGAGGATAATAATTCAGTGTATATAAAATATACATATCCATAGGTAGTAATTAGGTGTGTATTTTCTGTGGAAATATAAGTAAATGCAACCAAGGAAAAAAAATTAGTAGACATTATATCCAACGGTAGTTAAGAATCCAGTTTTGAAGTGATATAAATAACATGGAATAAGACCGGGAATATTTAGTAATTCCATGGCGTGAATTAACTGTGGAAAGAAGGTGAAAGACACCAAGAATAAGAATTAGCTGATATTATAACCAATGGTAGTGTGAATAAAAACCCAATTCTGAATAGGTATACTTCCAGGAATGAAAGTAACATGGTGACTAAAGATCCAAAAGGTGTAGCAAAGTCAGCGTAAAATAAGTAATTCCAAGGAATCAACTCTAACATGAACGACCAGGAAATAATTCAAGGAATAACAAATCAGAAACATCCACAGGTAATAATTCACTGTGGAAAGAATAGGTAGATGTATCCCAGGAAAAAGAACCAGTTGACAAATCCACTGGTAGTGCAGTTCAGAATAAATCCATGGACATGAAACAGTCTTTACTTCATATGGAAGAATAAGAAGAAATTCCAAGGAACCAAATATTTTGGAAGTCTTTATAGTAAGGAGATTGTATAAAGTGATATATACAAAGTTAAGTGGTATAGACCAAAGTCACTAAAATCTGAAGGCTGCTATGTGATTTTAGTGGAAAAATTTAGAAATGGATATTCAAAGGTATAGTATGTTAACATAAGCTTGTAAAATTCAAGACCCACAAAAGGTAAATTCTACGTATAATATAAACCTTATCCTAAAACAAATTAGTAAAGTCAGTAAAGACTCAATATGGGTGGCTAAATATAAATAAGCCAAGATTCAACATGGAAAGTTAATTAAAAGTAGAGTTGTGCCCCCGTATCCGCTGGTTAACCACGGTTAACCACGAGAAAAAAAAAAAAAAAAAAAAAACTTAACACATACTACTCACGTGTCCAATACGATGCTTCCCTTTTTTTTTTGCGATGTCGATTTTAAATTGAATAGCTTCCCTTTATTTTTTACAATGTCGCGTATGATTTGGTCACCAACATTATAATGGTTCTTTAGAGATTTAAAGGATGCACCATTTTCAAACTTTTGAATAATTTCAAATTTTTGTTTAATTTGAAAGCACAACTCTTGCGTTTGCCCATCATTTTCGTGATTTCTAAACAAAAAAAAGTTCCGACATCCCTGACATAAATCATGAAAAAGAATTTGTCTTTTTTTGCGGTGAGACGGAACACAACAATCGACGTGACGCACTATTAGCACTTGAATTTTATGATTTCTGGTTGATTTTTTTTTTTTTTTTTAATTTGGAGTCTTGAAGTGTCCCAGTTTCCAATCCCGGTAAAACGAGTCTGCTGTACTTCATTATTACCGTATTTAATGTTGATAATGTCTTACTAGGTGTTTCATTTATCAATTAAACTTTATTACACCTATGTACGTATGTACAAGAAAATCACGTTATATATGGTGTCAGCAGGTGTTTGCTTATATCTGCGGTTTCAACCATCCATGGTAGATCTTGGATCGTATCCTCCACGGATACGGAGGTCTTACTGTAATCTCGTGAATGATTATTAGAACAAATCCAATGGATGTACTAAAAAAGTCAAAATATAACAGTAGAAACTTAGTGAGTAAAGAGACAAGATTATCAATCTGAAGAAAATAGTTGTATCTGAAATCATAAGTAGCTATTACTTACCAAGTAGTGGAATTCCACCAGATAATTTACAACTATACATTTACATTTATGTTTAAAACAGTATTTTATAAAGTAAATTGGGATATTATTGTTGACAAGCTTATTATAAAGGAGTTGTAGAGCTTTACTGAACAGTAGTTGATTACTGCATGTGTTAGCCAGTCTTGTGGTTTGGGTGCATATAATATTTTTACGTATTTTGATGGAAATATTGGAATGCCAGTTGGTAAGACAAAGACATCAAAGTTAAATTTGTTTCTTTTATCATATACAGTGGTACCTCGGTATACGTCCGCTTTGGAATAAGTCCAACTTGATATACGTCCTGTTTGGATGCGAAAAATTTTGTTTGGTATACGACTCATGTGCGTCAAAATGAGTCATGACACAGCGTGCTACCCTTGTTTACCTCTCTCAAGACAAAGCCACAACTCATAGATGCCAGATTTTACCCCCTCTCCAAAAACTGAATAAAAGCCGACCAAGGACGGATGCTAGCAAAGTACACGCGCCAGTCCTCACTCGGCTTTCCGAATAAAACCGACCGAGGACGTATGCGTGCATGGTGCGTGCTTACGTCCTCAATTGACTGAATTCGGTTTTTGGAGAGGGGGTAAGATCTGGCATCTCTGCCATGACTGCCCATGAGCGTCAGTACGACAGTTTCTACCATTCAGTGAACAACCTGCGCTATAACTCTTTGTGAATTTTCACGTGATTTTATGTTTTTTCACATAAATTTTTTGTAAATTTATTAACCATGAGTTCTAAGAAAGTTAATGAGAAGAGCCAAGCAACGAAGAAAATGGTTAGGATCACCATGGAGGTGAAAAAAGAGATTGTTGAGAAGTATGAAGGTGGCATGAGTATCTGGGACTTGTCTGCTGCATACTGTATGCCGAGAACAACGGTATCGATGATTGTGAAAAACAAAGACGTTATTAAATCTGCTGTGTTGCAAAGGGGGTGAAATCGATTACCAAACAAAGATCAGGGATATTAGAGCATGTTGAGAAATTGCTTTTGATCTGGATAACAGAAAAACAGTGTGCTGGCGATAGCGTATCGGAAGCAATGATTTGCAAAAAGGCAAAACTGATGCATGCCGATCTTTTGAAAAACAAGGCAGGAACGAGCCAAGAAAGTGAAGTGTTTAAAGCCAGCCATGGCTGGTTTGATAATTTTAAGAAGAGGACTGGCATTCACAGTGCTGTGAGGCATGGAGAGGGAGACAGTGCTGATAAAGATGCCACCAATGATTTTGTTACAGAGTTTGGAGAATTTGTGGAGGCTGAGGGTTTTGTTCCCCAACAAGTTTTTAATTGACAAAACAGGCCTGTTTTGGAAGAAAATGCCTAACAGGGCCTATATTACACAAGAGAAGAAGGCACAAGCCAGTGAAGGACAGGCTAACTCTCTTGTTCTGTGGCAATGCAAGTGGGGATTGCAAACTGAAGCCTCTACTGATCTAAGACTCTGAAAACCCGAGGGCCTTTAAGAAACAATGTGCGGAAAACTCAGTAGATGTGGAGGTCAAACAGCAGGGCTTGGGTAACCAGAGAATATTTCAGCGAGTGGTTTAATGTTATGTCTGGGCCGAGTGTAAAAAGTTATTTAGAGGAGAAAAACCTACCTCTGAAGGCCCTCCTCATAATGGACAATGCTCCAGCTCACCATCCAAGTTTGCAGGACTATGTGCTGCCGGAGTTTGACTTCATCACTGTAAAGTTCCTCCCCACTAACACGACTCCTCTCATTCAGCCCATGGACCAGCAGGTCATCAGTAATTTCAAGAAACTTTACACTAAAGCACTATTCCAGAGGTGCTTTGAAGTGACCTCTGACACAGAATTAACCCTGAGAGAGTTTTGGAAAGATCACTTTACTATCGTCCATTGCATATCTCTCATTGGCAAAGCCTGGCAGGAAGTTTCCTACAGAACAACGAACTCTGCTTGGAGGAATTTGTGGCCAGAAGCAGTGACTGAAAGGAACTTTGAGGCTGTGCCTATAGTGGAGGATATTGTCTCTCTGGGCAGGTTCACAGGGCTGGATGTGAGTGATGGTGATGTGGAGGAGCACAGGGAAGAGCTGACCACTGAGGAGCTGCAGGAACTTAAGGAGGAGCACAAGACTAAGGTGGATACACTCTCTTCAGGCTCAGAGGAGGAGATAGAGAAAAACCCTACTTCATTAATCAAGGAAATCTTTGCCAAATGGATGGATGTCAAAAACTTTGCAGAGACCGCCCAAACAACCCGTAATAGCATTGTCTGGAAAGACCAGACAATGTCACATTTCCGAAAGATCCTGAGGAGAAGGCAGAAGCAAAGTTCTTTGGACAGATTTTTAGTAAACGTCAAACCTGGTGTGATCCTCAACCAGTCTGTCTCTTTTCCAAGTAGGGAAAAGAGAAAATTAAAGTTTGTTAAATTTTCATTTATTTAATCTAATTGATTTTGTATTCATGTATTTCAGTATTAAGCAGTGTTTAAATTATTTTATACAACCCCATCAATGTATAATATGCCAATAACAATAGGATTTTTTTTCATGGGAATGGATTAATCATTTTCCCTTTATTTCTTATGGGAAAAATTTGTTTGGTATACGTCCTGTTTGGTCCAAGTCTAAGGATCTGGAACGGATTAAGGACGTATACTGGGGTACCACCATATGTCAATACTATGTGGAGGTGAAGTATTGTTAATAGTAATATCAAGGTCAAGGAAGTTGGCTGTGTGATTTGTTTGGTTTTTTTTTTATTAAGCTTAAGTTCACTGGGGTGAACTTAAGCTTAATAAAAGAAGAGGACTCGTTCCTGCCTTAATAAAAATAGTTTTGGCTATAGGTTCAAAGTTGGTAGTTAAGACTAGGATGTCATCTACATATCTGAAAGCTAGCAAGTTATGATTAGAATTATTTATGGTGTACAATTCTTCATAATAATGCAAGAATAGGTTGGAGACTATGCTGGATATTTGGGAACCCACAGGAACACCAATATTCTTTTTATAGGTAAGTTTGCCATCGAAGATATAATTATCGAGTAGACATAGGTTTACATAATTGTCCCATGTGTTTTCATTTATATTTAATTTATCTTTGTATCTGTGATAAAGCTGTTTTAGCATAAACATCAGTAAATTATGCAGTATGGAGCTAAAAAGGTTGGTAAAGTCAGATGTTTCTATGTTTGTTATGGTAATATTAGATTTAAGGGTATTTATTTATTGATGACAGTTAGGTTATTGTTAATTACCCAAGTTGATGTGAGATTATTAAAAATAGTTTTTAGTAATTTGAAAAATTGTTTGGATGGGAGGTAGCAGCAACTGTTTTTGGAGCTAGTAATAAATCTGAAACCTATGGGTTTTTTGTGGAATTTTACGATCAAATAGAGAAATGGTAGGGTTGAGTTGTGTAGTTTAGTACGTAGTTTTCTATGTAAAGCGATTAGCTTTTTGACTGTGGCTGAAGGATTAAGATGGCAGATAGTGAAAGTGGAACTATTTTCTATTGAATACCCATTTATAATCCTTTAAGTTTTAGTCTTCTGCTGCTCTGCACGAAGCTATTCTTTAAAATACACCTATTTAATACTTCTTAATGGATCTGATTTTTACACATCTTGCTATATGAAATTTACTTTCCACGCCCAATGTGAATAGTATATCTTAAAATATTTGCGATTCTTAATTACTTTCTCTGATATGTTTTAATATTCAGCTCATTATAAAGTAGCCCTATCTTTTGGTCTATGTGTATATGATTTTTGACACAACATTAATGGTAATGTTTAATTGCATGACTATTACATTCAAAGCTATACTATTCTAATCGCATATCTCATTTTTTCCAACGATTATTATAAATTATCTCCATGCACTTGTATTCTAAATACGACTATAGAGGTCACCACATTCCTGCTTTTTTTGAATTTCCATGCTGCTTACTATTAAGTCCGCTTTGCTGCTATAAATTGCTCTATCATGTAAATATATTGTTCACTTGGTTGAAACCTGCTTGTACTGAACAACTCTACTGAATTGATGCACTTCATCTCCCCGCCAGACTGGTTTTCACTTCGCATTACTTATAATATTCCAGGTATCGTACATGTTCACTTTTTTATTTTACTTTCGGTTTCACTTTGAATTTGTTTTATCGGCATGTTCGACACATACATTTCTATACAAGCTTCTGGTATTAGCTCCCTTTTATATTAACACTTACAAATGCCAAAGCCCTTACTATAAGGTTGGGTCTCACAACCCCAGCAAGCTTAAAAAAAAAAAGTAAAGTGCAGCCATTATCAACCCACTGCAGGATGGAAGCCTCCTCAACAATTCATGCTGAGGGAAATGGACCATAATCTGCCACGCTGGTCCAGTGCGGGTTGGCAGAGCGACCGTATTCAGCAGTCAGGGGCTTGAACCCCGGTCTACTCAAAGAGCGTGTGCTACTGCACTCCCGCTCCTGACCACTCGGCTACGGAGGCCACCAACCTTAGTGTCCTTTAATTACTTCTTCTATGCTTTTTATCTTTCTGCTATCTATTTCTAATTTCTTCCCATTCATTGAACTATTAGTGCAATACGGTGGTGAAACGAAAAGTTCCTACTATCCTACTTGTATCACTATTTTTCTTCATTTATTTAAAAGACTCCTTTTTCCCTTCCATTTCCTCAATTTAATACCTCACCCTTATACCATTTGCTTGTTGAAAATTAATTTCCTATTTACACAAAATTAAACCTACAATAAATTTCTATTTTAACTAAAATATTTACACCTCAATAAATTACACCGTGTTGGGACTACCTTGTCCATATTGTATTAGAAAGTGCTAATTTCTTTATCATGACTTGTTTTGGCCATTCACTTTTCTTCTAGAAATGCAGTTCCTGATACATGGTCAGGTGTAATCCCCTGATGAAATTCTTGATCATCTACCAATAATTATTTTGGCTGACATCAGATCATGCATATTTGCATTACCTATACTACCATTCTACCATTTTCTAAATATGTTCCCCTGATATCTGATGACAGCTATAACATTTTCATTTTAATTTTTTATTTCCATTTTATTTGCATTATATTATTATTTTGATGTACTAATTTTATTTTTTAGTTCCCCCACTTTATATTGGCTTGGTAATTCAGCCCATATTTTTTTTCTTAATTTATCATAAACTCTAGAATTTTAACATTCTTTCACTTTTCATAAATCTACTACATTTCTTTTTCTACTTTCCTCACCATGCTAGTTGCTGCCACTTTGCATAACTATCACATTCATTTATGCATATTTAATTCAATATATTAATACAACTTATATTTACTCTGGCATCCTTTAATGCTGCTTTGCACTTTTAGGTGCATCTGTCATACCTATTTATTAATCTTGCATTCACTGATACCATTTCATCAACTGTATACCTTTTTCTTATGTAACTCTTTAAACATTACCTTTACAGAGTTACATTGAATACCCATTTATATATATATATATATATATATATATATATATGGTCGGCCACCGTTTTGAAGACCCCCAGGGGCGCACAGACCCCAGTTTGGGAAATGCTGATCTAATGCATCAGCATATATTTTTAATTTGGAGTCAGGCTGCTATTCATCGTTTTCAGGTTCTTCATCTTCCCCTTCCTCCATAAGTTCTTGACTGTTCATAAATTCACTTTTTTTTTTATATAAACCCCAAACACGAGAGGTATTAGAACCTATAGTTTTTTTTTTTTTTTTTTTTTTGTTAGTGCATCAGCTTCTGTGGCCATAATGCACCTCCCAAAGTTTTCGTATTTTACTGTGATCCAAGCTCAAGGCAGGATTCGAACCCACGACCTTTGGGTTGTCAGGCAGGCACTTTACCCACCTGGCTAGCCTGGCTGGCCAGAACCTATAGTACTTAGTATCGTGCTTGGGTTGGAGGTTGAGAAGACGAAACAAGATATTTGTTGACATTGGACTTGAACTTCTGTAGACTGTAATTTGCAGGAAATATGTATGAAGGAAGGTTGTTCCAGAAAACGGCAATTGAATGAATAAACGAGGAAGATGAAAAGTTGGTTCTGTGAGTTTGAAGTTGGACAGTAAACTGATGTTGGCTGGTGGCGCATGTGTTCGGACTGTTTTGCAAGAGAGAGAGAGAGAGAGAGAGAGAGAGAGAGAGAGAGAGAGAGAGAGAGAGAGAGAGAGAGAGAGAGAGAGTGGGAATTAGAGAAGCCAATTCAGAAGAACAGTGCCCATGGAAGTATCTGTAGAAAAGGCATGCAGCAGAAACAGTACGTCTATGAGACAGAGAGTGGAGAGACTCTGTTAGAGATGAATCATTAATTAACCTAAATGCCCTCTTCTGAACAGAATCAAGAAGCCTGAGAGAGGTTTTGGGGGCACCACCCCAGATGTGGGAACAATATTCCATGGTAGGGCGGATTTGCGATTTGTACAGAGTGAAGAACTGTTTGGAAGAAAAGTAACGCCGAGAGTGAAAGAGAAAACCAAGTTTTTTAGATGAAGAGGAAGCAATATTTGTAAGCTTATGCCAAGAGAGATTAGAAGTTAGGGTAATTTCCAAAAGAGATATATCATTTTGCTTAGAAATCGGAGTGTCACCAAAGATAAGCATAGGAGCAGAAGAATCCTTTTTGTGAGATATAAGACAAGACTGAGTTTTAGAAGGACTGAAATCAACTAAGTTGTCTTTGCCCCACTGGACAATTATCTGGAGATCGGCATTTAAGGAATTCGTAGCAGATTTTCGAGAAGTTGAGGCTGATTCAGCACGGCAAGGTTTCTTAAAATGGAAAGCGGAATGCAATGTGCTGTCATCGGCAAAACTATGGATAAGATTTTCAGTCAATGGAAGAAGGTCATTTAATATACAAGAGGAAAAGAGTGGGGGAAAGAACTGAACCTTGGGGGACGCCGGCATTAGTGGGGAAGTTAGAAGACAGAGCCATCTACCATCACTCTCAGTGAGCAACTGGAGAGAAAACTAGAGATGTCAAGAGCAACTGCTTGTGTTTCACTGAACCTTTCCATTGAATTAGTCCATAAATAGGTAACTAAGCCAGAATATCACCAGTGGATCAACACTGACGGAATCCATACTGCGATCGTTGATCAGACGGAATGTTTCTAGATAGTTTAAGAGTTGGTGGTTAATTGATTTCTCCATTACTTAAAAACAGTAGAAGTAATTGCAATGGGGCGATAATTGGATGGGAGGGATTTGTCACCCTTTTTAGGAACTGGCTGGATATGAGCAAATTTCAAAGCAGAAGGAAAAACACCTTGGCAATTAGAAAGCGAAAAAAGATGGCAAAGAACAGGAGTAAGTTCAGGAGCACAGGTTTTGAGAACAAGTGGAGAAATACCATCAGGACCTGGAGCTTTCTTAGCATCAAGATTCGTCAAAATCCTTCTGACATCCTTTTGACAGAAGACCACACGAGGCATGGAATGGAGCATGTTGGGAATGGTGGGAGGTGTTTTACCAAGATCATTAATACAAGAGTTGGAAGAAAAATGGGATGCTAGCAGGTCAGCTTTATCCTTGGCTGAAGTGACAACAGAACCATCTGATTTGGACAGAGGTGGGAGCAGAGATGGACAAAGGTTGCGACCAATAGCTTTGGCAAGAGACCAGAATGCTCGGCTACCATTAGGGCAAGAAGCAAGTTTTCTACTCTTAGCCTGTTAACTCTCGTTTGGACTGATTAATAACTGCTTTACAACTGTTGCGAGCTTTGGTGTAGGCAAAAAATGAAACTGAAAAATTAGAAACAAGCCGATTACGATATGCAACGTAAATTTCCAATGTACACTGAGTTGCCAGAGGCATTTCACGAGTGCACACCATGCTTGTAAACAAAAGTATAGTTAGGAGTTAGACACTCCTTTGTCAAAGATTGGGCATCCATTTGGCTCCTTTTAGCTGTGGGGGGGTGGGGGGGTCCTCTTCTGCCCAGGTTTCCAGCTTCACTATTAGGAGGCAAGAGCAGTGCCTGGCATGACTAAGAGAATATTAGTAAAGGTTAATAGCTAACAAGGAAAGGTACAAAGAAAGGTAGCTTTCCTTTCTCATTCTCTTCAAAAACATTTTGAAAGAAGAGCTGCTATGAAATAAGGAGTTTTAATAAATATCGGAATTTTAAAAGAACTAGTAGTGGCTCTTGAAGAATAGTTAAATGAAAGCATAGACAAATCGTTTGGTCACAGATTACTTGGCACATGGGGCCAAGGAGTGCGATTTTGAAGGAATTTAATATGACACATAGATCCGTAAAGAATGGGGTTACTGGAATTGCTAGTTTTGTGTTTTGTCAAATCTTTCGTTCTTTGAAAACTTGGAAATATTCACATTCTTTTCTATTGAGATATGTTCATAGACACTTTTTTAGGTCATAAGCTGATGGTGCACAGTCCAGAAATTTTATGACAGATGTGGAATGCTTTCCTAAAGAAGTATCTCAACTCAATTATGCTAGTGGTATAAGAATGCCTGCTGTCCCAGTGAAACACCGCTCTTGCAACTGGTCAAATGAGATCAGTTTCTTTGCAATGAGAATGTGAAGATCAAGAGGCATAGAATTATCCAATTTTAACATTTAAGAAAGTTACTAATTAAATCTTTTTGAAAATGCTTTTTGGGCATTGGAGAATTTGGCATTGTCACTGGGTGAGTGTGTTCTCCACTGCTTAAATGTTTTCTGCTTGAAAAGTAATTTCAAGTCTAAGATTCTTTTCTATGATACAAAGGGTCAAAAAATGTTTCGGTGGCTGTTAGTTTTTTTTTTTCTTTCAAAACTTGTATACACAAAAAGTGCTTTTATAACGTTCTCCATTAGTAAACAATACTGGCTCCTAAATAAACTACAGTAAAAATTTAAAATTTTCTAAAACCAATACATTTTTCTCTTTTTGATAAACAATTCTTATCCATAAACCTCTGTATTTTTATAAGTTAACATCTGTGTAAGCAGAATATTGTTGTTGTCGTTGTTATTTGGTTTTTAGGAGCATTAGCAACTAAGGCCATATTGCTCTGGGAATATGTGGTGGTCATTCCCTTAGCGTTCTGCATCCTCTGTATTTGGTGGTCATGGGCTTGAACCCCGGTCTAATCAAGAAGCGTGTGCTACGCACTGCTGCTTCTGCCCACTTGGCTACGGAGACGCCTCGCAGAGTATTCAATGTAGGGCTCAATGGTTTAGAAATTATACTTTTGCAATGCTTGTGGAAGAAATATTTAGCACTTGAAGGGATATAAAAATGAATTTCTAAATACTAATACACAGAAATTTATGATGATCTGTGAAAGTGCACTTACTTTCATAATGACTTGTTTATTTCCTACAAATTTGGCAAATGCTTTTATTGCCTCAGGTGACCAGTTCTGCAATGTACAAAATAAATTTAAGGAGTTTAATGCTTAAAAAATACTTTTAAATATAATAAAAAGTATAAGTGTTAACAAATGCAGGGATTATAACTGTTTCTATTTACACACTACATTGTGTTCCTTATTACAAATTTTTAAAAGCACCCACAAAATTGAAAAGTAAATAATATTTTTGAATGTGTATAAAGACACTAACAGAATATTCTATGAAACTGAGACCGCTTTGTCTTCTTTTGCAACTGCTACAAACACTCAAAACAAGTGAAGGTGAGATGTGTAATTTAAAACTACATGCCTATCTTAATTAAAAAACAGAAGCCCAAACCTATATTCTCTAAATATTTGAAATATAATTTGGTCCACTGAAGTCCCTTTTTAGTAGGTGTCACAAGGCCTTGGTGAATAAAAATAAGGACATAGCAGTTCATTCTGTAACATGTTTACTTATAGTGCAGTTTAATATGATTTTTAAAGAGCTTATTCAGCATTTTGTGACTAACAAATGCATCTAGTGCAAATCAGCACTAGATGCATTTATCTGGAAATTATTTTCAGTAACAGGCAATATATGTTAGCCAAGGTTCCACCTCCCATTCAGTTCTTTTTATTTTAGCTTTATTTTTATTTTCCATCCAGAAGGTGCTATTTGTGTTAGTCACAAAGAAATATTCAGGTTTTCATTTATAATTTTTATTATATATTCAATTCATTTTGTTGCCACATTCAGATCAACACCAGCTGCATTTTACTTGAGACTATTTTCAATCTCAGGTCCACTCTTCCAGATCATTTTGCTGCTGTATTCAGAATTTATACACTAAATTTAAAGCAACACACACAGACAGACAATTTTCCAATTTGAATGTATGTGATAATTTTTTTTAAACTCAGCTTAGCAAAGTACTGAACATAAGAGGATCCCAAAGCAGTTACCAGATATGTGGCAGATATGTTTTAATGCCACAAAATGCAAGGTCTTATACAAGGTCTCTGACTCAAAATGCAAGGTCTCAAAAAATAGCAACCCCAAAATAACTTATACACTTGGTGGCTTGAATTAAAAACAGTACAGAAAAATTAATCTGGGAGGTAATCAGGCAGATATGACGTTTTCTGAGCAGTGTAAACAGGCAGCTAGAAAAGGCCATGGTGTCCTATCAATGGTATATTGAACAATATCCTATAGAGATAGGGAGGTCTTAATCCCACTGTATATGGCAATTGTAAGACTGCATTTGGAATATTGTGTCCAAGTATGGAAACCTCTCTAAAAAGACAGCTTCTTGAAAGGGTCCAAATATGGACAACTTGCATAGCGAGACTGGCAAAAGTGATTGCACAAGGAAAGAGATTATGTGGAAAACTAGGCATCTTAGAGGGGGACCTGACTGAGGTTTATAAGGCTCTGAGAGTGGTAAATATAGTGAATTAATACAGAATTTACACTATTATAAATAATTTCAGCATTAGGAGCTATAAATTCAAATTACAGGGGAAGAGGTTTAGACTACATTGTAGATGTTTTCTTTAGTTAGCAAGTTTGAGATTGACAATTTGAAGGAATTTAATGGTCAACTGGATAGTTACCTACATGACAAGGGAAGCACATAATTTGTATTCTCTTATTTTTTTTTTTTTTTTTGGCCAGTACAGCAAAAGCCTGTGGCTTCCTTGCATATGGTTAATACCAATACTAATAAATAGCTGATTAGTTTATGTGCACAAAAAATAATTTAATTCAACAACCTAGGTTTGTTTGCTGCCTAATCTTTGTCATTGTATAATGACAATGGTTAAGCACCAGCTTGAATTTTGCATACAGGTCTGGAAGCCTCATTTTAAAGAGGATGTGGATCTGTTGGAAAAAGTACAAGGAAGAGCAACAAAATTAGTTAGGGATACAAAATGGTATTGAAAAAGACTAGTTCTGCAAAATGCAGAGTCTGGAACTAGGCACCAGGAAGGAGATTCAAATGGAATATTTTAAGGCTTTAAATGGACTGAATAAACTAAATGGTGGTGGGATCCTTCCTGTATTTCAGATGCCACACATAAGGGGATACAAATTTAATTTGAAGGATGTCGCAGGGCAGATGTTGCAAATTTTTTTTTCTGCCAGAAAACAATTAATTGTTGGAACAAACTTCCATCTGGTGTTGTGGAAATAGGTAATTTTTGTTTTAATCAATGCTGTATAAGCTTGTTTCCTTGCATCATTTGCCATTACCAGTGTTCAAATCCAGTTTGGTGAGACAAACCGACCAGAGAATATATAAGGGCACAACATGTCCATATAAGTTAATTCAGATGTTATCTTTTTTTTTATTCATTAGTACTAAAGCTTCACAATTGTAATCAAATGTACATTTCTCTAGCAGTACTACCTATACACTGGGCATTTCTCTTTCTCTCTTCACACTCGGCCTCTCTTCTATCTCTTGACGCTCTCTCATCTACATAAATCAAATTGGTCAGTTCATGCAGGTGCTCTATGACCAGCTTAAGTGGCTATAATTTGCTAGTGATGAAAGTCTGTGCTAAGTGATATAATTCACTGTGTAGATGAACAATGCTATAAAAAAGGAATATCACTCTTTTACACAGATTTAAGTATTAAACAGCAATATTTAAAACTATGCATACTTCTATTCTACATTGTACAAGATACAACAGATTGTATAATTGTACAATATATGAACTGATTTACGTGAGCTTGATGTATATGAGCTGTAAATTAAAATGTACAGCTTTTATACATAAAGCTGAATAACTGTTATGGTGGCAAAAACAACTCAATAATCTTTGTTACTATGTGTGAGAAATTTAGAGCATGATTCAGAGGTATATGAATTCCCCATGATTCCATATGCAAGTTTTAGGTGATGGGAAAAAAATGTAAAAGTTTAAAGGTGATATATATATATATATATATATATATACATACTATATAGTACATTCTGTAATATCTGGCACATTTTACAAAAGAATCAACATTTTAAAATCTGGAAATATTAAGAAAAAAATCCAGCACTCATATTAACAATCACATTTGTCTTTAAGAATCCATGCAAAAAGAGTGCAATTTGTTTTTTTTTGTTTAAATATATGAGAACTATTCAGTAAAGAATGATAATTTTTCATGAACAATTGTATGCTATTTCTAGCTGAGCTGCAGAATTTAAGACCAAACCAAATTGCATACCAGAGCAACTGTGCAGTTGACTCGTGCACATAGTGTGACGTTAGTGGGTGGTCAAGTATGCCTGTTCAGTTTTGCCTATGTAACACTGGACATATGCTACTCTCAAATTTTGTTTCTGTGTCAAGAAAACATCAACTGAAGCATATGAAATGTTAAAAAGAAGTTTATGGTGAATCTACACTTCCAAATAGCACAGCTTGCAGATGGTTTAGAATGTTTAAAGATGGATGTGATTCAATAACAAAAATCAGTGGTACTGGAGCTCCAACCATTGCTGTCACCACAGAAACTATAAACACTGCTTCTGTAATCTCTGCCAGTTGCCTTACTGTTATACAAGATTGTTGTATAACAGTAAGGCAACTGGCAGAGATTTGAGAATATAAATAGTAGGAATGCATGGTATTCTCCATGACCATTTGAATGTGACATGTGTTTGTGCATGCTGGGTTCCAAGACTACTCACACCTGAACAACACCAAGTTCACATGGAGGTTTGTCAGGAGCTGCAATGGATGGTTACTGTAGATGATGGTGAGGTTCTGCACAAGATAATGGCAGATGAGACATGGCTTCATCATTTCCACCCAGACAGTAAACAAAGCTCTGTTGGAAGTCTATCTCATAACCAACACTGAAAAAAAAAAAAAAAAAAAAAATTCAAGGAATGATTTACCAGCATGTTGTGCCACATCATATGAGTTTTGGGACCTTACTACAGAACTGTACTGCACATTTTGTGAGGTCACAAATGACCACAACTGCATGCTGGTGTGTTTATGATGCATCACGGCGATGCGAGCCCTCACACTGCTCATACTGGGTTGATCTGTGGTGGTGCCACTGGGGGGGGGGGATTGGGCTGGCAGGAAGAGCAGGGAGGGGGAATTCTTCACACGTATGGATGCATGGAAGAGAAGGACAAACCAGATCAGATCCTTATGTAATGGACGTGGGATAGTATCGGATACTCCAGCTGAAGTTGCAGATGAACTCAACAGTTATTTTGCATCGATATTTACAGAAGAAAAACCCTTCATGTCAATGAGAAATTCTGGAAGTGAAGTTGAAAAAAATGTAATTAATGATGTTGAAATTTCACGTTTATTTAATGAAAAAACTTTCGAGCCTACAGGCCAGTAAGACTCCTGGGGTTGATAGCATTTACCCTATAATCTTAAGGGAGGCGGCAAGTGAGTGCATTGAACCATTGAGGCTAATTATGAGAGCATCACTGGACTCAGGAGTGATTCTGTTGGATTGGAAAAGTGCCGATGTATCTCCAATACATAAGGGCAGTTCTAAGAGTGAAATGGGAAATTACCAGTCGGTTAGTCTAACTTCAGTTGTAGGGAAAATCATGGAAACTATGATCAAGGGTGGAATTCAGGATCACTTAGATAGAATTCTGAAGGATACTCAGCATGGTTTTGTAAGGGAAAATCATGTTTAACTAATCTGGTTAGCTATTTTGACAGGGTCACTCAAGAGCTGGACTTAGGGAATAATTTCAACATTGTTTATTTGGATTTCAGCAAAGCATCTGACTTAAGTCCCACGTGAGCAGTTACTTTATAAGCTGGAAAAGGTTGGAATCACAGGGAAAAGTCATCCTTGGATAGCAGGGTGGCTTCATGGCAGGAGGCTGAGGGTTGTGATAAATGGTTATTGACTCGTGCACATAGTGTGATGTTAGTGGGTGGTCAAGTTTGGGTTGATGTAAGAAGTGGGATTCCCCAAGAATCAGTATTAGGACAATTGTTGTTTTTGATTTTAATAAATGTCAGCGATGATGGGATACAGGGTGTGATGTCTGGATTTGCAGATGATTTGAAGATTGGTGGAATGGTTGGTGACTGCTGCTGGGCAGAGCTCCTTCGGGGATGATCAGAGGAATGGCGGCTGTGCTTTGGTCCAGCAGGGTGTGGGGTATTGCACCTGGGAAGCAGCAGCCCCGGGATGACACTTATGCACTTGGAGAAGTTGAACTGGGGCCAGTGGCAGAGGAGGAGGGACTTGGGTATTGCAATGCAGTTGGATGTGGGGTTCTCCGAGCGTTGTGGACTGGTTGCAAGGAGGGCCCATGGTGTCCTATTGATGATTTATCAAACAAACGCTAGTAAAGATAAGGACATCATAATCCCATTGTATAAGGCTATTGTTGGACTACACTGGGGGTGTTCTGTTCAAGTGTGGAGACTGCACCGGGGGGGGGAATTTCTTTCTTGAAAGGGTCCAGGGATGTGGGTGGCTCACCTGGTGGGATCGGCAGAGGGGCGTCCATATGAGGAAAGACTTCGAATATGTGGGCTGCAGAGCTTGGAGGCTGAGCACCTTGGGAGAGACTTGATTGGGGTGTTTGGGGGGCTCTGGGGGCATGGGCAAAATGAATAAGGATGAAATTTTCTTGGTTATAAATGATTCTAGAACTGGGGGCCATGGTTTCAAGTTGCAGGGGGAGTTGTTTGGACTGGATTGCAGGGGTGTTTTTTTTTACTCAGCAAGTTATAAATTACTGGAATAAGTTGCCTACATGGGTGGTGCAGGCTGAGGGGAGGGATTCAAGCAGTAGCATATCCAGGTATCATCATAAGGGGGGGGGATGGCAGCCAGGCGAATTTTCTTTCTTTTTTTTTTTTTTTTAGATAGACCCAGGAACGCTTATACATCCACATTTTATTGATTATTATCTTTATTTGAATATTAGGAAAGCACGTGAATAATAATATGAATCACAAAAAATTACAATAATATATTATTTCCAATTATTTGGCAATAGAACACACAGAACAAACAAGTTTATGAAATACACATGTGCATATAAGAAAATACAAGGAAAGAATAATAGAAGTACGTGCAGAGGCAGATTTACAGTGAAGCTTAAGCTTCAGTTTAAGGGTGCCCCTCACTTGCATGGGCTGCTTCAAGGCCCTGGTAGGGGCCCTATCAATTCTCATACCAATATCAGTTCTCATGGTCATATGTTTTTGTAAAATTTTAAAAAGTAAGATATTTTAACCACTGCTGTCTCTTTCCATTCTGACTTCCCCTCCATCACACTGATGTGTTGGGTGGCGTTGGAGTCATGGGCGCCAGCAGGATATTTTGCAAGGTGGTGCATGGGAGAATAAATTTTTGTTCAAATTTTGGAAAAAAACAATGCATTATTTTAATTAAGTTTGACTGATTTACGTGTACAGCTGAGCCAATGTTTCGTGATTGGCAGGAGAAAGGACTTGGACTTTTATTGTTTTAATGTTTCAATAAATTACTTTGATATCCAAAGGTGGTAATACTTGCACCACCTCTGGACTTCGAATGGCCATGGTGCAAGATGGTGCACTTTGCAGGGAAACTATGCTGCTGGCGCTCATGGTCTGAGTGACCATCAGCTTTAAAAAATATACAAAGAAATTTTGCAATCTTTTTTCTTAAAGAGGGCCCACAAAACCTCCATTCCTCTGCACAGCTATGAAAAATGCTGTGCTGCTTTTTGCCGTTGCATGTTCTGTATCAGAAATTTTCTTGAATGGCAATACTCCGATGCTGAAAACTAAAGGTCTCTTCGGTTTTCTTGTGATTCATTTGTATTACGATGCCTTTCAATATCACTTAATTCGGCTGTCAGCGTGCGCTTGCAAAAACATTTTAAATAATCATCATCTAATTTGCAGAGCCAGTTCTTAGATTTAACATCTTCGAGCCACTGATTAATATATAGTCAACACAAAAGTGTTGACTATATTTTTTGTTCATTTTCAAAAGGTGGCAAAATTACACACTATAGTTTAATATGAAAATTCATAAACGAAAAAAAAAAAAAAAAAAAATGAGTTACCTACTCAAAGTAATTGAATCAGCATAAACGAAAAAGGGCAAGTTTTTGTTTTATCGCCAACACTGTTAAATCTATTCAGAACAGTGGTTTGCATGCAGAAATGGTTTAAGTTACTGCATCTTTGTTCTGGGCAGTCTACTCCAGTAATATGAAAAGTGAACCAACATAAAGTGACCATCTGTGTTAGGAAAATTAGACCGCCGAATTTCAAAGAAAGGAAGTTGAAGAGTTCTGAGCGATGGTGGAAATTCCTATTATAATATTTTTCTCTGATTTGTAAACGATATTTTTCTCTGATTTGTAAAAAAATTAAAAAAAAAAAAAAAATTTGCTGACAGAGTAATAAAATTACAAACGGTTCTCTCCAATTGTTTGAGATGTCATGGACCATTCATAATTTGTGAATATAAACTTATGAAAACTGGTATTATAAATATGCTTACTCGAAGGCTGTCAAGGTAGAGTGATCAAGCGCGAGGGTGCATAAGTACACATACCTTGGGTGACCCGGGTTCAAGCCTTCCACCATGCTGCCAGGACCATGGGTGCCGGCAATTTTAATATAATGGGTGCACACAATTTTAATATTTTCATTAATTTATTGAAATGTTAAAACAATACAAAATTCTTTCTTTCAAAATAAAAGTCCTTTCTCCCACCGATCACAAAACGTTGGCTCAACTGTACAAGTAAATCAATCAAATTTAACAATTTAAATATTGCATGTATTCGAAAATTTGGTGAGCAAAAAATTTATTTCTGCACGCATTTTTCAAAATATTCTGCTGGTGCCCATGCCAGTTAAATAAGGTGCTGTTTTCTTCTATTCTCCCGATCTTGTGAACTCCTCTGACTGTGTGGCCACCTGGAGCATAAACAGGAAATTCATTCATAAAATCACTTATTACAGAATCACTACAAAGTTGGCATTGCACTGCACACATAAAGCAAATCAATGCACACTTCTCTGTTCAGAGGTGCGCATTCATCATTTACTACTCTCATTTACTGCGTGCAAAAGGGGAAAAAAGCAAGGACATGAAAAATAACTTTTTTGAAATTCATATTACATCGTTCTATAATCTGTAAATGATCCAGCAACAGGTTTTCAATAAAAAAATACTGACACCAGAGTAACAAAATTACAAATTGTTGTGTCAAGTTGTAACAATATGCAAAGAATAGTAAAAAAAAAAAAAAAAATCTACAGCAATGACATTATTATCAAAATAATGATAACATTATTATCAAAATTGGACAACCTTTTGACTATTGCAGACATCATGGATCATTCAACATTTGTGAACATAGGCAGACTGGGTCAAAAATTCTTACTGGCAAAAACTTTTAGCGGCCTCACAACAGTGTTTATGGCCATGCAATTGCACATCGGTCTCCAGTCTCCAGCCCACTGTTTCCTTGGAAAAGTCTTATGACCAGTTTGCCTCTGTTTGTGAATGGTCCATTGTGTAAACTAATGAAAACTGGAATAATAAATTTACTTACATTTTCAGCCTTTCTATCACAGGTTAGAAAAGAATGCTTGTAATGGGTGAATTTTTTTCGTGCTCTACTCTCGAAAATGTAAAATCACTACATGTGGCAATGCCAAATCACAGAATAGTACACCAGTGAGCTTCAACACGAAGGCTTTGAAAAATGCTTCAATGTCTTAGAATAAATTGCATGACAAATGGATATGTGGAAATTACTGGGTAACCAACTGAACTGATTACAAAATACTTTTGAGTCAAGTGGAAGAATTTCGGTGAATTACAGTTGTCTTGTAACAACCAAATCCTCTGCTTGTGCTTTCACGATGGTTGCACTTGGTATTACCCTGAAGTGCAAGTGCTAAAATACTGCACCTAATATAATGGAGATGCTCACCCAGGTGTGAACCAAAGTAACCAGGGACTGTGGTGTCCATACCACAGGATGGCCCCCCGCATTACCAGAAAATACAAGTTGCAGAAAAATTTTTTTTCTGTGCTAATAAAGCAAAATGAAAATATCTGATTGGCTGAATTTTTTTGTTTCGTTTCCCACTCTCATTTCCCCAGTTTCTCCTTCAAGTTACTTTGCAACAAATTTTTCCACCCCAAGCAAAAACAGAACAGATACATATAAAACAGTTATAAAATGTATTAAAAGCGACAAAGTCCAGTCTTGGCTGTATAGAAAGAAAGCAATAGACAAGGCTACCAATGCTGTTGTGAAAATAGCAAATGACGTCAAAACCATAAATTTAATGAAACTGCATGCTTTGGAGAAACTTTAGATGTTGGACAAACAACTTGTGTGATCGAAACCCACTAATGTTGGGGTGACTGAAGTAGATGTTTTACTCTTTCTTGTCATTGTTTAATTCATTCTTTGAACATTACAAAATAAACACTAATTACACGAAGGATTCCATTCACTGCATCGGTCACTTACAGAATGTCATTGACATCGGTGAGGATCAAAGGATCTGGCAATTTAGATTTCTCTGGTTAGCACAGTAACAACTCATTCATAGCCTGTAGTTTTTCGTTTCAGTTCAAAAAAAAAAAAAAAAAACATTTAAGGCACTAAAAAGACAACACTGGCCACAGTTAGACTGTTATGTGACAAATTTGTGTATTGTAAAATAAAACATATTGCCCTGCGACAACAATCAGTATACCTGCACACAAAAAAATGTAAAATAAATTCAACACTAGAATAAAATCAGATGTGATGTACACACTATGTATATGTATATTTGGCACTGGTTTTGCTGAATATTTCACAACTATCTTTTATCGATACTATTTCTATAAGCGTAGCACAGTCAAAACATTACTTGGATGGCCAGTCGCTGTGCTGATAAGAATGTGTTACATTTAATTTATTAAAAAAATTGTTTATTAATGAAATTTGTTAATTGTCTTGAGAAATGAATCTGTCTTCTAAATTTAATGACACCCTTTCAAGGTTGGACCAAATACAGCTGCATTGGAATAGTTAAGCCACTGAACAAAATCATTGGTTTTTCTGGAGATTGCCTTTCAGTTACCATATTTCCCCATGTATAAGACGCACCTTTTTTTGAAAAATTTGAGGTCTAAAAACTGGGTGCGTCTTATACAGTGGTTGTAGATTTTTTTTACTTGCATTTCCTGCTTTTTTGCACTTGTCTTTGCGCTCGTTGTTTCGCACTTGTTACCGGTAAATTAGGTTACGTTTTGCCACGTTCTGCCCAGAAATGGCTCAGAAAAGATTTTCGTACAGTGCTGAATTCAAGTTAAAAGTGATCCAGTTTGCAAAAGTGAATGGAAATCGTGCTGCTGAACATAAGTTTGGTCCTCCTCCAACTGAGAAAACAATCCGAGACTGGCTACGGGAAGAAGAAACCCTACTGAAAATGCTACGGCAGAAGAAGGCCATTAGAGGTAAGTCAGCAAAATGGCCTGATTTAGAGAGGGAATTGAAGATATGGATTGAGGAGCAAAGGGCAATTGGAATTCCTGTGTCCACAAAGATGGTTCAGCATGAGGCAAGAAGAATTGCTGATGAAAAAGAAGTTACTGATTTCAAAGGAGGACACAATTGGTGCTTCAGGTTCATGAAAAGGAATGGACTAAGCATGTGTACATGCATCAGACTTGCCCAAAAGATGCCTGAAAGCTAGGAGCAGAAGGTCCTTGAATTTCATCGTTTTTCATTAAATGTCGGAAGACACATCAGTTTGAGTTGGGACAGATTGCAAATATGGACAAAGTCCTCCTTCAATTTGATGTCCCAAGTAACAGAACTGTTGATAAGAAGGGGGGTGAAAACTGTAACTGTGAAGACAAGTGGACGTGAAAAGACCATTATACAGTTGTTCTAGCTTGTTGTGCCGACCGAACCAAGCTGCCTCCTATGCTGATTTTCAAATGTAAAACAATGCCAAAAGAAGACATTCCTCGAGGAGTGATTGTCCACATTCATGACGAAGGGTTGGATGGATCAGGATGGGATAAAGATCTGGTTTGAGAAAGTTTGGAGCAGGAGACCAGGTGGGCTCTTACAAAAACCTGCCCTATTGGTGCTTGATCAGTTCAGGGCACACATAACAAAAAATACAAAGAAGATTGCTGCAGAACAAAAAACAAAACTTGCCATCATACCTGGAGGCTTGACATCCCAGCTCCAATCACTTGATGCCAGCATTAACAAACCCTTCAAAGCTGCCATGAGAGACAAATGGAACCAACGGATGAAGTCTTCTGGGGACAATTTGACACCAGCAGGAAGAGTGAAGAAACCAACTATAGGAGAAGTTTGTACCTGGGTGAAAAGATCCTGGGATAATATCAAGATTGAGATCGTTGATGAATTGGTCTTCACTGCACCTACATATTTCTTTAAATGAGGTATGATTTCCAATATTCGATGTATTACACTAGAATTTTCTAAACTACAAGCATTTAGATCCCGCAACAATTTAATGTTTATATTTGAACCACTCAAAGAAATATGAGTTTTAATGCTAGTTAAATAAGAAATAAAGTTTTATCATTTGTTAAGCAAATCCAAGGCTGTGGAGGGCAAGAAAATAGATGTTACTTAACATATAGAAACATTATTTGCTAAATTATTCAAATATCATACATTAAAATTTTTAATTTATGACATATGATCCTGTTTTTCTAAAATCAAACAGCAAAGCTGTAGTTCTTCAGTTGTTCACAAAATGATTTTGAAAGAAAGGATTGAGCTTTCTTAACCTGAGATTTTTTGGCAATTAAACTGGTCGGAAACATAACTGAAGGGTTTGTTGCACTGAAATTTGAAGACTGCTCCATTACTTTGTTCAGTGCCTAAATAATTTCAGCATGTGTCACGATCAGCATTCAAGAATGTCAAATCTTTGTAGAGGGAAGCTTCACTTGTTTTTCTTCTCCCCTATTTTCTATTTTTAATGCTGCATAAATTTAATACTAACCCAAATATAATAAATGGTTTAAATTATTATCTACACATATAAATTATAAATCCAGTTTTTATGTAAAAATATAAATATATACTAACAGGCAGTAGCTTTCAAGACTGGCGTGTCTCTTCATCAACTGAAATGAGCTGAGCAAGGCACGTTAATCATGTGCCATTGTTGTTGCACGGACATGCGCTGCTTTTACTCCACTGATCATCTAGCATTAAAATGGTTGTCTCTAGGATGGGGTGTAGATGTATACCTTTGTGGCAGTTTATTGCCTTTGGATTGTTTAATATGTTAAGTGACTCTAGCCATAGGCGGTGGCGAAAGTGTCGTGAGTGGTCTACTACTTCAACGTCATGTTTGGGATCAAGATTGTGGTTGGTGGCCCAAAAAATGTTCCGCGGAACATTTTTGGGCCTTACGGAACATGACAGAGCAATCCGGCTTGCCGAAACTGACCAGTCCGCAGTCGCAGAACATTTTTGGGCCACCAACCACGATCTTGATCCCAAACGTGACTTTGAAGTAGTAGACCACTCACGACACTTTCACCACCGCCTACGACTAGAGTCACTTAACATATTAAACAATCCAAAGGCAATAAACCGCCACAAAGGCATACGTCTACACCCCATCCTAGAGACAACCGTTTTAATGCTAGACGATCAGTGGAGTAAAAGCAGCCACGTCCGTGCAACAACAATGGCACATGATTAACATGCCTCACTCAGCTCATTGCACTTATCCGTTGTATTTGTATTTCAGTTGATGAAGAGACACGCCAGTCTCGAAAGCTACTACCTGTTAGTATATATTTGTATTTTTACATAAAAACTGGATTTATAATTTATACGTGTATGTTATTTCAACCATGGACCCCAGTACACCAGACCCATTCGTTACCATCATAACTACATCTGATTTTACTTACAACTTTAAGAACAAAATGGCTCACTTGGTTTCTAAAAAAAACAGCTCCATGTGGCAAACTAATGGTTGGCATTACTAATGTTACAAAAAAGGGCACAAATTTAAACTTACTACATACATACATATGTATGCAGCAACTGGACAAGGGGACTGATGTTATGCAAGTGCTGGTGCTGCCATCTACTAGAATTAAACATGAAATGAAAGAGTGATTGTTCCTTGAGCCACGGTTAGTAGAAATTGCTATCATTTCAGAATGTAGTGTGAGCTGAACTGCATGTCTCTCCTGTATCTGTTGGGGAATTTAATGAAATAAAGAGCAAAGGTCAAGTTTTTTGTTCGAATGGAGAAAAATTCCATGGAAACGTTTCAAATGATGAAGCAAGTGTATGGAGAGAATTGTCTGTCTTATGCATGTGTGTTCAAGTGCCATAAATGTTTCACTTGTGGAAGAGAATCACTAGAAGATGGCAAACATACGAGCCCAGAAAAAAAACAGTTCAAATTCCAGAGTTGACTGAAAAGGTGTGGGAAATCATTGCCAATAACCAATATGCAATACTCTGAATGATTTCTGAAGGTCTGTGTGTTAATATGGAAACCATTTGACAAACAATAACTCAGGATTTGAAGAAAACAAAGATCTGTGCACAGTTTGTTCCACATTCGTTAAGAGACAACAAATGACAGGTTCAAGTTGAACGCTGCAAAGAACCCATTGAGGCCAGTGAAAGTAAACCCAACTTCCTAAATTCAATCGTTATGGGTAACAAGATGTGATGCTTTCAGTATAACCCTGCAAAGAAGTGAAAAAGTGCAGAGTGTAAGTTGGCGAACTCTCCCAAAGCCAAAAAGGTTCATCAAGAAAGCTCAAAAATCAAAACCACGGTCACCACTTTCTAAGGTGGTAAGGGAATTGTGCAGTGAGAGTTCATGCCCAATGGCCAAAGTGTTACTGCTGCCTTCTATCTGGATGTTTTGAAATTTTTATTTCAGAGAATTAGCTGTGTGTAGCATCAGTATGGAAAATATGGCAGTTGTTTCCTCTTGCATGACAAAGCACCAAGCCACAAAGCTTTTACTGTTTGGGAGTTTTTGGCTAGCAAAATAGTCTACATACTGACTTTTTCATGACATTGACACCATTCAAAGAACTATGACAAGAACACTGAACAGCAAGCCATTCTGTTCCAGTCACTTCGTTATCGTTCCATGCAGTGTGTGGATGGAGGAGGAAGTTACTTTAAATAAACAAAGGTAAGTTTACTCCTGACAAATATACATCATAATATCCTGACAAATTTGATAGGATATTATGATGTGGTTACAAAGGAACTGGATGCAAAAAATAATTTTGATATCATATATTTGGATTTCAGGAAAGCTTTTGACACTGTTGCGCATGGAAGACTATTGTACAAATTGGAGCAGAATGCTATTAAGGGTAAGTTGCTACAATGGATAAAAGGATGGTTAGGTGGGAGAAGACAGAGGGTGGTAATCAATGGGTGCTGCTCTTCGCGGACTAACGTTATTAGTGGAGTCCCACAGGGTTCGGTGTTAGGTCCACTGTTGTTTTGTATATTTATCAATGATATTGATGAAGGTATATCAGGCTTAATGTCAAAGTTTGCAGATGATACAAAGGTTGGCAGGGTTGTTAATGACAGTAATGGCAGTGTGCTACTGCAACAGGATCTAGATAATTTGGGTAGATGGGCTAAGAAGTGGCAACTGAAGTTTAACCTTGACAGATGCAAAGTACTGCATATCAACTGTGTGGTACTACACTTAAGGTGGTAGAAAATGAAAAAGACGTGGGAGTAATTGTGCAGGATATGAAGTTTTCTGAGCAATGCAGACAGGCTGCCAGGGCAGGTCATGGGGTTTTGTCAATGATATATAGGAATTTTGCTAGCAGGGAGAAGGAGGTGATTGTCCCTCTGTATAAGGCAATGGTCAGGCCACGCCTTGAATACTGCGTACAGGTCTGGAGGCCTCATTTTAGGAAGGATGTAGATTTGCTTGAGTGTGTACAGAGAAGGGCAACAAGATTGGTGAGGGGAATGAAGGGATCCTCTTACCAAGAGAGGCTTAAGTCCTGCAAATTGCAGTGGCTGGAGACTAGGCACCTGCGCAGTGATCTGATTGAAGTGTATAAGGCCTTGAATGGGTTGAGCACGCTGAATTCTGATGGGATCCTTCCACTTGTTCAGATTATGAACCTAAGGGGGCATAAATTCAAATTAAGAAAAGACAGGGGTAGAATAGATGTGTGGAAATTTGCCTTTAGCCAGAGGGTGGTTAATTGCTGGAACAAACTTCCATCTGTCGTTGTGGAAGTTGACAGGTAAAATAAATTTAAGGAGGAACTGGACAGGCATTTGGAGGGAATGGTGCGATGTGTTTTTTTTTTTTTTTTTTTTGGCTGATGCTGCATAACTCATACACTTGATTTCTTGCATTACATGCCACTATTACTACTCACACATGGGATCATTATTTTTTTCTAGCATCAATCTCATTTTCCAATTGCTGCACTGTGTATTTTTCTTTAACTTTCTTGAAAATTGTGGATATTAATGTGAATTTGGTAGCATTCCATAGTACAATCCAACATGAAATTCTACCAATAGTGCAGGTAGGGTGCCAGGCAGCATATCTTTTATCTAAAAAAAAAAATTAAATAATGGAGATTTTTTCTTTAATTATTTTACAGTAGCACACAGAGTAAAGGGGAGGCAAATTAAACTAATAAAGCAGTTGTACATGGTATCTAAATCCCAGGCCATTTAACGCAATTCCCTGTTTTATCTTATTGTTAATTAGTACTATTATTTATTGTAGGGCACTGGTAATCCAAACCATTCGTGAGTAGGCCATGGCTGTCATGCAACATGATGTGACATGGGTAATTATGCTGAAGGTTGCTAATATGTGCTGAGTAGTGAATTAAGCCATCATTTTAATAGTAACATGTACAGTATTCAACATGCAGTAAATTCAGAAATGTGCAATTATTATTGCAAATTGCATTATTTTCGTTACTTATCCTCAGTAAACTGGCAATAATTAAGAGTATTCTTCTCTTTTGGGAAGAGTTACTTATTTGAAAGTGTACAGTAGGCAACTCACGAAGGATTTCGTAATACGAGATGATATAGTAGTAGTAGTACTACTACTACTACTATGTTAATAATGGCATACTGTAAATTTCATTTGCTTTCTTCTTGAATTTATATAATAAAATAATGCCTTAGTGCCCAATATGTACAGGTGACCCCCGCTTAATGCTGATAATTCTTTCCGAAAATCAGAGCGCTAAGTAAATTCGTGCTAAGCAAGTGCCGCATTCCCATAAGTTGTTTTGTGAGTTGTAACATATGTATTTGTGAGTTGCGGTCGGTGCCATAGGATATTTCCTAATCAATAATAAACTGTAGCGAAAAGATGCACAAATTTAGGTCAAAATATTTAATATTCAAATATTTGTACATATAAAATATTCTGCATTACATACGTATATAATTATGTGGTAATTACTTACGTATCAAAATTAAACTTAAAATCATGAATTTAATTGGTCTAAATTGATTTAATTTAATTGACGAATTTAATCATGAAAAATGTGCTGATTTTGGGTTGTACTTTGGCCCTCTTCCTGGTAAACCAAAAGGGGTTTTAATTTTAAATCCCATGCAGCGTTACCACCCAACAATAAAGTCAACCGATTCTTCACCACTTTGAAACCTGGCATGTTTTTTTCTTCTTTCAATATGAAACTTCTTTTAGGCATTTGTTTCCAAAAAGGTCCTGCTTCATCTATGTTAAAAACTTGTTGAGAAGTATAACACATAATACCTCTCTTCAATAATTTTAACAAGTTCTTTTTTGAAAGTTTTGGCTACTTGATATGCACTTGCGGCTTCTCCCTGGATTTTAAATCTATTCAACCAGTCCTTACTAGTTTTAAATGGTTCCACATTTTTTTTAGGTGAGTTTTCTTCAGATCATCATATAGGCTAATCTCTCTCTCTCTCTCTCTCTCTCTCTCTCTCTCTCTCTCTCTCTCTCTTTTTAAAATAATATTTAACTTAAAATTGAATTCTGCACTGGATATTATCTTCAATAAAATTAGTTAAAGTCTCTCCACTTCAATCCTAATAACCGGCCTAGCCCTAGTTGCTTGCAGTGGAACAACTGTCTTTCCTGCTGCTAAAATTGATTCTTTATAATTGTTCTTATGGTTAAACTTGACAGTCCTAAATTATGGCACACATCCGCTTGTCCTTGACCGGAATCGATTCACTTCAAAACGTCTAATTTAATTTTAAAATTCAGTCCTTTTCTAACATTTGTAGTAGTCTTCGTACTGCATCCAGATGTTGTTGCTTTTTCATTCTTATCGGCCATTATTAACTCTTCGAAAATGCAACTGCGTTGGTTACATTAATTATTATACAATGTTCGAGTAAACCATCCGTTATGTATGATCTCTAATACTGTACTGAGTGATGACTAGACTTCGGATAAATGCATATAACACAAATATTACAAGAAATATACTTGATCATTTTTTTAACATGTTGATCTTGGAATCATATAACAAGTCACTGTACTGCAATTAAATTAGCGTGCAAGAAAATTTCAGTGAACGTGGGAAACATTTTAATGCTCTTTTGCTATTCATTTTCAAGCTATCAACTCCATCAAATGAAACGATTTCGAACGAAAAATGCAATCTGTAAAAGAGCATTGTAGTGATTTGTGACAGTGTTATAATCAGATACGGGTTATAATATAAGAACAGCATTATAGCGAATCAGCATAAAACGAACTGTGTTATGATGAAGGCCTGCTGTATTAGTAAATTCCTGCAGTCAAAACGTCCAAAAGGCTTTAAATGCATCACACTGAAGGTTTCTTTAATGTGCATCTTGAGGTTGTCACCCGAAGCCATACAGTGTTAGACGTTTTTAATATAATCCTACAGAGAATTATCGGGGGCATAATTTCTTTCATGAGACTATACCACAACAAGAAGTCATGCTTCAATTGAAAATGGTCCAGTACCTGTCATATTATCTCAAACTGAAAAAATAAAATTAAAATAAAAGATTGGAGTAACAATACACAAATTATAACTACACGGAGTGTCCTGGGACTTAAACACCATTTCAAAAGAACAGAAGAAAACTTAATAGAACCCAACAACTTGAAACCTAATCTGAAGGAACTGGAGGAGCTATGTAAATTCAAATGAAATTAGGTGCATGACAAATAATAATTTATTATTAATATATGACCATAACTCCTATTAATTTTGTGGAACTACACAGTTTATGTAAATTTATGCTCCCTTGACTGTGACTTTAAATCCTTTTATCAATGACTTCAATTACAGAAGCAGAGTCAGCTGCTAAAATTCTACCAGGTTTCACAATGCATGACTCTGGACCTCTCAAAGAAGAATTTATTTCATTCCTCACTCTTGCCCCACACACTCATCTCAGTCAATACTGGAGGGTTGAGAAATGGCTTCTTAAAAGATTGGTGTCCCATTCTTGCTGCTCGTGGTGCAAAAAAATGTTTGGTAGGCAGCTGATGACAGTTCTGATGGTTTGTTTGTTGTTTGGTTTTTAAGAGCACTAGCAGCCAAGGACATGCGGTGGTCATTCCCTTACCTTTCCGCATTATCCGTATTTGGTGGTCACTGGCTCGAACCCTGGTCTAATCAAAAAGTGTGTGTTACGCAAGCAATGCGTAAATTCTAAGTTTGGTGTGACATAAGCACTGCGAAAGCAAACATAAGAGTAGGAGTATGTTATAGGCCTAATGACTCAAATGAGCACAACGAACAATTGTACAGAGAAATAGAGTGGGCTAGTAAATCAGAATGTCTTATAATGGGGGATTTTAACTTCCCAGATATTGATTGGAACTCGTGGGTTGTTCACTCACACAGTAGTAAGACTTTTGTGGATTTATTGGATGATTGTTTCCTGCAGCAGCATGTTCGAGAGGCAACCAGAAAGGGTAATACTCTTGATCTGGTTATCAGCAGTGATCAATCGTGTATTAAGAATTTGCAGATAAAGGAACCACTAGGTGTCAGTGATCACAGTGTACTGATGTGGGATTTACTTAAAGATATAATTACCATCAGGGGTAAAGGAAAGGGTTTTTGCTTCCGTAAAGGTGAGTACAGTGGTCTCAGACAGTTTTAAAATTCTGTACAGTGGGATCAACTGACGATGTTACCAACAGTAAATTCTAAGTGGGAAGCATTCAAGGAATTAATCGTGGTAGCTACAAAAAGTTTCATACCTATTAAGAAATATTGTTCAAGGTTTAGGCCTAAATGGTTATCAAATGAACTAATGAGACTCATGACAGAGAAGAAAAATGCATGTGATGCATATAAATTATCAAGTGACTCAGAAGCCTATGGCAGATATAAGCTAGCCTGTAATCAGGTCACAAAAGAGGTTAGGCAGGCGAAGGCAGATTACGAGAAATCCTTGGCAAAAGATGCTAAGAAAAACAGCAAGGATTTCTTTACTTATATAAACTCTAAAAGGAAAGGAATAAATCTGATTGGTCCACTTGTATCAATGGTTCGACTGTTGATGATCCTGCTCAGATAGCAAACAAACTGAATGAGTATTTTGCATCTACATTCACACATGAGGAGTTAAGGTTTGAAAATGGCAGAAGGTTATCAAATCGTAGCAGGGTGCTTAATGATTTTGTAATAACTGAGAGCAAAGTGGAGGAGAAATTGTTGAAGTTAAACATAAGAAAGGCACCTAGGGTGGATGCGATCTATCGAGTTATATTAAAGGAGGTAGCAGAGCAACTAAGCAAACCCTTAGGTTTGCCTAGTCCCTCCTTAGCTCCCCACAGACTGGAGATGTGCAAATGTATCCCAAATTCACAAAGGGGGGATTAAAGGGTGACACGATGGTTCGATTGTTGATGATCCTGCTCACACAGCAAGCAAACTGAATGAGTATTTTGCATCTACATTCACACAAGAGGAATTATTAAGGTTTGAAAATGGCAGAAGGTTATCAAATTGTAGCAGGGTACTTAATGATTTTCTAATAACTCAGAGTAAAGTGGAGGAGAAATTGTTGAAGTTAAACATAAGAAAAGTACCTGGGGTCGATGGGATCTATCCAGTTATAATAAAGGAGGCAGCAAATAAACTAAGCAAACCCTTAGCCATAATTATGAGAGCATCCTTGGACTCAGGGAAGGTTCCCACGAACAGGAGATGTGCAAATGTATCCCCAATTCACAAAGGGGGATCGAAGGGTGACACGAGAAATTACACACCAGTTAGTTTAACTTCTTTTCCGGGTAAAATAATGGAGTCACTGGTTAAAGATGCATTGCAGGATCATCTAGATAAGACTAGTCAGCAATAATTTAGATCGTCTAGATAACGTCTAGACAGCAATAATTCAGACACATAACATGGGATTGTTAAGGGAAAGTCTTGTCTGACAAATCTGATAAGATATTATGATGTGGTTACAAAGGAACTGGATGCAAAAAATAATTTTGACAATGGATAAAAGAATGGTTCAGTGGGAGAAGACAGAGGGTGGTAATCAATGGTTGCTGCTCTTCGTGGACTAATGTTATTAGTGGAATCCCACAGGGTTTGGTATTGGGTCCACTGTTGTTTTGTATATTTATCAATGATATTGATGAAGGTATATCAGGCTTATTGTCGAAGTTTGCAGATGATACAAAGGTTGGCAGGGTTGTTAATGACAGTAATGGCAGTGTGCTACTGCAACAGTATCTAGATAATTTGGGCAGATGGGCTAAGAAGTGGCAACTGAAGTTTAACCTTGACAAATGCAAAGTACTGCATATGGGTAGAAGTAACCCCAGAGAAACGTACCAGCTGTGTGGTACTACACTTAAGGTGGTAGAAAATGAAAAAGACCTGGGAGTAATTGTGCAGTCAGATATGAAGTTTTCTGAGCAATGCAGACAGGCTGCCAGGGCAGGTCATGGGGTTTTGTCAATGATATATAGGAATTTTGCTAGCAGGGAAAAGGAGGTGATTGTCCCTCTGTATAAGACAATGATCAGGCCACGCCTTGAGTACTGCGTACAGGTCTAGAGGCCTCATTTTTAGGAAGGATGTAGATTTGCTTGAGCGTGTACAGAGAAGGGCAACAAGATTGGTGAGGGGAATGAAGGGATCCTCTTACCAAGAGAGGCTGAAGTTCTACAAATTGCAGTGGCTGGAGACTAGACACCTGCGCGGTGATCTGATTGATGTGTATAAGGCCTTGAATGGGTTGAGCACGCTGAATTTGGATGGGATCCTTCCACTTGTTCAGATTACAAACCTGAGGGGGCATAAATTCAAATTAAGTAAAGACAAATGTAGAGCAGATGTGTGGAAATTTGCCTTTAGCCAGAGGGTGGTTAATTGCTGGAACAAACTTCCATCTGTCGTTGTGGAAGTTGATGGGTTAAATAAATTTAAGGAAGAACTGGACAGGCATTTGGAGCGAATGGTGTGATTTTTTTTGGCAGATGCTGCATAAGCTCATACACTTGCTTTCTTGCATCACATGCCACTACTACTACTATTGCTGCTGCTCCTGCCCAGCTGGCTATGGAGGCACCTAGTTCTGATAGTGTCTGTTGTGACACATGGTACTTTATGGTGTACACTGTCAATTAAGTCTATGGCTACAACTGTTATATTAAAAAAAAAAAGTTGTTACATTAACTTAGGTTACATATACAATCAATGTTTAATAAGTTCAATTGTAAAGAGCAGTAGCTCTACTGAAATCAATATAAATTTTCTACATATAGACGCTCGCATCTTGCCATGACAGACATTATGCGTCTAGTTACCATATTCTCTTTGATCCATAATAAAGGACTTAATAGAATATTTATTTATTTATTATTAATATAACTCCATCAGTTTGGTAACTAATCTTGAGGAACTGGAACTCATGTATATTTAAGGAAGGACTGGAAAAAATGCTTCAACAAAATTATGATGATGCACAATTTTCTTTCTTTCTTTTCTTTTTTTAATGCAATAGTAATAGTAATCATGGCATGTGATGCAAGAAAGCAAGCGTATGAGCTTATGTAGCATCAGCCAAAAAAAAAAAAATTCATACAACCACTACCTCTAAATGTTTGTCCAGTTCCTCGTTAAATTTATTTAACCTATCAACTTCCACAATAACAGAGGAAAGTTTGTTCCAGGAATTACCACTCGCTGGCTAAAGGCATATTCTGCACATCTATTCTACAGCTGTCTTTGCTCAATTTGAATTTATGTCCCCTTAGGTTTGTAATCTGAACAAGCGGAAGAACCCCATCAGAATTCAGCGTGCTCATCCCATTCAAGGCCTTATACACCTCAATCAGATTCACCTCACAGGTGCCTTGTTTCCAGCTGCTGCAATTTGCAGAACTTAAGCCTCTCCTGGTAAGAGGATCCCTTCATTCCCCTCACCAATCTTGTTGGTTTTCTCTGTACATGCTCAAGCAAATCTACATCCTTCCTCAAATGAGGCCTCCAGACCTGTACGCAGTACTCAAGGCGTGGCCTGATCATTGCCTTATACAGAGGGACAATCACTTCTTTTTCCCTATTAGCAAAATTCCTGTATATCATTGACAAAACTCCATGACCTGCTCTTGTAGCCTGTCTGCATTGTTCAGAAAACTTCATATCTGAATGCACAATTACTCCCAGGTCTTTTTCATTTTCTACCACTCTAAGTGTAGTACCACACAGTTGGTACGTTCCTCTCGGGTTACTTCTACCCATATGCAGTACTTTGCATTTGTCAAGGTTAAACTTCAGTTGCCACTTCTTAGCCCATCTGCACAAATTTTCTAGATCCTGTTGCAGTAGCACACTGCCATTACTGTTATTAACAAATGCCAACTTTATATCATCTGCAAACTTCAACACTAAGCCTAATATATACCTTCATCAATATCATTGATAAATATACAAAACAACAGTGGACTCAACACCGAACCCCGTGGGACTCCACTAATAACATTAATCCACGAAGAGCCCATTGATTACCACCCTCTGTCTTCTCCCACTGAACCATTCTTTTATCCATTGTAGCAACTTACCCTCAATACAAATTCTGCTCCAATTTGTACAATAGTCTTCCATGTGCAACAGCATCAAAAGCTTTCCTGAAATCCAAATATATGATATCAAAATTATTTTTTGTATCCAGTTCCTTTGTAACCACATCATAATATCCAATCAAATTTGGCAGACAAATATGTAAATAATAAAGACAGATTGCTGAATAAGCCTTATTTTCTGCCATCACTTCTTTATCACTAATGATTGAAAAACTTAATTACATACAGAAACTGATCGAGTTATAATTTGTCACAGCACATACAATTTTAACAACCAATTTAAAGTCACAGAATTAGCATGTGTTTATTGTATAAGCAGTAGCATATGAAAAATTATATGCAAGAATAGACAGTAAAAATTTCAAGTACCTTTCCTTTTGGAACAATATCAGAGAGGGAACATTCTATTGCAAAACTTGCTTGATGTAAAAACCTAGGCTGAATTTCTTTTAACCTGAAATAAAAAATAATAATAATAAAAATAACATAACTGCAAGGTGTAACCATAAAGAAACTTACAATAACACCCCCTTCTCTCTCTCTTTCTCTCTCTCTCTCTCTCTCTCTCTCTCTCTCTCTCTCTCTCTCTCTCTCTCTCTCTCTCTCTCTCTCTCTCTCTCTCTCTCTCTGTGTGTGTGTGTGTGTGTGTGTGTGTGTGTGTGTGTGTGTGTTACCAGAACCATGCAAGGCTATTTATATTGCAAAATACAGTGCACTTAACAAATGCCTTTATTCTGAAACCAAACCTCTATTAAAAGAAAAGCATTATATTATTAGTCTGAAACAAATTGCCACCTAATCTTGTGGAATTAGAGAGCTTATGCAATTTTAACAAAGGATTAGAAAGCTACTTTAATGAATTAGGTGACAGGATTTTTCCTTTTTAATAGATTTTTAGTCTCACATTTATAGTAATTTTTTCGCATAAAAATAGATATTTATTTTGAACAAAGCACAGTGGAAAAGATGTCACTGGAATAACATTTCAAATAACTGCCCATCTTTGAATTATGGGGGGGGGGGGAGAGAGAGAGAGATTGACCACTTTGACTTATGGGAAGAAAGAAAAAAGTAAGTGGACTAGACAGATTTTTGAAAGCTGATTCCAAACTTTTTTCATTTTCCTCTAGAATGTCTAGTTTTTTTTTTTTTTTTTGATAAGAGCGATTACCACTTGTAACATTGTGTTCTTTAACTTATTTTTAAATTTAACTATGGATTATTGTAAGTTACGCTCTGCTAGTACTGTTATTGTTATGTTGTTTTTTGGAGCATTAGCAAATAAGGCCATATTGCTCTGGGGATATGCGGTGGTCATTCCCTGATCTTTCCGCATCCTCCGTATTGGTGGGCACGGGCTTGAACCCCGGTCTAATCAAGAAGCGTGTGCTACGCACTGCTGCTCCTGCCTACCTGGCTACGGAGGTGCCTACTGCTATTGTATCGCTGTTTGGCATGAATACTGCAGAATGCAAAAAAGTAGTTTGAAGGTTTTAATCACGTGTTGGGCATATATCTTTTGTATTTAGTTAAGGATAAAACTAATTTAACATTGTTATCATTAGGTATAACATAACTTGATAGCCTAGGGTAAAATGTAAGAACTAGACAGCGTAAGGTAAAACATAAGAATTAGATAGTGTAATACGAATTGCTGCATTAGCTTAGTATTGTAAGCTTAGTACAGTATTGTAAATTAAATAGTATTTAAATGGATATCATACCCCAGACTAGATCAGCAAAGCACAAAGAAAATAGTGGGAGTGCTGTGGCTCAGGGCAGTACTGAATGGGGTAAATTCTCAAATGCACCACAGCCAAAAAAAAACATGTGAAACTTGGGGAATGTTTGCAGACCTTTAAGGAACAGGACATGATCTAGCCATGGAGGATGTATTTCTGTGTGCTAGGTGCAGAGAGTGTCAAGAAATTAGGTGCCAACACAGCATTCTGAAGAGCATTTATGAGAGTTTGAAGAGTAGAGTAGATGCCCTCAAATGAATTAAAATGGGGGACCCATCAAGCTCTCAGCTGTTCAACACAAGAGCTCACTCCTGTGCATCAGGCAACACAATGACAATCTTCAGGGCAGAATGCTCTAGTCCCATAGGAAGTAGTCATTGCTGGTGATTCCAATGTCAGGGAGGCAGGGAATATATCATGCAAAAAGGAGAGGCGGAACAGGACCAGGGTATGTCTGCCAGGGGGGAAAAGTTGATGTTGTAGGGCAGATATCTTTTAAGGGCACAAAGATATAGTGGTTTTCAACCCTTTTTTTTTTTTTAATAACGGCACCACTAAGTAATTTATTTTATTTTGTGGCACCCCTACTCAATTTTCTTCCTGTTAGATCCGACTCTCTCTCTCTCTCTCTGTGTATTAAAAAAAATTGTTATATGATAATTATTACAATAATATAGCTATAAACAAAATTACAATTCATAATTCAAATTATATATATATACTGTATAATTTTATTCTTTATATAGAGGTACTAAATAAAGATCAATTATAGATCACCACAAAATTAAAAAGATACCGTACACCTTTTTATAATTAAATGAATATATAAATTTTTAAAAAAATAAGTTTAAGTAACTTAAATCCAAATTACGTGACACCTCCCTGGAATGTTGTTGTGGCACCATAAGGTGCCGTGGCACCCTGGTTGAAAACCACTGGTTTATATTGTATATGTTGGCTAATGACATTAAGAGTAGGAGATCTGCAGACTTAACAAGTACAGGTCAATGTTGAGAAAAAGTTGCAAGTTAGGGCTAAATTTGAAAGTGTCTGCAATTCTGTCCAGATATGATAGGAGGGAGTATATGATGAGAGCCTTATAAATCAATTCAGCCCTGGAGAGACTGTGCAAGGTGCATGGGGTAATTTTTTCCCCAGCAGGGTCTGTGCTTGTTAACAGGAGAGACTGCTAACAGAAGAGGATGCTACTGAGGCAGTGTGAGGTTGTTGTTGTTATTTGGTTTTTAGGAGCATTAGCAACTAAGGCCATATTGCTCCAGGGATATGCGGTGGTCATTCCCAGACCTTTCCGCATCCTCCGTATTTGGTGGTGACCAGCTTGAACCCCGGTCTAATCAAGAAGCGTGTGATACGCACTTCTGCTCCTTCCCACCTGGTTACGGAGGCAACTGCAGTGTGAGGTGGGTTGGGAAATTGCTAGCATGGGGTGGATTCACAGACTAATAGATTAACAGCAGCTGCTAGCAGAGCTGAAAGTGATTCTTTTGGAATGAGCAGCAGCCTGGAAAACAAGGTGCTAGGTATTTCTGGGACTGTTGTGTGTCATCATGGACCAAGTAAATACATGTGCTGTCTTAAGGTAGCTAAGAATAAGAACAGATGCATGTATACTTGCATATACACCAATGCCAGGAGTTTAGTAAATAAATTTGATGAATTTGAGGTGCCAATCAAAACACCAAATGCAGATACTGTTGGGATATCAAAGATGTGGTGTCACACTCATATAAGGAATGCAGAATTGGAATTTGGGTCAGACAGGGTGGAAGGGGAGGAGGAGTTAAGCTGCATTGTCTTATAATGGGAGATTTTAACTTCCATATATTGACTGGATCTTGTGGGTTCGTCACTTACACAGTAAAGGGCTTTTGTGGATTTGTTGGATGATTGTTTTCTACAGCACCATGTTCGAGAGGCAACCAGAGGGAGTAATACTCTTGATCTAATCATCATTAGTGATTCTTCATGCATTAAGAAGCTGCAGATAAAGGAACCACTAGGTGGCTGTGATCACAGTGCGCTGATGTGGGATTTACATAAAGATGTAACTACCATCAGTGGAAATGGGGATAGTTTTTGCTTTTGTAAGGATGACCACGGTGGTTGGTTAGTTAGTTAGTTAGTTTTTAGGAGCATTAGCAAGGCCATATTGTTCCGGGAATATGCAGTGGTCATCCTAACCTTTCCACATCCTCCGTATTTGGTGGTCACGGGCTTGAACCCTAGTCTAATCAAGAAACTTGTGCTACGCACTGCTGCTCCTGCCTATCTGGCTACGGAGGTGCCGACCACGGTGGTCTGAGACAGTTTTACATTCTGTACAGTGGGACCAACTGATGATGTTACCACCAGCAAATTCTAAATGGGAAGGATTAAAGGAAGTAATCTTGGAAGCTACTAGGCTTTTCACATGAACTAAGAAATACTGTTCAAGGTTTAGGCCTAAATGAATGCCAGATGAGCTAATGACACTCATGGCTGGGAAGAAAAATGCATGGGATGCATATAAATTATCAGGTGACACAGAAGACTATGGTAGATATAAGCAAGTCTGTAATCAAGTCACAGAGGAGGTCAGGCAAGTGAAGAAAGATGATGAGAAATCTTTGGCAAAGGATGCAAAGATATCTTTACTTATGCAAACTCTAGAAGGAAGGGGATGAATCAGATTGGTGCACTTGACATCGGTGGTTAGATTGTTGATGAAGCTGCTGAGATAGCTGACAAACTGAACGAGTATTTTGCTTCTACATTCAATCATCAGGAGTTATTCAGGGGGGGGGGGTATGCCACAAGTTTATCAAACTCTGGCAGGGAGCTAAATGATTTTGTAATAACTGAGAGCAAAGTGGAGGAGAAATTGCTGAAGTTAAACCTAAGAAAGGCACCTGAAGTGGATGCGATCTGTCCAGTTATATTAAAGGAGGCAGCAAAGGAAGTAAGCAAACCCTTAGCCATAATTATGAGAGCTTCCTTGGATTTAGGTGAGGTCCCGATGGACTGAAGATGTGCTAATATGTTCCCAATTCACAAAGTGGGATCAAAGAGTGATACAAATAATTACAGATCTCTTACTTTAATTTGTTCCAGGGAAACTAGTGGAGTCACTGGTTAAACAAGCACATCTAGCCAAGATTTAGTTATAATTCTGATCATCTAGACATTACTGTAGTTATAATTAAGAAACAGCATGGGGTTGTTAAGGGAAAGGTCTTGCTGACAAATTTGGTTGGATGCTATGATGTGGCCACAAAGGAAATGGTTGGAAAAATAATTCTGATGTGATATACTTCGATTTTAGGAAAGCTTTTCATACTGTTGTACATGGAAGACTACTGCAGAAATTGATGCAGTATGGCATTAAGGAGAAGTTGTTACAATGGATAAAAGGATGGTTCAGTGGGAGAAGACAGAGAGTGGTAATCAATGGACACAGCTCTGGACTAATGTTATTAATGGAATCTTCCAGGGTTCGGTGTTGGTCCCATTGCTGTTTTCTGTATTTATCAATGATATTGATGAAGGTTGGCAGGGTCGCTAATGGCAGTAATGATAGTACACTACAGCAACAAGATCTAGAAAAGTTGAGCAGGTGGGCTGAGAGGTGCCAACTGAAGTTTAACATTGACATATGCAAAGTACTGCATTGGGCAGCAGTAAACTCAGAGTAACATACCAACTTGGTAGTATCATACTCAGGGTAGTGTAAAATAAAAGGGACTTGGGGGTAATTGTGCAATCAGTTATGAAGTTTTCTGAACAGTGCAGGCGTCAATGTTATATAGAAATTCTGCTAGCAGGGTTAAGGAGGTGATTATCCCCTTGATCATGGCAGTAGCCAGGCCACCTTGAATACTGCATACAGGTCTGGAGGCCTCATTTTAGGAAGGATGGTGAACTGCTGGAAGGAGTACAAAGAAGGGCAATGGGATTGGTGAGCAGAACAAATGGTTGCTAATACCAAGAAAGGCTAAGTTCTGCAAATTACAGTGTCTTGAGACTAGGCACCTTCAAAGTGATCCAATTGAGGTGTATAAAGTCTTGAATGGTTCGAGCAAGCTCAATGCTGATGGTATTCTTCCAATTGCTCACATTACTCACCTGAGGGGACATAAATTCAAATTTGGGAAAGACAATTGTAGAACAGATGTGCAGAAATTTAGCCAGTGAGTAGTTGATAGTTCAAACAAAATTAAATCTGCTGTAGTGGAGGTCAAAAAACTTAAATAAGTTCACGGCAGAACTAGACAAACATTTTGAGTGAATGTATGGGTGGAATGGGAAGAGGCAAAAAAAAAAAAAAAAAAATCAGTGTAAAATGAACCTAATTACATAATGTAAGTCAATGACTTAAGTAATACAATATTATTATATTTAAAGCTCAGAAATGATGGTTATAAATGAAAAAAACAGTATTTTTATGAATGTAAATGAATTAAATGAAATACAGTATAAAATAACCAATCACTGATATCGGCCATTTTCAATTCACTGCAGGATGCGAACTACCTAGCAACTTTCCAGTTTCAAAAAAACCCCACCCATTTCACCACTCCATTCTTTCCAAATGCCTGTCCAGCTCAGCCTTAAATTTATTTAGGCTATCAACTACCACAACAAAAGATGGAAGTCTGTTCCACCAATCAACCCGGTGGATAAAGGCAAATTTCCACACATCTATTCTACAACTGTCTTTCCTCAATTTGAACCTGTGCCCTCTCAGGTTCTTAATCTGAGCAAGAGAAAGAAAACAACATTCAGCTTGCTCAAGCCATTCAAGGCCTTATACACCTCAACCAGATCATCTCACAGGTGCCTACTCTACGGAACTTACGCTTTTCTTGGTAGGAGCACCACTTTATTCCCCTCACTAATCTTGTTGCCGTTCTTTGTACTCGTTCTAGCAACTCTACATCCTTCCTAAAATGAGGCCTCCAGACCTGTACACAGTACTCTAGGTGTGGCCTGACCATTGCCTTGTATAACGGGATAATCACCTCCCTGTCCCTGCTAGCAAAATTCCTATATATCATTGACAAGATTCCATGACCTGCCCTGGCAGCCTGTCTGCACTGCCCAGAGAACTTCATATTGAAAAAGACCTGGGGGTCTTTTTCACTTTCCTGAATGTAGTACCACACAGTTGGTACATTTCTCTTTGGTTATTGCTACCCATATGCAGTACTATACATTTGTCAATGTCAAACTTCAGTTGCCACTTCTCAGCCCATTTGCACAACTTATCTAGATCCAATTGGAGTAGCATACTGTCTTTACTGTCGTTAAGAACCCTGCCAACCTTTGTATCATCTGCAAACTTGGACATTAAACCTGACATACCTTCATCAATATCATTGATAAATATACAAAACAACAATGGGCACAATACCGAACCATGGGGAATTCTACTAATAACATTTGTCCACGAAGAGCAGTGTCCACTGATTACCACTGTCGTCTCCCACTCAAGCATCCCTTTATCCATTGTAGCAAATTACCCTTAATGCCATATCTCTCCAATTTGCACAACAGTCTTCCATGTGCAACAGTATCAAAAGCTTTCCTGAAATCTGAATATATGATATAGAAATTATTTTTGGCATTCAATTCCTTTGTGACCACATCATAGTATACAATCAAATTAGTCCGACAAGACCTCCCTTTAACAAACCTATGCTGTGTCTTATTTATTACTGCAGTCTTGTCTAGATGATACTGCAAGGTTTATTTAACCACTGATTCCATTATTTTCCCCAGAACAAAAGTTAAACTAACACATCTATAGTTACTTGTGTCACCTTTTGAACCCCCCTTTGTGAATTGGTGTACATTTGCACACCTCCAGCCCATGTGGACCTCCCCTGAATCCAAGGAAGCTCTCATAATTATGGCTAAGGGTTTACTTATTTCCTTTGCTGCCTTTTTTTAATATAACTGGATAGATCCCATCCACCTCAGGAGCCTTTTTTATGTTTAACTTCAACAATTTTCCCTCAACGTTGCTCTCAGTTATTTCAAAATCACTTAGCTCACTGTTAGAGTTTGATAAACTTCTGGCACTACCCTCATTGAATAACTCCCCATGTGTGAATGTCCATGCAAAATACTCATTCAGTTTATCAGCTACCTGAGCATGATCATCAATAGTCAACCCATCTATGCTAAGTGGTCCAATCTGATTCATCCCTTTCCTTCTAGAGTTTACATAAGTAAAGAATTCTTTGCTGTTTTTCTTTGCATCCTTTGCCAAGGATTTATCGTAATCTGCCTTTGCCTGACTAACCTCTACTCCAGTCACTATCTGCCAGATAGTGACTGGAGTAGAGGATAGTGACTGGAGGGAGTCCGAGTAGTGTGTATGCGGGGAGCATTGTCGAGGCCACGTTATGTCAAGGATATGGGTATATTCTTACCACATGTACGCCATATCCAAAAATTTCATTACTTCAAACAGCATGTCCCACCCACTTTTTCTTACCATTGAATACACCATGAATTGTCAAACTAATGGAGCAAGCTTATCTGCGAAAAGATCTAAACCTCCCAAGCACTTCCTAATTAATTTCACAAATATACATGGTCTCAATTCTAATCTCAACGATGTCCATTTCCACTTGCAGTCTGCCAAACCCCATGTACTTTTTCTGACAGAATCTCAGTGATCGGTTGATTCAACTACTGCTCATCTCAGATGCCGGAATTATTCGCTGTATGATTCCTTTCGCCTCAAAGGTGGTACTTGTGCATATGTCCATTCTGATATTCCCTGTCAGAGATTTGGCAATTTGGAATCTCCTCTCATTGATCTTATCTGGCTTAAAATCTCTCTACCTCATTGTGTCAAATTCATTTGTTGTCTCTACCGTTCTCCCAACTCCACTAATCACTTGGAGCTCTTTGACTTCCTCTCTTTGCAACTTGACTTTCTCCAGTCCAACTTTCCTAACAGTGAGGTAATTTTCCTTGGTGATTTTAATGTTCAACAACTCCAGCTGGCTTCCGTTTTCTAGTCACACCGACCCAGCAGGTCGAGATGTTTTTGTAATTACTAATGACCTAGCACAGATTGTTCATTTACCTACAAGAATACCGGACAATCCTAATCATACAGCCAATATGCTTGATCTTTTTCTCACAAACAACCCTTCTAAGTACACGGTCGAAGTGAGAGCTCCCTTAGGCACTTCAGATCACAAACTGGTGATTGTCTCTTCTCCAATGGAACCTTTATCTCATGGCTATTCCCAACCTCGTGTTGTTTGGCATTACAAGAATGCAAAATGGGATGACCTGCAAGACTTGTTTTCTTCTTTTCCTTGGTCGGATTACTGTTTCAAAACTTCTGATGTCAACGTTTGCTCAGATCGTGTCAGTGAAATTATTCTTGCAGGAATGGAATCCTTTATCCCACACTCCACTTTAAAATCTCGTCCTTTATCAAAACCTTGGTTTTCCAATAAATGTGCTAAGGCTGTTCAAGAGAAGAATGTTGCATATCGTAATTGGCTTGTTTCTAATTCTTCAGTGTCATTTTCTGTCTACACCAAAGCTCGCAACAATTGTAAAGCAGTTTTTAATCAGTCCAATCTAGAGTTTGAACAGGCTAAGAGTAGAAAACTTGCTTCTTGCCCTAATGGTAGCCGAGCATTCTGGTCTCTTGCCAAAGCTATTGGCCGCAACTTTTGCCCATCTCTGCTCCCACCTCTGTCCAAACCAGATGGTCCTGTTGTCACTTCAGCCAAGGATAAAGCTGACCTGCTAGCATCTCATTTTTCTTCGAGCTCATGTATTAATGATCTTGGTAAAACACCTCCCACCATTCCCAACATGCTCCATTCAATACCTCCTGTGGTCTTCCGTCAAAAGGATATCAGAAGGATTTTGATGAATCTTGATGCTAAGAAAGCTCCAGGTCTTGATGGTATTTCTCCACTTGTTCTCAAAACCTGTTCTTCTGAACTTACTCCTATTCTTTGCCAATTTTTTCACTTTCTTATTCCTAAGGTGTTTTTCCTTCTGCTTGGAAATTTGCTCATATCCAGCCAGTTCCTAAAAAGGGTGACAAATCCCTCCCATCCAATTATCGTCCCATTGCAATTACTTCTACTCTTAGCATTAGCATTAGTAGAGGCATTTGATGCAAGAAAGCAAGCTTATGCAGCATCAGCCAAAAAAAAAAAAAAAAAAAAACCACTTCCACTTCACCCCTCTGTTCGTTCAAAATACCTGTCCAGCTGAGCCTTAAACTTATTTAGGCTATCAACCTCTACCACAAGGGATGGAAGTCTGTTCCACCAACCAACCACCCGCTGGCTAAAGGCAAATTTCCGCACGTCTATCCTACATCTGTCTTTCCTCAATTTGAATTTATGCCCTCTCAGGTGATTTTTCTGAGCTAGAGGAAGAATCCCATCAGCATTGAGCATGCTTAAACCATTCAAGGCTTTATACACCTCTATCAGATCACCTCGCTGGTGCTTAGTCTCCAGACACTGTAATTTGCAAAACTTAAGCCTTTCTTCGTAAGAGCACCCCTTTGTTCCATTCACTAATCTTGTTGCCCTTCTCTGTACTCGTTCCAGCAGCTCTACATCCTTCTTGAAATGAGGCCTCCAGACCTGTATACAGTACTCTAGGTGTGGCCTGACCATCGCCTTATACAATGGAATAATCACCTCCTTATCCCTGCTGGAAAAATTCCTGTATATCATTGACAATACTCCATGAGCTACTCTTGCAGCCCGTCTGCACTGCTCAGAGAACTTCATATCTGCCTCTTTCTAAAGTAATGGAGAAATCAATTAACTGCCAACTCTTAAACTACCTAGAAACCTTCCGTCTGATCAACGATCGCCGGTATGGATTCCGTCAGTGTCAATCCACTGGTGATATTCTGGTTTATGTTACCCATTTATGGACTAATTCAATGGAAAGGTTCGGTGAAACACAAGTAGTTGCTCTTGACATCTCAAAGGCTTTTGATCGTGTTTGGCATAAAGGTCTTCTAAACAAGCTTCCATCTTATGGTTTGCCAACTGTTTTTAGTAATTGGTTATCCAGTTTTCTCTCTGATCGCTCACTGAAGGTGATGGTAGATGGCTCTCTGTTTTCTAACTTCTCCACTAATGCCGGTGTCCCCCAAGGTTCAGTTCTTTCCCCCACTCTTTTCCTCTTGCATATTAATGACCTTCTTCCATTGACTGGAAATCCTATCCATAGTTTTGCCGATGATAGCACATTGCATTCCACTTTCCATTTTGAGAAACCTTGTCCTGCTCAATCAGCTTCAATTTCTTGAAAATCTGCTACCAATACCTTAAATGCCGATCTTCAGGTAATTCTCCCGTGGGGCAAAGACAACTTAGTTGATTTCAACCCTTCTAAAACTCAGTCTTGTCTTATATCTCGCAAAAAGGATTCTTCTGCTCCTATGCTTAACTTTAGTGACACTCCGATTTCTAGGCAAAATGATATATCTCTTTTGGGGATTATCCTGACTTCTAATCTCTCTTGGCACAAGCACATTACAAATATTGCTCCCTCTGCATCTAATAAACTTGGTTTTCTCTTTCGCTCTCGGCGTTACTTTTCTTCCAAACAGCTGCTCACTCTGTATAAATCGCAAATCCGCCCTGCCATGCAATATTGTTCCCACATCTGGGGTGGTGCCCCCAAAACCTCTCTCAGGCTTCTTGATTCCATTCAGAAGAGGGCAGTTAGGTTAATTAATGATTCATCTCTAACAGAGTCTCTCCACTCCCTTTCTCATAGACATACTGTTTCTGCTGCATGCCTCTTCTACAGATACTTCCATGGGCACTGTTCTTCTGAATTGGCTTCTATAATTCCCGCTCTCTCTTTCAAAACAGTCCGAACATGTGCCGCCACCAGCCAACATCCATTTACTGTCCAACTACAAACCCACAGAACCAACTTTTCATCTTCCTCATTTATTCATTCAACTGCTGTTTTCTGGAACAACCTTCTTTCATACGTATTTCCTGAAAATTACAATCTACAGAAGTTCAAGTCCAATGTCAACAAATATCTTTTTCATCTTCTCAACCTGCAACCCAAGCACGGTACTAAGTACTATAGGTTCTAATACTTCTCGTGTTTGGGGTTCACATAAAAAAAAAAACCTCCTTTGTGACTTGATTACAGACTAGTTTATATCTGCCATAGGCTTCTGTGTCACATAATACTTTATATGCATCTCATACATTTTTCTTCTGTGCCACGGGCCTCATTAGTTCATCTGAAATCCGTTTAGGCCTAAACTTTGAACAGCATTTCTTAGTTGGAATGAAAAGCCTAGTAGTCTCCAAAATTAAGTCCCTGAAGGCTTCCCATTTAGAATTCAACGTTGGTAACATCATCAATTGATCCCACTGTACAGAATTTAGAAATTGTCTGAGACTCCTGTAGTTACCTTTATGAAAGATATAGTCCTTCCCTTTAGTCTTGCTGGTAGTTACATCTTTAAGTAATTCCCACATCAGTACATTGTGATCACCATCACCCAGTGGTTACCAGTCATCATGTCTTCCTGCCCAAGATCATTTCAGTTCTTTAGTTTTGATAAGAATATCTTTTACTTATGTTAGCTGCCTAATCCACGTGTTTCTCTTCTTATCTAACAGTTTGATTCCTAATATAATTTGTTAGATTAGGAGGATGATTACCATTCTGTACAATGGCTTGAAACTCTGCAGTAAATGCTCCAACTGGCCCAGCATCCGCACTTCCACCTCGCCATTTACTTCGAGATTTAAATTGCATGAACCGTCCCTCGCTACCTAAAAATATCTCACCACCACCCTCATTTTTCTTAAGGTCTTCAAAAACTGACTTTGCCTTATCAGTAATAATGGCTTGAGTCAACAGAATGTTTTTTTTTTTTTTTTTATTTTATTTAAGTCATCCACCCAGAATGACAATAATTTCTCCATTTTTTCTAAAAGTTTTCTTCCGCTATAATTCACTTTTGTTGCACTTACTGTCATAGTATGTTGCACTGACTGCTTTATTTTACCTGCATTTTTTATTGTGGTACTCACAGCAAATGGAGACAATTTCATACTTCTACACACAATAGGACGTGTCTGACCATTTTCGATTATACAAATTACTACTATCTTTTTTTTTCAATGTGATAGATCTACGTGACTTTTTGGCGACATCTTCACATTCACTTGGCTTTACTGCACTACTCTTACTAGACGTGTTGGCTCTTATTTTATTAATTTAATCAACAATTTTTAATTAACTCACAAACTGACACTGTAGAATATTAGCCCAACATTAGTACACCAACAAGCGAACAGAGTGTTCCTCTCCTCTTATCTCCAACCACTTTATCCCTGATTGGCTTAGATGGAGATAGCTCTCATCTCTGACTGACTGTGCTGTTTCTTTACATCATATATTGACTGGAACTTGTGGGTTGGGCACTCACACACACACTAGTCAGACTTTTGTGGATTTATTGGATGATTGTTTTCTGCAGCAGCATGTTCGAGAGGCAACCAGAGAAAATAATACTCTTGATCTGGTTATCAGCAGTGATCATTCATGTATTAGGAATTTGCAGATTAAAGAACTACTAGGTGGCAGTGATCACAGTGTACTGACGTGGGATTTACTTAAAGATTTAATTACTATCAGGGGTAAAGGAAAGGGTTTTTGCTTCCGTAAAGGCGAGTACAGTGGTCTCCGACAGTTTTTAAATTCTGTACAGTGGGACCAACTGACGATGTTACCAACAGTAAATTCTAAGTGGGAAGCATTCAAGGAATTAATCGTGGAAGCTACTAAAAGTTTCATACCTATTAAGAAATATTGTTCAAGGTTTAGGCCTAAATGGTTGTCAAATGAACTAATGAGACTCGTAACAGAGAAGAAAAATGCATGGGATGCATATAAATTATCAAGCGACTCAGACGCCTATGGCATATATAAGTTAATCTGTAATCAGGTCACAAAGGAGGTTCGGCAGGTGAAGGCAGATTACGAGAAATCCTTGGCAAAACAGCAAGGATTTCTTTACTTATATAAACTCTAAAAGGAAGGGGATGAATCTGATTGGTCCACTTGACATCGATGGTTCGACTGTTGATGATCCTGCTCAGATAGCAAACAAACTGAATGAGTATTTTGCATCTACATTCACACGTGAGGAATTATTAAGGTTTGAAAATGGCAGAAGGTTATCAAATTGTAGCAGGGTGCTTAATGATCTTGTAATAACTGAGAGCAAAGTGGAAGAGAAACTGTTGAAGTTAAACGTAAGAAAAGCACCTGGGGTGGATGGGATCTATCCAGTTATATTAAAGGAGGCGGCAAGGCAACTAAGCAAACCCTTAGCCATAATTATGAGAGCATCCTTGGACTCAGGGGAGGTTCCCACGGACTGGAGATGCACAAATGTATCCCTAATTCACAAAGGGGGATCGAAGGGTGACACGAGTAATTACAGACCAGTTAGTTTAACTTCTGTTCAGGGTAAAATAATGGAGTCGCTGGTTAAAGATGCATTGCAGGATCATCTAGACAAGACTGCAGCAATAATTCAGACACAGCATGGGTTTGTTAAGGGAAAGTCTTGTCTGACAAATTTGATAGGATATTATGATGTGGTTACAGAGGAACTGGATGCAAAAAACAATTTTGATATCATATATTTGGATTTCAGGAAAGCTTTTGACACTCTTGCGCATGGAAGACTATTGTACAAATTGGAGCAGAATGGTATTAAGGGTTAGTTGCTACAATGGATAAAAGGATGGTTAAGTGCGAGAAGACAGAGGGTGGTAATCAATGGGTGCTGCTCTTCTTGGACTAATGTTATTAGTGGAGTCCCACAGGTTTCGGTGTTAGGTCCACTGTTGTTTTGTATATTTATCAATGATATTGATGAAGGTATATCAGGCTTAATGTCGAAGTTTGCAGATGATACAAAGGTTGGCAGGGTTGTTAATGACAGTAATGGCAGTCTGCTACTGCAACAGGATCTAGATAATTTGGGCAGATGGGCTAAGAAGTGGCAACTGAAGTTTAATCTTGACAAATGCAAAGTACTGCATATGGGTAGAAATAACCCCAGAGAAACGTACCAACTGTGTGGTACTACACTTAAGGTGGTAGAAAATGAAAAAGACCTGGGAGTAATTGTGCAGTCAGATATGAAGTTCTCTGAGCAATGCAGACAGGCTGCCAGGGCAGGTCATGGGGTTTTGTCAATGATATATAGGAATTTTGCTAGCAGGGAAAAGGAGGTGATTATCCCTCTGTATAAGGCAACGGTCAGGCCACGCCTTGAGTAGTGCGTACAGGTCTGGAGACCTCATTTTAGGAAGGATGTAGATTTACTTGAGCGGGTACAGAGAAGGGCAAAGATTGGTGAGGGGAATGAAGGGATCCTCTTACCAAGAGAGGCTTAAGTTCTGCAAATTGCAGTGGCTGGAGACTAGGCACCTGCGCGGTGATCTGATTGAGGTATATAAGGCCTTGAATGGATTGAGCACGCTGAATTCTGATGGGATCCTTCCACTTGTTCAGATTACGAACCTAAGGGGGCATAAATTCAAATTAAGAAAAGACAGATGTAGAATAGATGTGCGGAAATTTGCCTTTAGCCAGCGGGTGGTTAATTGCTGGAACAAACTTCCACCTGTCGTTGTGGAAGTTGATAGCTTGAATTGAATTTAAGGAGGAACTGGACAGGCATTTGGAGGGAATGGTGTGATTTTTTTTTTTTTTTTTTGGCTGATGCTGCATAAGCTCATACATTTGCTTTTTTGCATCACATGCCACTACTACTACTACTACTACTACATATCCGGTATTTGTAGTTGCACATTTTTGAAATTAAAATCTTTTTAAGTTTTTAAAATATTTTTGGCCTTCTGGTCTCAAAACAAACCGTCAAAAACTAAGGGCTACCTGTATATCCTTATTTCATAATTAAATAAAGGAAAAGTAAAGTGCAGCCATTATCAACTCACTGCAGGATGGAAGCCTCTTCAACAATTCATGCTGAGGGAAATGGACCATAATCTGCTACACTGGTCCAGTGCGGGTTGGCAGATTGACTGTATTCAGCAGTCAGGGGCTTGAACCCCGGTCTACTCAAAGAGCATGTGCTACTGCACTCCCGCTCCTGCCCACTCGGCTCAGGAGGCTAAATGGTTTCATGTTTGAATTAATGAAACACACTCATCATCATGTCTTGAAAGTGTAAAAATCACCAATAAATTCTACCGTGCATACACCTTTCCTAAGTAAATCACAATGAATATTTGGAAAATTTACTGTTTCTACTTTTTTACTATGCTATAGGTGAATAGAATAAAGTGGACACCATATATTAATTGTACAACTTGTCTGAATCTTATGTAGCTGGTTGAACAAAAGGAAAGAGTTGATGCTCTTGCCATATCCATGTTATGGAAGGAGTCAAAAACCATAATAGTGATTGTTACTTTTGTATTGTGAATCCCTTATGTTGATAGTATACCAATTCTAGTATCCATATGAGGTGCATTCGAGTTATAAGGTCTCCAATTTTTTTTCTCATAAGACACACGATACAGTGGCGATGCCCCACTTTTCAACATAGTCGCCTAGAAATTGCACACATTTTTCACACCTGCACTTCCAGGCTGTGGCAAAGCTTTCTTTGGAGGTATGTTCAGCCCACTGGCAAATGGCAGAAGCAGCTGTTTGTCAGCTAGAAAATCTGCCACAATGAGCATCCTTCATCATTGGGAACAACCAAAAGTTACTAGGTGCAAGGTCAGGCAAGTATGGAGGATGTGGGATAGCCTCAATGTTGTCTTCTTTAAATTTTTTTTACTAATTTCTAGAATAATAGGATAGTTTCTGAGGTGCTGGGAGGGAGGAACTTTTTATTCAGAACTCCTTCATATGAGTTTTGGGTACACAGTGTGCAAGGATTATTCAACAATATCCCAGAAAACGGCAATCATCATTTTCTTTTGGGTGGCAATGAATCAGTGTGCTTCCATTAGGTAGACCTATGCTTCATTTCTGGATTGAATAGCGAAACCCATGTCTCATCTATCATGACAATCAAGGAAAAGAAAGATCCATTTACTGCAGCATCTCTAGTAAGCACTGCTTCACACAAGTTGATATGATTGTTTTTTTGTGCATGTCTTCTTGATGAGTGAAGGATGACATTTTAAATATTATAAACATAGTATACATACTGTTTAGGGTGCTACAATCAATGTGACATACTGCATTTTGCTGTCATCTGAAAATATTCAGAAGTAACTGGCAGTTAGACTAAAAGCAGTCCCATATGCATACTTTGCTGTTTTGTGAGTTTGTTTGTTTGAGAATTTTTTAGGTGCATGAGCATCTATGGCCATAGTGCACCGGTCTGTTTTGTGAAAAATAAATCTAGAGACCTTATAACTTGAGTGCAGCTCATAGAGTTTGACCCTACACAGGTGAAGTACTTTCATTTTATATGATTTGATCAGGATAACCTATGCAACACGCCTTTTAGACATTATAATATACAATTTTTTTTGTGGGGTTAAAAAAAAAAAAAAAAAAAATTTTCACACGTGAATTTACTTAGGAAATGTGGCTTATACCGCTACTAAAGAGAAAATTAAATAATATACAAAGTATGGTTAATTACCTGGTTATCTGAATAATTTCTGTGTTTCCATAGTCCACATAAAGGACCTCTACCGTTACATCTTTAGCATGTGGTTCTTCTAATTTCACAATTAGTGCGTCATTTTTTTTAAGAATCTCTTCTTCACTGAGAATGTTTGTTGTTTGAATATCATCAAAATTAACTTTAGTATCTTTTTCCTGAATGAATTTTTGAACCCGAGCACGATACCATTTATTGTCAACAGCATACTGCAGCATGTAGAGATTTCCTAGATAAAAACAACATTTCAAAATCATTCTATATTCATGAAGGATAACTAAGTTAAATAAAGCAGTAAGTTATTTTACAATGTAAATAATAAAAAAAAAATAAAAAAAAAAAAAAATAAAAAAAATGGAAATATACTTTTAACACTAATCTTTAAAAACTCAGGCAGCTGCTATTCTGACCTTTCAAATATTGCAGAAACTTTATTTACAAATTAATAATATTTACTTATTTGTACCAGAGGTAGTAAAGAGAGATTTAAGGTATTTAAAATACTCATAAAAGAATAATATAAAAAAAATAAATTATTTAATTAATAAATAATAAATACAATATATATAGGTTAGCGTATTCAAGATGAAAAGCAGTTAGTTTGCTTCAGGAATGTAAACTGTCCCTCTCCTTGTTATGTATACCACTAATGAGTTACACTGCTAAAAAGATACCAGCTTACCAACTAAAGGCATACCTCGAATAACGAATAGGATGCGTTCCACGAAATTACTTCGTTAAGCAAAACTTTGTTTTATCCTGAAAGAGGCCTCTGAGGTCGGGAAAACTCATGTCTAAGAATATATAAATTCATACACCGACCATTGAATAAAATTTAAAAATTTAATATAACTACAATCTTTACAAAAAAAAAAAAAAAAAAAAAATTTACAATAAACTATTACGGAATGCTAAAAACTAATAAAAAAGATCATTTACAATAAAATTTGCTAAAATATAAAACGTTAAAAGCGCTAAAAATCTGAAGCTTTCGGGAGCGTCAGCTCCCTTCTTCAACAGTGATATAACTTCCTGCAACATCTCCTTAAGTAGCAGGCTCACGGTACCTCCACACGTGGTATTTCTCCACATCGGCACATGGTCAGAACTGGAAGCGGAAATGTCTCGGGAACGTGGCAAAGAAAATCGTTCATCCGACCTTAATATAATTGTTTCGAAGATAGGATTAATACGTATACCTCTATCTCTGTTTATTGTATTCCTACTGGATGAACTAATCCGTAAACCCTCGAGCCATTTACGCTCCCAGTATCCATGTGCACGATCCAAAATAATAGCATCCTCCGGGGAGATTTGATGCTGCTTCTCCCAAAAATGTTCGGCCACAGCAGACTTGTTGTATTCAGCGGTTCTTATGGCATTTAAATGTTCCCCCAGACGAGACATTCCCGAGACATTTCCGCTTCCAGTTCTGACCATGTGCCGATTGAACCACGTGGAGAAATACCACGTGTGGAGGTACCGTGAGCCTGCTACTTAAGGAGATGTTGCAGGAAGTTATATCACTGTTGAAGAAGGGAGCTGACGCTCCCGAAAGCTTCAGATTTTTAGCGCTTTTAATGTTTTATATTTTAGCAAATTTTATTGTAAATGATCTTTTTTATTACAGTTTTTAGCATTCCGTAATAGTTTTTTGTAAATTTTTTTTTTTTTTTGTAAAGATTGTAGTCATATTAAATTTTAAATTTTATTCAATGGTCGGTGTATGAATTTATATATTCTTAGACAAAACTTCGTTTTCAGAGGTAAAAATACTATGGCCAGAATAGGGATACGTTCCTACGTAAAGAAAAATGAAAAGCTTTTTTTTCAAACAAAGAAAAGTTTTATTAAATAAACAGTCAACTTGCATACAAAGTGAAATCACATTTTAAAATTGATTGCTTATGCTTTTTTTCTCTTTCATTTAACAATTGCCTATACAGAGTTATTGCATTTAACACTGATCGCTTAACAATAAAACTTCTTCCTAAATCAGGATCATTTTCACTAAAAAAATTTAAAACGTTTTCAATGTCATTTAAGCACCTTTTTAAATCTTTGGTTGTTAACACTTTTTCGGCAGGAACTTTAACTTCGTCTTCATTATCTTTGTCTTCGTTGCTAACAAGGTTTTCTAAATCTTCCACTGAAAAACCATCATCTTCTGCATTCAATAAATTTCTAACATCCTCTTCATCGACATTTTCGAAACCTATTGATTGAGCCATCTGGATAACTTAATTTCTAATTTCTTGGATGTTATTTTCTTCTTCTAGTACAACTTCTGGCCATATTTTGCGCCAAACTCCATTTAAGCATTTCTTAGTGACTTCTTTCCAAGAACTATCAATGTTTTCAATTGCATTTTTAATGGTGTAGTTTTTCCAAAAAGTTTCAACTGTCATTTCCTCTTTATCTTCTAGTTCAGTTAAACTGCTTAATGTTTGACGCAGATAATAAGCTTTAAATGATGCTATTACTCCCTGATCCAACGGTTGAATCAAGGAAGTTGTGTTTGCTGGAAGAAATACAACCTTGACAGGAATGCATGTGTCCAACGTGTTAAGATCAGTAGGATGTCCCGGAGCATTGTCTAACAACAAAAGAGCTTTTTCTTCAAAGTTGTTTTTTTTGACAATACCGTTTTACTTCAGGACAAAAGTGGTTAACAAACCAATCAGTAAATAACTCCTTGGTAACCCACGCTTTTCTGTTTGCTTTCCATATTACAGGTAAATTCATTTTTATGTTACCTTTTAACGCCCTCTGATTTTCTGAATGGTAAACTAATAACAATTTTAATTTATAATCGCCAGAGGCTTTGATCCAAAGAGTAACGTTAAACGGTCTTTGGCTGCTTTGAACCCAGCAGCTGATTTTTCTTCAATAGAAATGAAGCTTTTTGTTGGTAGCCGTTTCCAGAACAAACCGCTTTCATCAACATTGAACACCAAATTTGGAAAATTTTCACGTTCAATTATTTCCTTTAGTTTTTCTGGAAACTTATTTGCAGCTTCTCCTGTTAATTTTACACTATGAATCCTGGCCCGTTTTATAAATTTCTCGAACCAACCACGAGAAGCCCCAAAGATTTCCGTAATTTCTTCAGTTTGTTTAGATTTCAGGTGATTAAACTGGAATATTTTTTTATGTTAAATGGGGCTTGAAATTGCCGACTTCGTTATATCGAAGCTTCGTTATCAGAGGTAACGTTAACCGAGGTATGCCTGTATATTAATTATGAAATTCAAGTTGTTACTCCATCCCCACAAGCATTTCTGGAAGTTGATATATAAATGATTGTGTACTGAATGGACTGTGTACGGACAAATACATTTTCAGTTATTTCTTAACTTTGCATATTTTGTAATGTGGAAGGGCAAATTTGAAGGTAGATTAGAAATGTTCTTGTTTGTGGATCACTGTTTTATTATTGAAAACAACAAAACAGAATGATATCTTATATTGCAGCATATCTCATTTTCTGGTTGTTGGTCAAGTCAGAAATAAAACAGGGTCTGATGTTAAAACTAGGAAACAAAGGGAGTCTAGGGCTGAAAAAGTTTGTGACACTGATCTATTTTTTCATCAAATTTGCTCTGTTATCATTGGAACCACAAACAAAATAAATATAATTTGGATGTTTCTTCAATGCTTGCATGTAATTTTAAATGGATCTGTCATACAGAAATACTTATCAAACTATTCTAACTTACTTATTAAAAAAGCATATGTCATTTTTTTGCAATCTGTAATCCTGCAGTGTTGGTGCTGGACCTGTGGGCCTAATCTGAAATACTGATCCACATTAACTGTTGGTTACAAATTAAAACCTGTAACCTTATCTTCTTAAACAGCTACATTGGTATTTGAGGTTTTTTTTTTCTTCTTCTTCTTCTTCTTCTTCTCAGAGTAATTATATGAAAGAACTTGTCAGGTCCTGTGCCACTGTTTAACAAAAATAGTTGTTAAACAGTGGCACAGGACCTGTTTAACAAAAATAGTTGTTAGAATAGTGGTATGCTACTTCTCAAGTAAACTCAGAAATTTATGTTTGTTGCTAGTTGAGGGTTATTTACCGTTACTATTCATCTAGCTATATAAATATTTTGTCTTGCTCAAGTTGTTTATGAAGTACTATGTTATTGTTTATGCAGAATAATGTGAGAATGGGAGTCATGAGATTCAATAAAGTTGTTCTGTGCAGGCCTGATTGTAAGAGTTTTTGTTTCAGAGAGAGAGATTACAGTAATATAGGAGGCACAAGGTTTCTTCACACTTGGGTATTTAGTATTAGTAGTGGCAAATGATACAAGAAAGCAAGCTCATACAGCATCAGTCAAAAAAAAAAAAAAAAAACACCAGTTCATCCCACTATTACCAGATTTTCTCACACCACCGTGGTCATCTTTACAAGGCAAAAACCCTCCCCATTTCCACCGATGATAGTTACATCTTTTAAGTAAATCCCACAACAATACACTGTGATTACTGCCACCTAGTGGTTCTTCTATCTGCAGATTTTTAATGCATGAAGAATTACTGCTGATAATCAGATCAAGAATATTGCTTTCTCTACTGTTGCCTATGCTGCTGTAGAAAGCATGCCACTGAATAAATCCAGAAAATTTCTGCTACTGCATGAAGAACCAACCCACAAGTTTAAGTCAATAACTGGAAAATTGAAGTCCCCTTCTAAAAGACATTCTGAATTAATGGCCCATTCTATTTGCCTGTATGCTGTTCGTTATACTCATCACAGTCACTTGGCATACAGCAGACTTACTCTCATTCTAGTATTCCAATTGCTTATTTCATGTCAAATTAACTTATCACTGCATTGGCTACACTCATCAACCAGGTGCACTGCCTTATATCATGAATAACATAACTCCTCCCCATGTCCCATAGCGACTGTTCTTCCTGTACACATTTACTCGCCATCTTCAAATTCTACATCCTCTATGTCCAAGTGGCACCATATTTCTGATATTCCTACAATTTTTTACTTTGACGACATAATCAGTAGTTCGATATCATCAAATTTATTTACTATACTTCTAGTGTTAGTGTACAAGCATATATACATCGCACCTATTTAGCATTAGCAGAGGCATATGATGCAAGCAAGCAAGCTTATACAGCATCAGCAAAAAAAAAAAAAAAAAAAAAAATATCTTCCCATTTCACCCATTCGGTCACTACAAATGTTTGTCTAATTCAGCCTTAAATTTATTTAAGCTATCAACTTCCACAACAACAGATGGAAGTCAAGTCTGTTCCAGCAATCAACTACCCGCTGGCTAAAGGCAAACTTCTGCACATCTATTCTACAACTGTGTTTCCTAAATTTGAATCTATGCCCCTGATGTTCTTAATCTGAGCAAGCGGAGGTATCCTGTCAGCATTGAGGCTGCTCAAACCATTTAAGGCCTTATACACCTAGATCAGATCACCTTGCAGATGCCTAGTCTCTAGATGCTGCAACTTGCAGAGCTTAAGCCTTTCTTCCATTTACCAATCTCCAAAACTCCATGACCTGCCCTGGAAGCCCATCTGCACTGCTCAGAGAACTTCATATCTGACTGCACAATTACCCCCAGGTCTTTTTCATTCTCCACCTCCCTGAGTGTAGTACCACACATTTGGTACATTTCTCTTCGGTTACTGCTACCCATATACAGTGCTTTCCATTTGCCAATGTTAAACTTCAGTTGCCACATCTCAGCCCATCTGCCTAACTTTTGTAGATCCTGTTGCAGTAGCATACTGCAACAGGATCTAGAAAAGTTAGCACTGAACCCTGGGGGACTCTGCAAAGAACATTAGTCCATGTAGAGCAGTGTCCATTTATTACCACTCTCTGCCGTTTCCTACTCAACCATCCCTTTATCCAAAAGCTTTCCTGAAATCCAAGTATATGATATCAAAATTATTTTTTGCATCCAGTTCCTTTGTGACCACACTGTAGCATCCAATCAAACTGGTCAGACAAGACTTCCCTTTACAAACCCATGCGGTGTCTGAACTATAACTGCAGTCTTGTCTAGGTGATCCTATATCACCTCCTTAACCAGTGACTCCATTATTTTCCCTGGAACAGAAGTTAAACTAACAGGTCTATAATTACTTGTGTCACCCTTTGAACCCCCTTTGTGAATTGGGGATATATTTGCACATCTCCAGTCCATGGGGACCTCCCGTGACTCTAAGGATGCTCTCATAATTATGGCTTAGGGTTTGCTTACTTCCCTTGCTGCCTCTTCATTACAACTGGATAGATTCCATCTGCCCAGGTGCCTTTTTTATGTTTAGATTTGACAATTTCTTCTCCACTTTGCTCTCAGTCATTACAAAATTACTTATCTCAATTTTTGTTCTTAGTAACCCTTAAAACAGTTTAAGTATTTGCTTGTGCCATGAAGACCCTCTGCACACCTTGCAATCTCTGACATCTCACTTTCTAGGCTGCTGAATGTTCCAACAGAAGCAGTGAAAGAATCACCTATACTTTCTACAATGTGGTTGCTGTTAATTTATTAGTCTGTGTATATCCATCCTCTCCCACCATCAGTTTTATGGCCCCCTTCACACTTGCACTCTTTCTATTTAAGTGTATCCCAGTGCTGTAAAAAAACACTCTTCTAAAAAAATCTCTAGTGTACATCTAAAACAATCATAAACCACTTTTATTTAAACGACACATGCACGCAAATGGTTATAAGCACCAGTAGATGCAAATTTCACATACATCCATTTCCCCCCCCCCCACCCTCCCTTTCAAATAAAATTAGTTTCTGTAAACTTTCAAAATGTTTTTAGGCTAAACTGATGATGGAGAACAACTTTTCCACTGGGAAAAATGCAGATGGTTAAGCAAAATTTAAATCTAGAAAGTGTAATATTTAAATAGTAACATTTAGTCCAATATTATTATCAAATTCAAACATTTCAGCCACAATATGACAAAAAATTATCCAGACAACAAATAGTGAATCCTAAAAATAAGCAAAATAGACCCCAGTGACTTTTAACTTAAATATCTTGTATACATAATAAGCAGAAATACTTGCACATGCACATTTTAGAAATTCAAATGTGATGGTTTTGTAAACTAGAAAATTGGTATTGATTAATACTTTCATGTTTATTATTTTGTGCCCATATATATATATAGATTTTTTTTTTTTTTTTGAAAACAATGGATAAATGCCACATTTTTTAAATATTTAAATTATTCATGTGTATTTTAGTGCAATTGCAACATTTATACACAGCTAAATATAGATTAGCAAATACACATAGTCTAATCTCTTTTGCAGCTTGAGGCTTTAAGCCCTAATGCATTAGTCTTAACTTATATTTAAATTATTCATTAAAATTTTTTTAAAATTACATTTAAAGAGTATTGGAATATATTGGTGAATGCTAAAACATTGGTATACAACAAGCAGAATATTAAAAAAAAAAAAAAAAAAACCAACTTTTTTTTCGGAAGTTAAAGTAAACTGGACATCAATCAGGTCCATAGCCTGGTCAATTACTATCATTTTAGTCAATCGAAAGTAGCAAACGCTTACCTGTTAAAGGTTTTGTTTATAATATAAGCATTCACTGAGTACTATGTTTACTGAGTATGTTTACTCGGCAATTTATTTACAGATATGGCAAGATGCTTTACTTATAATGTTAAATCATAATGTTATGTGATGTTAAATGAAAAACAATTACAGTACTGTGTGTGTGTGCGCGTGTGTGTGTGTGTGTGTGTGTAAAAATGGAACACTGGATGGAGATGCACTGCACTATTTAATTTTGAAAAATATTTATCACGAAAATGATTAGACATCAAAGTATCTGCTTTAATTTGGATGGTATAATGTAGTAGTAGTAGTGGCATGTGATGCAAGAAAGCAAGCGTATGAGCTTATGCAGCATCAGCCAAAAAAAAAAAAAGAAAAAGAAAAAAAAAAGAAAAAAAAAAAAAAAAGAAAAAAAAAAAAAAAAGAAAAAAAAAAAATCACACCATTCCCTCTAAATGCCTGTCCAGTTCTTCCTTAAATTTATTTAATCCTATCAACTTCCACAACGAAAGATGGAAGTTTGTACCAGCAATTAACCACCCGCTGGCTAAAGGCAAATTACCGCACATCTATTCTACATCTGTCTTTTCTTAATTTGAATTTATGCCCCCTTAGGTTCGTAATCTGAACAAGTGGAAGGATCCCATCAGAATTCAGCGTGCTCAATCCATTCAAGGCCTTATACACCTCAATCAGATCACCGCACAGGTGCTAGTCTCCAGCCACTGCAATTTGCAGAACTTAAGCCTCTCTTGGTAAGAGGATCCCTTCATTCCCCTCACCAATCTTGTTGCCCTTCTCTGTACACGCTCAAGCAAATCTACATCCTTCCTAAAATGAGGCCTCTAGACCTGTACGCAGTACTCAAGGCGTGGCCTGATCATTGCCTTATACAGAGGGACAATCACCTCCTTTTCCCTGCTAGCAAAATTCCTATATATCATTGACAAAACCCCATGACCTGCCCTGGCAGCCTGTCTGCATTGCTCAGAAAACTTCATATCTGACTGCACAATTACTCCCAGGTCTTTTTCATTTTCTACCACCTTAAGTGTAGTATCACCCAGTTGGTACGTTTCTCTGGGGTTACTTCTACCCATATGCAGTACTTTGCATTTGTCAAGGTTAAACTTCAGTTGCCACTTCTTAGCCCATCTGCCCAAATTATCTAGATCCTATTGAAGTGACACACTGCCATTACTGTCATTAACAACCCTGCCAACCTTTGTATCTGCAAACTTCGACACTAAGCCTGATATACCTTCATCAATATCATTGATAAATATACAAAACAACAGAGGACCCAACACTGAGCCCTGTGGGACTCTACTAATAACATTAGTCCACGAAGAACAGCACCCATTGATTACCACCCTCTGTCTTCTCCCACTCAAACATCCTTTTATCCATTGTAGCAACTTACCCTTAATACCATTCTGCTCCAATTTGTACAATAGTCTTCCATGCACAACAGTGTCAAAAGCTTTCCTGAAATCCAAATATATGATATCAAAATTATTTTTAGCATCCCGTTCTTGGCTACCACATCATAATATCCTAACAAATTTGTCAGACAAGACTTTCCCTAATCAAACCCATGCTGTGCCTGAATTATTGCTGCAGTCTTGTCTAGATGATCCTGCAATGCATCTTTAACCAGTGACTCCATTATTTTACCCGGAACAGAAGTTAAACTAAATGGTCTGTAATTACTCGTGTCACCTTCGATCCCCCTTTGGGAATTGGGATACATTTGCACATCTCCAGTCCGTGGGAACCTCCCCTGAGTCCAAGGATGCACTCATAATTATTGCTAAGGGTTTGCTTAGTTGCTTTGCCACCTCCTCTAAAATAACTGAATAGATCCCATCCACCCCAGGTGCTTTTCTTATGTTTAACTTCAACAATTTCTTCTCCACATTGCTCTCAGTTATTACAAAATCATTAAGTACCCTGCTACAATTTGTTAACCTTCTGCCATTTTCAAACCTTAATAACTCCTCATGTGTGAATGTAGATGCAAAATACTCATTCAGTTTGTTTGCTATCTCAGCAGGATCATCAAGAGTCGAACCATCGATAACAAGTGGACCAATCAGATTCATCCCCTTCCTTTTAGAGTTTATATAAGTAAGAAATCCTTGCTGCTTTTCTTAGCATCTTTTGCCAAAGATTTCTTGTAATCTGCCTTCGCTTGCCTAACCTCCTTTGTGACCTGATTACAGTCTAGCTTATATCTGCCATAGACTTCTGAGTCGGAAACTTAGTCCACACCCTACCTAAAATGAGGCCTCTTGACCTGTATGCAGTATTCAACATGTGGCCCGACCACTGGCTTATACAATGTGATAATCACCTCCTTATCCTTCCTAGCAAAATTCCTGTATATCACTAACAAAATCCCCATGAACTGTGCTGGCAGCCTGTCTGCACTGCTCAGAGAACTTCATATCTGATTCTACAATTATCAAAGGGTCTTTTTCATTTTCAATTACGCCAAGCATAACACTACACAGTTGGTACATTACTCTGGGATTACTACTACTCATATGCAGTACTTTGCATTTGTCAGTTTTAAACTTCAGTTGCAACCTCTCAACCTACCTGCCCAACTTTTCTTGATCCTGTTATAGTAGCGTACTGTCCTTACTGTTATTAGCAACTCTACCAATCTTCGTATCGTCTGCAAACTTGGACATGAAGCCTGATATACCTTCATCAATATCATTAATAAATACAGAAAACCACAACAGGCCCAACACGGACCCCTGGGGAACTCCACTAATAACATTAATCCGTGAAGAGCAGTTTCCATTGATTACCACTCTCTTTCGTCTCCCACTCAACCATCCTTTTATCCATTGCAGCAATTAGCCCTTAATGTCATACTGCTCCAACTTGTACAGTAGTCTTCCATGTGCAACAGTATCAAAAGCTTTCCTAAAATCCAAGTACATGATATCAAAATTACTGACCACTGACTTATACAATGTGATAATCACCTCCTTATCCTTCCTAGCAAAATTCCTGTATATCGCTAACAAAACCTAATGAACTATGCTGGCAGCCTGCCAGCACAGTTATCCCAAGATCTTTTTCATTTTCAACTATGCTGAGTATAATTCCACACAGTTGTACATTACTCTGGGATTACTGCTACCCATATGAAGTATTTTTTTTTGTCAACGTCAAAATTCAGTTGCCATTTTTCAAACCAACTGCCTAACTTTTCTAGATTCTGTTGTAGTAGTATACTATCATTATTTTCATTAACCACTGTTTGTATCATCTGCAAACTTGAACATTACGCCTGATATGCCTTCATCAATATCATTAATAAATACAGCAAATAACAATGGGCCGAACACTGAAGGATTTCACTAATAGCATTAGTCCATGAAGAGCACTGTCCACTGATAATCACCAATGGACAGTGCTCTTTGTGAAGAAAAAGTGATCATAATTACTCTGTCTTTTCCCACTCAACTATCCCTTTATACATAGCAATAACTTGCCATTAATGTCACACTGCCCCAATTTGAACAGCAGTCTTTTATGTGCAACAGCATCAAAAACTTTCCTGAAATCCAAGTATATGATATCAGAGTTATTTTTTGCATACATTTCTTCTGTGATCACTTTGTAGTATCCATTCAAATTGGTCAAACAAAATTTCACTTAAATCCAAGTCGTGTCCGAAGTATAATTGTGGCCTTGTCAAGATGATTCTGCATTACTTCTTTTACCAGGATTCCATTATTTTCCTTGGAACAAGTTAAACTAACAGGTCTGTAATACTTGTCACCCTTTGTTAATTGAGGAGACCTCTGCACATCTCCAGTCTGTGGGGACCTCCCCAGAATCCAAGGATGCTCTCATAATTATGGCTAAGCATTTCCTTATTTCCTTCATTGTCTCCATTAATATAACTGGATAGATACCATCCATCACAGGTGTCTTCCTTATGTTTAGCTTGAACAATCTCTCTTCCACTTTCCTCTCAGTTGTTACAAAATCATTTAGCTCCCTGTTAGTGCTTCTGTAGCCAGGTGGGCAGGAGCAGCAGTGCGTGGCACACCTTGAATAGACTGGGGTTCGAATCTGTGACCACCAAATACGGAGGATGCGGAAAGGTCAGGGAATGACCACCGCATATCCCCGGAGCAATATGGCCTTAGTTGCTAATGCTCCTAAAAACCAAACAATCAAGCTCCCTGTTAAGAGTTTGATAAACATCTGTCATCCCCTTTCCTAAAGAATTCCTCATGTGTGAATGTAGTTGCAAAAATCTCATTCAGTATGTCAGCAACCTGAACACGATCATCAACAGTCAAACCATCAATATCAAGCAGACCAATTTTATTCATCCTTAGTATTTACATAAGTACAGTAGCATTCACTGTTTACTCTGCATCCTATGTCAAAGATTTCTTGTAATCTGGCTTTGTTTGCCTGACCTCCTTTGTGACTTGATTACAGACTAGTTTACATCTAACATAGGTATCTTTGTCACCCAATAATTTATATGCATTCCATGCACTTTTCTTCTGTCACAAGTTTCATCAGTTCATCTGACATCATTTAGGCCTATAACTTGAAGAGTATTTCTTAGGTGGTATGAAAAGCCTAGTAGTGTCTATGATTAATTACTTGTATGCTTCCCATTTAGAATTTGCTGATGGTAACGTCATCAGTTGATCCCACTATCAATTTTAATCTATTCTGATGTAATTTCGAAAAATTGTGGTTTTTCATTTGAGGTTTACTAGAATTATTGTTCTTTTTTTCTAGTAAATTTTTTTTTCACTTTTAATAAATCTAGATTCAGTGCATTAGCACAGCCTGTACATATGTTAAGTTTGTTTGTAAACTACCAATAAATTTTACAAGTTTGTCTGTGAAATATAAAATGAGTTATTTACTGTTGATCACAAATCATATTATCTTTAATGATGATTTTGGTAGAGAAAGTTGTTGCATGATTTTAATTAATGTGTTTCAAGCATCAGTTGTAAATTATGGTACCTTTAAAGGGCAACCGAGTGCCTTTGAAAAAGTACAACAGGAGTTTCGAATTTGCAGCATGCAGGCCTAGAGCGGGAATGAAGTTTCCAAATTTCCACAAAAGCACTGTTAATTTTATGATCACTAAAGCACAAATGCATCTCGATTTTTAATATTTCCAGAAATTTTTTAAAAAGCTCAGCTTTCTTTTCATTAATCAAAATGTTATTCTGTTTAAACATTTTAATTAAAACTAATTAAAAATCATGAATTTCAGAGCTCATTAATAAATACAAATATGCATGGGAAACACATACATCAAACCCAAACTTGTTTGAAAGGAATTCTTCAAAAACAGCAGCAAAATGACTGAGAATACATGTGCTCTGAAACTTCAGAGAAATCAATGCATGAAACTTTAACCTGCTGTTCATGTTGTAGAGATGGAGCTTTTTGCCAATGTGCACAGACCGCCTTAGTCTGAAATGAAATACAAACTTCCAACATTCATGGAATCTTTATGTAAGCACATTTGTATTTTCCTGTTAATTAATAATTTTGTAAAGTTATTTTGAAAATACGCTGATGTGGGGTTTGGAAAATGAAATTTGTGGCCTAATATAATTGCACAGTGTGTGCTAATTCTGATCCCCCTAGAAAGTTTGAGCTAACAGAGTTAACATGATACTGTACTTCAATCTTTGTTCCAATGTACATCTGACAGAGCCTTGAACAGGATAGTTTACAGTATTTCGCACATGAAATACTATAAACTAAATTACATTTCAGGTATGAATACTGATCTCACAGTTCCATATTCTGCATTTTTTAACTAGGTTAAAAATGGGTTACCATCAGGCAATAAATGGAACAGATATGAAATACTCATAGTAAGTGTTATAGTGACTTATAACAGCAAACAAATTTAATTAACTGAAGAAATCAAGCTGAATGTACAGTTTGCGATCGTTGATCAGACGGAAGGTTTCTAGATAGTTTAAGAGTTGGTGGTTAATTGATTTCTCCATTACTTAAAGAGTAGAAGTAATTGCAATGGGACAATAATTGGATGAGGGGGATTTGTCACCCTTTTTAGGGACTGGCTGGATATAAGCAAATTTCCAAGCAGAAGGAAAAACACCTTAGGAATAAGAAAGTGAAAAAATTGGCAAAGAATAGGAGTAAGTTCAGAAGAACAGGTTTTGAGAACAAGTGGAGAAATACCATCAAGACCTGGAGCTTTCTTAGCATCAAGATTCATCAAAATCCTTCTGATATCCTTTTGACGGAAGACCACAGGAGGTATTGAATGGAGCATGTTGGGAATGGTGGGAGGTGTTTTACCAAGATCATTAATACATGAGCTCGAAGAAAAATGAGATGCTAGCAGGTCAGCTTTATCCTTGGCTGAAGTGACAACAGGACCATCTGGTTTGGACAGAAGTGGGAGCAGAGATGGGCAAAAGTTGCGGCCAATAGCTTTGGCAAGAGACCAGAATGCTCGGCTACCATTAGGGCAAGAAGCAAGTTTTCTACTCTTAGCCTGTTCAAACTCTAGATTGGACTGATTAAAAACTGCTTTACAATTGTTGCGAGCTTTGGTGTAGGCAGAAAATGAAACTGAAGAGTTGGAAACAAACCAATTACGATATGAAAAATTCTTCTCTTGAACAGCCTTAGCATGTTTATTGGAAAACCAAGTTTTAGATAAAGGGTGAGATATTAAAGTGGAGTGTGAGATAAAGGATTCCATTCCTACAAGAATAATTTCACTGATATGATCTGAGCAAACATTGACATCAGAAGTTTTGAAACAGTAATCCAACCAAGGAAAAGAAATCTCTTAGGTCATCCCATTTTGCATTCTTATAATGCTAAACAACACAAGGTTGGGAATAGCCATGAGATAAAGGCTCCATTGGAGAAGAGATAATCACCAAATTGTGATCTAAGGTGCCTAAAGGACCACTCACTTCGTCCATGTACTTAGAATTAGAAGGGTTGTTTGTGAGAAAAAGATCAAGCGTGTTGGCTGTATGGTTAGGATCGGTATTCTGGTAGGTAAATCAACAATCTGTGCGAGGTCATTAGTAATTACAAAAGTCCCAGTTTAAATATATGCTACAATAAGATATATCTGGAATATAAAGTATCTTGATTTTGGCTAAATATAACTCAGAAGAAAGCCCATGTGTATGAAGGCCCATGGGCAGTCCACAGATTTGTTTAAAAAAAATAAGTATTGCGAAAGATGCTTTTGTTCTGAAACTAAAGCCTGATTGCTATTTAAAAGGAACAAAAAACTTCTATAATAAATGGTGTATGAACATTAGTATCAATCAGGTCAAATGATGCAAGAAAATGAATTTATCGTGCATTAGCAAAAAAAAAAAAAGAAAACAAAAAGTCAATTTTAATTTGACTACTTCTAGAAAATAATAATCCAGTTCTGACTTCAACTGTGTAAAACTCGCTACCTCAACTACCACTGAAGACAACTTATTCCAATGATCAACGACAGCTCTAATCTATTATTGTTCGGAAATGAAAATAAATGGTTAATAATGATCAAGATAAAAATACAGGAATATACATAAAAAATATACTGACACTTTTATGTCATGTGGATTGGAAAAAAAAAACAAAAACAAAATGGGTTATTTTTTATTGATACTTGTATCATTTACAAGCACAATGCTGACACTAAATTGTTTCTGATAGAGTTTCATGATGCTTTCTGAATAGTGTGATTAGACCTTGTTGACACTGTTGCACATGGAAGACTATTGTGCAAATTGGAGCAGAATGGTATTAAGGGTTAGTTGCTACAATGGATAAAAGGATGGTTAAGTGGGAGAAGACAGAGGGTGGTAATCAATGGGTGCTGCCCTTCGTGGACTAATGTTATTAGTGGAGTCCCACAGGGTTCGGTGTTGGGTCCACTGTTGTTTTGTATATTTATCAATGATATTGATGAAGGTATATCATGTTTAATGTCGAAGTTTGCAGATGATACAAAGGTTGGCAGGGTTGTTAATGACGGTAATGGCAGTGTGCTACTGCAACAGGATCTAGATAATTTGGGCAGATGGGCCAAGAAGTGGCAACTGAAGTTTAACCTTGACAAATGCAAAGTACTGCATATGGGTAGAAGTAACCCCAGAGAAACGTACCAACTGGGTGATACTACACTTAAGGTGGTAGAAAATGGAAAAGACCTGGGAGTAATTGTGCAGTCAGATATGAAGTTTACTGAGCAATGCAGACAGACTGCCAGGGCAGATCATGGGGTTTTGTCAATGATATATAGGAATTTTGCTAGCAGAGAAAAGGAGATGATTATCCCTCTGTATAAGGCAATGGTCAGGCCACGCCTTGAGTACTGCGTACAGGTCTGAAGGCCTCATTTTAAGAAGGATGTAGATTTACTTGAGCGTGTACAGAGAAGGGCAACAAGATTGGTGAGGGGAATAAAGGGATCCTCTTACCAAGAGAGGCTTAAGTTCTGCAAATTGCAGTGGCTGGAGACTAGGCACCTGTGCGGTGATCTGATTGAGGTGTATAAAGCCTTGAATGGGTTGAGCACGCTGAATTCTGATGGGATCCTTCCACTTGTTCAGATTACGAACCTAAGGGGGCATAAATTCAAATTAAGAAAGGACAGATGTAGAATAGATGTGCGGAAATTTGCCTTTAGCCGGCGGGTGGTTAATTACTGGAACAAACTTCCATTTGTCGTTGTGGAAGTTTATGCGTTGAATAAATTTAAGGAGGAACTGGACAGGCATTTGGAGGGAATGGTGTGATTTTTTTTTTTTGGCTGATGCTGCATAAGCTCATACACTTGCTTTCTTGCATCACATGCCACTACTACTACCTAAGTAGGACTCAGTCAGCAGAATGCCTCACTCATAGGAAACTATGTAAAAAAAAAAAAAAAAAAAAAAAAAAAAATTACTTTCTCTAATTTTTAAATCATTTCATTAATTTTGTGAAATTAATTTCTACAATATTTGTAAATGTAATTCTTAGCTTTCCTAAAGTATTTCTGCTAAGCTACATTCTTTCTAGTAACTTCGCTAACTTAATTTTAACTTGACTGGTGGATATATATATATATTTTTTTTTTAGGAAAAATTTTCAAATTTTTCCTAAAAAAAAAAAAAAAAACGCTTAAAAATAAATTGTTCTAGTGTCTTGGATTTAGGAAGAGGGCCAGCAAAAACTGTTCTCAATCAGCCAATTCATATGGGGGTTTAGATTAATCTCAAGGTTAGTGGTAATTATGGCCTGGACTTCCCTGTCAGATGAACTGAAGGGTAACAGACAGCTTTGCAGGACAGTCGAATGGAAAATTGCTTAAAGGTTGGTTGTTCACATGTATGCAGTCATTCTGCATGACTGAAATCTAAAAAGATCTTAAAGATATAAATTCTAGCTAACTCTTACTTGATGAAAAGCTGAATTGTGTCAAAAAAATTTTAAAATAATCTTTCTACAACTGCTTTTGAAGACAGTGCCCCCCCCCATCCCAAAGCATTTATTAAATCTCAGGAGCATTGCAAGTTTCTTCCAATTTTTTTCTTTTTTTCTTCCTGAATTGCAAAAAATGTCAATAATAACTTAAGTCAACTCTCAAAGTAATACTGTGGCACACATAAATTTTTGATGGGTGTCCTTGGTCATGAAGTGCCATTGCCATCTGATTAGACCTTAGCTCTGTAGATGATGTAATAAATGCAGATACTGATATTTATTACCAAAAAAGTTTCCTCTCAACATGACAGATACTGAATGCAGATACTGATATTTATTACCAAAAAAGTTTCCTCTCAACATGACAGAGGCAGTACTCCATTGTCATGATGAAGACAGAATTCACTCTCCTACTAATCATAATGCTGGCCATATGTCAGTTGATCCAATTCAAACAATTGAAGTTGCTCAGTTGGAAGGGCTACTTTTCTCTCCCAGTTCATTTTAGTCTGTCTGTCTCAAGTTACTTTTAATGAGGATCGCATAGGTAATCTCTCACCAATGGGCTAATGTGAATTTAACTTGAAGAAAAGATATAACACCCAGACAGAGAAACTCTGAAAAGCAGAACCAGAAGTAATACTGTGGCACATATAACAATTAGGAAATTTTTGATGGGTGTCCTTGGTCATGAAGTGCCACTGCCATCTGATTAGACCGTAGCTCTGAAGATGATGTAATAAATGCAGATACTGCTATTTATTACCAAACAAAGTTGCCTCTCAACATGACAGAGGCATGTTGAGAGGCATGTTAAGTACTCTATTGTCATGATGAAGGCAGAATTCACTCTCCTACTAATCATAATGCTGGCCATATGTCAGTTGATTTTTTTTTTTTTTTTTTTTCCCCTGGTAGTTGTTGGCGCATCAGCTTCTGTCGCCATAATGCACCTCCAAAGGTTTTTGCAGTACTTTGATCCAAGCCCGAGGCGGGATTCGAACCCACGACCTTTGGGTTGCCAGGCAGGCACTTTACCCACCTGGCTAGCCCGGTCGGCATGTCAGTTGATCCAATTCAAACAATAGAAGTTGCTCAGTTGGAAGGGCTACTTTTCTCTCCCAGTTCATTTTAGTCTGTCTGTCTCAAGTTACTTTTAATGAGGATTGCATGGGTAATCCTCTCACCAATGGGATAACGTGAATTTAACTTGAAGAACAGATATAACACCCAGAAAGGGAAACTCTGAAAAGCAGAACCATTACTGAAAGAGATCCAATCCAATTTACACGAACATCATTCCTTATCAGTCATCCATTCTGGGGGCAGTTAAAAATCTGTCATCGATAACCTTCAGAATTCCACCACTCCATTTTCTGACAATCCGCACACTCAGCATTCGTTATCAGTTAATGTCCTTCCTAGTAAAGATAGTGAGTCATCTTCTAATCCAGCGTTTCCCAACCTTTTGTCAAGGAACACTTTTCATCTCACAGTATATTTACAGAACATTCATCTCATAATATATTTACAGAACGCATGTGAAACACAAATTTAGTGGGAGCCAAAGAACTGTTTGCTAATGTTTTATTACATACGTATTGTGCATCAGGAGCATCTTTATTTCCAACACACGTAAAGCCGAAACTGAAATAACTGTGTCGCCATACTTATGTTTTGGTCTTTTATTAGTCGGTTCCTGTTTTTTCACTTCAGATTTTTGGGGAACAAAAGGCTGTGATTGTTTATCCTCACTTTGAAGTGTGACAACATTGTGTTCGTTTTCATCAACCACAGTTGCGCTACTAGCAGTACTTGCTTCTTGTTTTAAAGTTGTGTTTTTCAACAACAAATCCATGGTCATTTATTTTAATAATAATATTTCGAAATACTGATAATTATAAAAAAAAAAAAAAAAAATGTATACAAGGAAGTTAGTTTATGAGTTAGTTTATGATATCAGTTTGCTTCCCCCTCAACCTGTGTACTCCAGGCTAATTCGCATACGAATGGCATATTAGATCACTACATTGTTACTTTTTTGTAGGTGTCAATTATCTACACATACTTCTCTATGCAAAAGCCCGCCAAAATAAAGTGTTCCGGGGTCTATTTGATTAGTCTATGCCAGTATATTAATAACTGAAAAAAAATAATGTTAAAAATTATAATGATACAAAAGTGGTGTATGCTACAAATATGCAAAATTTATTTTTTTATTTTTTTAATTATTAATTTTGATTTTTCAAGGAACACTTGTTCCTTGAAAAATCTCACGGAACACTAGTGTTCTGCAGAACACAGTTTGGGAAATGCTGTTCTAATCTCCCTTTTCAAGCCTAATTGCTAACAAGGAGGCTTCCATCCTGCAGTAGATTGATAATGGCTGCAGTTTACCTTTTTTTACCTTAAGTCTCACAATGCCTGATGCTGCTAATCTAGCTTCCACTTCAAAACTCACTCCACTTGATCAACTTGAACATTCCTGGATGGATGGACAAGTGATGTAAGAGTTTTTTTTGGCTGATGCCACTTTTTGGAAAGGTTCAAATGTCATAATGATAAGGCAGATTGGAAACCAGGCATATGGAGGGGGGTCTGAGTAAAATACAAAAGGGGTGGTATTTTTTAGCAAGTAAGAAAGACAAGGCCTATGTAGTACAAATGTCTATACTGTAAAGAAAAAGAGTATTTTTTATCAGAAGACAAATTTGTTTAATGGTCTACCAGTCACATCTAGTGGCGACAACTCTAAGGCTATTTACTGATATCAATGAGTTTTTTTTAAAGGCATGTAGACCAGTAAGAGTTCATCTTCAGTGTTCTAGAGTCACTGATGTCAGGGCATAAACAAGACTGGAGGAATTGGATAGATACTCAATTGTCAGTTATGAGTCATGACAACAATGCCTTTTTTTATGGTTTCTTAAATCAATCAGCTATTTTAATACTACTATTAATAATAATTGTGATCTTAAGAAAAGAGTTACCTTTCTGTATAATTTTAGGAGTTCTTTTAGCTTCATGTGAGTTAAAATAGCACTTGTTGATACTATCAACCATGGAATTCAACCTTTTACTATCGCAACACCTTTGTATCCAAAAACTGCAAGGATGACGAATGTGGGAGACGAATGCAAGTTCTTGTTTAGCTGGAAATATAATTATATATATTATATACTCCATACATAACAGCTTCAGAAAATGCTTCAAAAATTGTTCTTTGAAAACTGTTTAATACAAAGAGATACCATCTCACATGTTAATCAGAATGTTGATTTTCAGTTTGTTTCCAATGTAATACAGATTCTGTTAAGTCTTAAGTTAGTAACCGATTTCTGTGCTTTGTAAAAGCTTGATTTCTTGCATTATTTGCCACTACTAATATTGCTACTCTGGGATTATTCTTACCAAATGTAGTGTCTTTCATTTATCAATTTTAAATCACATTTTTCCTATTGCCTCATATTGTCAATTATTATTACTAACGTTCAAAAAGCTGGAGATTAGGCATTTGTGAGGAGGAAATCAGGAGATTTTGTGAAGTCTACACTGCAATCAAAATTAAATTCCACTGGCAAAACACACATTTAAAATTTAAAGAATTGAATTTAAATTGTGTATTTTGCTGGTAAACAATTCCAGAAAATTACAGGCAGTTCCCGGGTTTAAGAGTTCTTTTTTTCAATCATAAAGTATCAACAAAATTGAAAATATGAACATTAATTGCAATAAATAAATGCTAAACATTCATAAATACAGCATTACCGTGTGTGTGTGTATTCATTTGTTCAGGCAGACAAGAGCGTCTCACTCGACTCACATAACATCAAGCAGTTATCACACTGACGGTACAAAGAATGGTTATGTTGTTCTTCATTTTCACTGTCTTGTGTTATTTCAAATTTATCCCCCTTATTAATAATGTACAGTATGCCAAAGCAAAGCAGTGCTATGGAGAATGATGTTAATAAAAAAACAGCGAAAAGGAATAACATTGGAAACAAAATATGAAATTATAAGCAAACATGCGGCCAGAATGACTGTTAAAGAACCATCAATGAGTGTGCATTCAGTCAATGATGATGAAGAAGAAGAAGAATAAACATTCTTTAACATTTGTATGACATAAATAAAATAATTTGTTTGATTTTAAAGGCAATGTTTTCATTTCTATGGATATATAAATCATCGTTTAAGCATAAGCTATTGTTTTGTTGGCCTTTATTTTACACTACTATGGTCAAATTTCATTGTTGAAAACGTAACTCTGTTTTTAACATTAAGTCTATGGGAAAAAAATTCACAATTTCAGTTTGCTTTACGAGTGCACGCTAGGAACAAATTAACTATTACAGTTGGGAACTACCTGCATTTATCAGCACAGTATGCTTTTGAACATTAGCTTACCTAGCATTTTTCTGAGCATGGGTTTCTATTTGGATATTCTACTAGACAAATGATTTTAACTGCTTTAAGAAAGATATTTCACATACTTTGCTCTCTTCAAAGATTTTGAGTCAAAGTTCTGTTCATAACAATTGCCCTGATGTCTAGACTTAGCTGTAAGAAGCGTTTTCAAAGCTTCACCAAAGAAATCTGAATTAAGTTTTTATTTTTCTGACCTAGCTGAAATATTCTCTCACACTCAACACTGCTATCAGAATTGTAAAAATGCCAAGAATAATTTGGAATAATGTTTTATATTTCAAGCTTCTTTGTGCATTTTTTAGTTCCCAACAAAGGGCCACCATACATCAGTTTTTTAATTCATTCACAGTAGTGTCTGGTAGGTTCCACACCAAAACTGGGAAATGATGCTGCAAAACACCTATTGCTTCACCTATTTCTTTATCTTTAATGAGACCATGAAGTACTGGAACCTTGTCCACAAAAAATTCAAATGGATGTGAGGTGCACTGGACTTTCAAAGATTGGAATAACACTTAAAGGAAACAAATAAATTGCTTAATTGACGCCAAAAGAGAGAAACATGAACATACTTCCTACAAAAGCAAGGATAATGTAACAGTACCTCGAACTATCAGCTTTCTCAGTCTGTTTAGATTTACTTTTACACAAATTATACAATTTAGAAGTTTTTTATTTTTGAGTTCATCGATTTGTCTTCTCTCAAAAATTTTGATTCGTGAACTGGATTTGAGTATGAATCAGCACAACTCACTGGTAACTGCCTGTTGTACTTTTCAATTTGATAACTCTAAAAAGTGCTCATTGCTTTTCTCACCATCTCTAAATTCTTCTTTGAATAGACTTGTCAAAAGTTGCTACTCTTCTTCAAGTCACACATTTAGCTAAAGGCAGCTAACATATACACACGTTCTACAAAATCTTTTTCTTTTATTTTTTTATTCAGTGGCATGCATCAGTTGAAATTGTTTAAATATTCCTTTTTAGCACTTCTCTTTAGATACTAGTAAACACCTACCAAGTATTCATCTACTTTCACAGGAAGGCAAGCAACTCTCTTTTCAGCACACAAATTAATAAGATGACAAGGACAGCCTATTAACCACCAAGTGCTCAATCTCCTCCTTTAATACCCTTGCTATGGCAGTTTTTAGGCTAACATAACTGGTGCATTATCAACACTAATGCCAGACAGTTTATTGAAGGTATCTCACAACACAAGCATTTGTTTAGATGTCTAATGTTGTACTCTGTAGAGGCACCTTCTGACGCTAGCACTGAGAGGAAGCTGTTTTTGATTTTTTTTTTTTTTTTAATTACAAGATGGTCACCATAGTGGAAAATAACTCATTTTTCAGAGCCACATCACTCTACTTCTACCTCCTCTTTCCATATCTATGTAATTTCACTAGTAATGCTTGTAGCTTTTGTTCTTCCACTAATGGAAAACATATTTCTGAACAATGCACTTGCATGATCAGAACAACTCAGATTCTGATAAATACAATGCAAATAAACATTCCGCATGAATGACATTGTCATCACCATGAAACAGTACCTTTAAGTAGGCTTAGTGAAGACACTTTACTATGTGAAATATTTAATTAGTTTATTGGAATGAGAGTACAATTATTAAAATAGACCCAAACAGTCCTAACAACCTATTAAATCATCTATGTTTCAGATTTCATCTTCAGGCCAGGATTTTTGGATCTTTTTGTATAAATCTATACAAAGAGGTCCAAAGTTATTTATAGAAATAAAGGTTAACGTAGGTTTTTGAAACATGAATCCAATGTGATATGTTTAGTTCGATCAAGTTTTAAATTGAAATTAAATTTTATTCTAAATTAATCCTCAAAAAACAAAACACTTTTTTTCAACAAATACATACTAAATAATGAAGCTTTCTATGTAATTGGGATATTAATGGGAAGATCAAATGCTATTGAACCAATCATAAATAAAATAAAAGCTATGCTACAGGAGAGATTCTGGCTCAGTGCTCACAAGTGGCAACGTACGCAACAGTGCACATACACAGCAGCAAAACAACATCGAGCACTGTTTTGATCCTGAGTAGCTAGGACCGAAATCTTCCCATATTCAAGTATTTGGGTCCAACGTTGGTCTCAGTCATCATTGCTGTGGAAGTGATATTTTAAGTCATTCAAGTTTACCATAAAAAAATGCATTCTATTTGTTATTTGGTGAATAGGTTACTTTTTAAGAAAAAGAAGAGATACTGGGTTTGTCCTTTTGTTAGTACATGCCTTCTGAAAGGTGTATCAACCATTTCCGAATGAGCATAAAATCATTCGGTAAACTAACAAGACTCCTAGATGTAATCAAGGCAGAAGATACAAACATGAGACTTGCAATACCTTCAGTAGAAATGTCGGCTTCAACATTAAGGTAAGTAATGCAACAACCCTTTCAAAATTATTCATTATTAATCTTTTAGTCTCTTCCATTTTAAAGTTTAAGAGTAAAAAACCATTAAGTGTGCAAAATTTCAAATGTGCATGCCCATATATTTCTGCTTATTAGTTACTTCCATTTTCAGGTTTATTTCAAAATTTATTTCAAATTTGGGGTGCTTCACAGTGTGTGAAATTGGAAACAGCATATCTTGGTTCCAGCAGTGGCCAACTGGAGAGAATATCAGTTTCATTTAATTGTCTTTGCTCTGTGAAAACAATAACAAACCTTTCAAAAACAACTAGGATAAAAATGTAGATGTTTACTGAACTAGTAGGAGAAGAAACACGAGTAATCTGAAATTTAAAACAAACAGCATCAGTGCTTGTTTGGCAACACGCCACTCTTTGATCAAAAAGTCAAATAGTTGCAAAGAGGAACTTATTTTTGAGGGGCAGGCACCTGTCCCGTTACCTGCCACTATAACTGGACACAGTATTAGTTCACAACACACACCTTTTAATGTTAGGATGTTGGTAACTATAATATAATTATGATGCCAATGTTAAGACGTTAGTATTTACTATGCTAAAGCCATTATGAGTATTTGCCACATCAAAAATAAAAATGAGAGTAAAATTAATGAAATTATTACTGTTCACTAAATTACTTACAAATATTCAACTTTGGCTTTACTGCCACAACATGCTGACTAGGTACTGGTGAAAGAGGAGTTCCTGGAGAATTATCATCAGAAATTGGATCTGATGTTAGAGAATCAGTTTCTGAAACAAAATATATGAAAATATATTTTCACATTATTAACATTTTTAATGCAAAATTTACAATGTGGCTGAAACTGCAAAACTCAGGACCATTAAAGAAAGAGTTGAGAAATAGTCACAGAGCAGTGTAAATACTTCAGCATTACTAGAAGCATATGATGCAAGAAAGCAAACTTACACAGCATCAGCCAAAAAAACCAAAAAAAAAAAAAACCTTCCCACTTCACCCATTCATTCACACCAAACGTTTGCCTAGTACGGCCTTGAATTTATTTAAGCTGTCAACTTCCACACCGACAGGTGGAAATTTGTTCCAGCAGGCAACCAGCTGCTGGCTAAAGGCAGATTTCTGCACATCTATTCTACAACCGTCTCCTCAATTTAAATTTATGCCCCCTCAGGAGTGGAATCTGAGCAGGAGGAAGAATCCCATCAGCATTAAACTTGCTCAAACCATTCAAGGCCTTGTACACCTCAATCAGATCACCTTGCAGGTGCCTAGTCTCCAGATGCTGCAATTTACACAATAAGTCTATCTCAGCAAACAGCAAACTTTTGTTCCACTCACTAATCTCATTGCCCTTCTCTGTACTCATTCTAGTAGCTCAACATCTTTCCTAAAATTAGTTTTCTAGACCTGTATGCAACACTCAAGGTGTGGTCTGACCACTGCCTTACACAAGGGGATAATCACTTCCTTATCCCTGCCAGCAAAATTTCTATATAACATTGACAAGACCCCATGAGCTACTCTTGCAGCCTGTCTGCACTGCTCAGAAAACTTCATATGACTGCACAATTACCCCCAAGGTTTTTTTCATTCTCCACTATGATGAGTGTAGTACTACACAGTAAGTTACTCTTTGCATTTGTGAATGTTAAACAGGAGTACAGAGCTTTGCTGCCACCTGTCAGCCCATCTGTTCAACTTTTCCAGATCCTGTTGCAGTATGTACCATCCTTTCTGTCATTAACAACCCTACCAACCTTCATTTGCAAACTTGGACATTAAGCCTGATATACCATCATTAATAAATACAGAAAACAACAATTTGCCCAACAAGGACCCCTGGGAACTCCACTAATAACACTAGTCCATGAAGAGCAGTGTCCATTGATTACCCCACTGTCTTCTCCCACCCAATCTTCCTTTTATCCATTGTAGTAACTTTCCCTTAATGCCATACTGCCTAACTTGTACAGTAGTCCTCCATGTGTAACAGTATCAAAAGCTTTCCTAAAATCCAAGTATATGATATCAAAATAATTTTTTGCATCCAGTTCCTCTGTAATCACATCATAGTATCCAATCAAATTGGTCAGACAAGACCTCCCCTTAACAAACCCACACTCTTGCTGAAATATAACTGCAGTCTTTTCTAAATGATCCTGCAGGGCTTCTTTAACCAATGATTCCATTATTTTCCCAGGAACAAAAGTTAAATTAACAGGTCTGTAATTACTCATGCCACCTTTTGATCCCCCCCTTTGTGAATCTGGGATACATTTGCACTTCTCCAATCTGCGGAGACCTCCCTTGAGTCCATGGATATCCTCATAATCATGGCTGAGAGTCTGCTTACTTTCTTTGCTGCCACCTTTAATAGATCCCACCATCCTAGGTGCCTTTCTCATGTTTAACTTTAGCAATTTCTCCTTCACTTTGCTCTTAGTTATCACAAAATCATTTAACTCCCTGTTAGGGTTTCAAGCTTCTGGCACCCACTTTTCCCTACAGAATTCCTCATGTGTGAATGTTGATTGAAAACACTCATTCAGTTTGTCAGCTACCTGGGCAGAATTCTCAACAATCGAACCATCAATATCAAGTGGACCTATCTTATTCATCGCCTTCCTTACAGAGCTCACACAAGTAAAGAAGGTTTTACTGTTTTTCTTTGCATCCTTTGCCAAAGATTTCCCGTAATCTGCCTTTGCTTTCCAAATGCTCTTTGTGACTTGATTACAGAATATCTTATATCTACCATAGGCATCTGTGTCTCCTGATAATTTATATGCGTCCCATACATTTTTCTTCTCTGCCATCAGTTTCATTAGTTCATCTGACATCCATTTAGGTTTAAATCTTGAACAGTACTTTGGTTATATAATACACAAACATATGTTCAAAAATTTTTTGGAGTTGGTCTAAGGTCCAAAATAAGGGAAAAAAAAAACCCAATCATTTACAGTAATCTACCACGTTACTAGGTGGTAGATGACTCTCATCAACGGTGAAATACCACCACTTTGCTTATTGGAGGCTTGAAGTGGTGGAACCCATGTTTAGTCTCTAGAGCTAAGTTCCGATCAACCACTTTTGAGGTTATGATAAACGACGTGGCAAGATCCAATATTCCTTACATTTCGAGGGTACAGCTCTAAACTGGTGTTCGCAGGCCGGCCACTAGTTAGTACACCAGACGGAACCTATTGGTAACTCTCTAGGAGGCTTCTGGATCAGTTGGTGTATAATCTTGCTACTTCTACCCTGCCAGATAGTGACTGGAGGGAGTCCGAGTAGTGTGTATGCGGGGAGCATTGTCGAGGCCATGTTATGTCAAGGATCTGGGTATATTCTTACCACGTGTACTCCATATCCAAAACTTTCATTACTTCATACAGCATGTCCCACCCACTTTTTCTTACTATTGAATACACCATGAATTGTCTAGTATGGATCAGAACTGTACTACTCAATATGTTCTACGTTGATAATAATATTAGTAAAATAATAAGAGGAGTTTACCTCAATATAGTGCGAAGAACACTTCCGTGTTAACACAATCTTGTGTTAAATTGATTATTTAATTATTTATATCTTACTCTAATGTACCGGTGAGTTGTCGATTTTTTCGTTTTTTCCGTTTTAATTTCTGGAGGGTGTCATACGGAAGTGTTCTATGCACTATATTGAGGTAAACTCCTCTTATTATTTTACTAATACCATGAATTGTCAAACTAATAGAGCAAGCTTATCAGCGAAAAGATCTAAACCTCCTAAGCACTTCCTAATTCATTTCACAAACATACGTGGTCTCAATTCTAATCTCAACGATGTCCATTTCCACTTGCAGTCTGCGAAACCCCATGTACTTTTTCTGACAGAATCTCAGTTATCAGTTAATTCAACTACTGCTCATCTCAGATGCCCAAATTATTCACTGTATGATTCCTTTCGCCTCAAAGGTGGTACTTGTGCATATGTCCGTTCTGATATTCCCTGTCAGAGACTTTTTAACATAAGCCAGAATATCACCAGTGGATCGACACTGACGGAATCCATACCGGCGATCATTGATCAGACGGAAGGTTTCTAGGTAGTTAAGAGTTGGCGGTTAATTGATTTCTCTATTATTTTAGAAAGAGTAGAAATAACTGCAATGGGACGATAATTGGATGGGAGGGATTTGTCACCCTTTTTAGGAACTGGCTGGATATGAGCCAATTTCCAAGCAGAAGGAAAAACACCTTTGGAATAAGAAAGTGAAAAAAGGTGGCAAAGAATAGGAGTAAGTTCAGGAGCACAGGTTTTGAGAACAAGTGGAGGAATACCATCAGGACCTGGAGCTTTCTTAACATCAAGATTCATCAAAATAGGCAATTTGGAATCTCCTCTCTTTGATCTTCTCTGGCTTAAAATCTCTCTACCTCATTGTGTCAAATTCATCTGTTGTCTCTACCGTTCTCCTAACTCCACTAATCACTTGGAGCTCTTTGACTTCCTCTCTTTGCAACTTGACTTTCTCCAGTCCAACTTTCCTAAAAGTGAGGTAATTTTGCTTGGCGATTTTAATGTTCTCAACTTCAGCTGGCTTCCGTTTTCTAGTCAAACCAACCCAGCAGGTCGAGATGCTTTTGTAATTACTAATGACCTATCACAGATTGTTGATTTACCTACAAGAATACCGTACAATCCTAATCATACAGCCAATATGTTTGATCTTTTTCTCACAAACAACCCTTCTAAGTACACGGTCGAAGTGAGAGGTCCTTTAGGCACTTCAGATCACAACTTGGTGATCGTCTCCTCTCCAATAGGACCTTTATCTCATGGCTATTCCCAACCTCTTGTTGTTTGGCATTACAAGAATGCAAAATGGGATGACCTGCGAGACTTCTTTTCTTCTTTTCCTTGGTCTGATTACTGTTTCAAAACTTCTGATGTCAACGTTTGCTCAGATCGTGTCAGTGAAATTATTCTTCAGGAATGGAATCCTTTATCCCACACTCCACTTTAAAATCTCGTCCTTTATCTAAACCTTGGTTTTCCAATAAATGTGCTAAGGCTGTTCAAGAGAAGAATGTTGCATATCATAATTGGCTTGTTTCTAATTCTTCAGTTTCATTTTCTGCCTACACCAAAGCTCGCAGCAATTGTAAAGCAGTTATTAATCAGTCCAAACTAGAGTTTGAACAGGCTAAGAGTAGAAAACTTGCTTCTTGCCCTAATGGTAGACGAGCATTCTGGTCTCTTGCCAAAGCTATTGGCCGCAACTTTTGCCCATCTCTGCTCCCACCTCTGTCCAAACCAGATGGTTCTGTTGTCACTTCAGCCAAGGATAAAGCTGAACTGTGTAAAGTGTAAAGTGTTCATTGTCTAACGGCCCAAGGGGTTTCCCCCATCCCGTGTTGTGTATTCTGTTTGTGAAACACAGAACACTGCGAAGGCCAGAGATTTTAAAAAGTGTAAGGTACATGTTTATGCTGTGTAGTGTCATGTTGTGTTGTTCCTCTGACCTTTTAGCCGTTGGGCCCTTAGTGGGACCCCCCGTTGCCCACACTTAACCCGAGGAGGCAGGTCAGGCATAGAGGGATCGCATTAAAAGTAATTACTCTGGCAGGCTCTGCCACCTAATTTCCTAAGATTTCAGTGGCAAGGGCCTAAAAAAAATAAAAAATAATAATAATAATAAAATAAAAATAAATAAAATAAATAAATAATAATAATAAAATAAGATAAAAATAAATAAATAAAAAATATATATATATATAAAAAAATAAATAAATAAATAAAAAATATATATATATATATAAAAAAAATAAATAAATAAATAAAAAAAAATAAAAAAAATAATAATAAAATAAAAAATAAAATGCATATTTAGTTAGAGTAGGGGTGAAAACTGAGGAAAGGGGGGAACAGATAGAAATATGGGGATGATAGGGAAGGCAACCCCAGAAAGGTCAGTGGGGACTGGCCCCACCAGGAGAAAAAAAAGGGGGTAGCAGGGAGGGGGAGGAGACAGAAACCCGTCCCCTCCCTCTCCCTACCAGGGGAGGGGGTATTAAAGTGAACCAAGTTAGGGTACCTGGTTCGGAATGCTAGTTGGCCAAGAAAAGAAGTTGACATCTAATGGCATGCCAGTGGCTTTTTTCAGTCTTTATCTAGGAGATTGTCTTATTGGTCACATCCGTGAGAGAAGTCCAGAAGTATAAGAACCTTTTGTCTTTCTTAAATTGTCTTAATTTGTGGGTTGTCTCTATTCAAAGGTAGTTATTTGGTAGTTATCTTTGGTGGGTGACATTTTGGAGGATGTATAGTAGTTCACACCAATGATGGTAATGCTGGTCAAGTTTAGCTGCCTTGCTCCAGTACCATCAGGGTCCCTGGGTTCATTTAGTAGAGGGTTATCATGTTGCTGCAATTAGTTGTCTTCTCCTCAAGAAAAGCTGCTGTGCGTAGTTGGTGAGAGCTTGATACTCTTCCTTAGTATCCAGTAAGTGGTTTTCTTTGCCTTTTGATATATAAGTCAGCTTTGTGATAAGCTGGCAGCGGAGGTCATCGTAGAGGGAGCACTCGTGCATGAGGTGATCCCAGTCCTCAATTCCTCCACAGGTGCATGTTGGGTCCTCTTCTAGGCCAAAGGTTGTTAGTTTTGCCTTTATTGAACCATGGCCGGTAAGCAAATACGTGGTATACAGGCCTGGAGAAAACCATAATGGGGATTTTGGATAGATTCTGCTAACATCTGGGATGAATCTCCTGGTGATTTCCCCCTTGGTTGAATTTGTCCAGCGGTCCTGCCACACCTGCTGCATGTGTGCTTGAAGTCTCCTCTTCTCAAATTTTTGGTTATTGGTAAGATTCAGCTCGAATCCCAAGCAGGTCTGAGACACGCCCTTAGAAAGATGATACAATCCATTTCTCACCACCTCCAGGTCGAGGGGGAGGGCCCCCACCAGGATCTGGAGGGCGTGAGTACTCACAGTGCAGCAGGCACGAGAGATGGAGAGCAGGACCGTGCGTTGAGTGGAATCCAGGATTCGTCTGTTTACTGCAATCGTAGCCTTGCCAAACCAAATTCCGGCTGCATACGTAATCACAGGGGTGAAGATAGCCTTGTAATACAACGAGAGGGTTCGCTTGTTGAGACCACAGTCCCGACGGGATATCCTAGCAACCATGGCAGTATAGTTTCTCACTTTGGTTCTGATGTATTTGAGATGAGCTTGGAAGGAGAGTTTTCTATCTAGTACTATGCCAAGATATTTCAGTTGCTCTGACAACTTTATAGTCTTGTTTCCAATTTTAATCTGTGGTAGTCTTGTAATACAGAGAGTTCCTTTAAGAAGCAGAGAGTTTGTTTTTGATGGTGATATGGTCAAGCAGTGTGTTTTTGCCCAGTCCTGGAGGATTTCAAGTGCATGGTTTGCCAAGGTCTCAAGCTGGGCCCTGGAATTTGCAGTCACCATCAGGATGAGGTCATCAGCAAAGGCTTGTGAACGAACCTCCCCAAGGTCAAGGCATAGAAATTCATCCATCACCATGTTCCATAAGGATAAAGCTGAACTGCTAGCATCCCATTTTTCTTCCAGCTCATGTATTAATGATCTTGGTAAAACACCTCCCATCATTTCCCACCCCTTTCAATTAAATGCCTCCTGTGGTCTTCCGTCAAAAGGATATCAGAAGGATTTTGATGAATCTTGATATTAAGAAAGCTCCAGGTCCTGATGGTATTTCTCCACTTGTTCTCAAAACCTGTGCTCCTGAACTTACTCCTATTCTTTGCCACCTTTTTTTCACTTACTTATTCCAAAGGTGTTTTTCCTTCTGCTTGGAAATTTGCTCATATCCAGCCAGTTCCTAAAAAGGGTGACAAATCCCTCCCATCCAATTATCGTCCCATTGCAGTTATTTCTACTCTTTCTAAAATAATAGAGAAATCAATTAACCGCCAACTCTTAAACTACCTAGAAACCTTCTGTCTGATCAACGATCGCCAGTATAGTTTCCATCAGTGTCGATCCACTGGTGATATTCTGGCTTATATTACCCATTTATGGACTAATTCAATGGAAAGGTTCGGTGAAACACAATTAGTTGCTCTTGACATCTCAAAGGCTTTTGATTGCGTGCGGCATAAAGGTCTTCTAAACAAGCTTCCATCTTATGGTTTGCCAACTGTTTTTAGTAATTGGTTATCCAGTTTTCTCTCTGATCGCTCACTGAGGGTGATGGTAGATGGCTCTCTATCTTCTAACTTCTCCACTAATGCCGGTGTCCCCCAAGGTTCAGTTCTTTCCCCCACTCTTTTCCTCTTGTATATTAATGACCTTCTTCCATTGACTGGAAATCCTATCCATAGTTTTGCCAATGATAGCACATTGCATTCCACTTTTCATTTTGAGAAACTTTGTCCTGCTCAATCAGCTTCAACTTCTCGAAAATCTGCTACCAATTCCTTAAATGCCGATCTTCAGGTAATTCTCCAGTGGGGCAAAGACAAGTAAGTTGATTTCAACCCTTCTAAAACTCAGTCTTGTCTTATATCTCGCAAAAAGGATTCTTCTGCTCCTATGCTTATCTTTAGTGACACTCCGATTTCTAGGCAAAATGATATATCTCTTTTGGAGATTACCCTGACTTCTAATCTCTCTTGGCACAAGCATATTACAAATATTGCTTCCTCTGCATCTAAAAAACTTAGTTTTCTCTTTCGCTCTCGGCGTTACTTTTCTTCAAAACAGCTGTTCACTCTGCATAAATCCCAAATCCGCCCTGCCATGGAATATTGTTCCCACATCTGGGGTGGTGCACACAAAACCTCTCTCAGGCTTCTTGATTCCATTTAGAAGAGGGCAGTTAGGTTAATTAATGATTCATCTCTAACAGAGTCTCTCCACTCGCTTTCTCATAGACGTACTGTTTCTGCTGCATGCCTCTTCTACAGATACTTCCATGGGCACTGTTCTTCTGAATTGGCTTCTATAATTCCCGCTCTCTCTTTCAAAACAGTCCGAACACGTGCCGCCACCAGCCAACATCCATTTACTGTCCAACTTCAAACCCATAGAACCAACTTTTCATCTTCCTGATCAGGAGCGGATTAAGGTCGGTTGAGGCCTCGGGCGCAGAAGAAAATATTGGGCCCCTTAAAAAAAAGAGAGAGACAGGAAAAACAAAAATACATGTTAACCATTTTTTTTAAATAAATAAAAAATATTATGTACTATTAATGTTTTATTTCCAATAAAATTTGAATATAATATATGTATAATATAATTAATAATAGCATAATAATAATCACAAAGTTTTGAACTAATATGTTCAACTAATTTGTTGGGGTTTTGCGTGGGCCCTTCAGAAGTCGGGGCCTAGGGTACGCGCCCGGTGCACCCGCCGTTAAATCCGCCTCTGTTCCTCATTTATTCATTCAACTGCCGTTTTCTGGAACAACCTTCATTCATGCGTATTTCCTGAAAATTACAATCTACAGAAGTTCAAGTCCAATGTCAACAAATATCTTTTTCGTCTTCTCAACCTCCAACACAAGCACGGTAATAAGTACTATAAGTTCTAATACCTCTCGTGTTTGGGGTTCACATAAAAAAAAAAAAAAAAAAACACTTCTGTGAAAACACTCCTGCTTATAGCACTATCCCTCTTTTAACACTCTTCGTCTGGTGCCCTGCCACATGTTTTAACAGCATACATGGCACAGTGTTCTCGTTCAATGTGCAGTATTAAAGCTTTTTTAAAGTCCCAAGAAGAAATAAACTCAGATATAATCTTGCTTCCTCTTAATTGTTGGTATGGAGAAAGTGATGATAGAGACTAAATTCTATAAATTAGTGATGATAGACTAAATTCTATAATATAATATTAATCATGCAGTTCAGTTTACTTCACAGAAATCACTGCCCAGTGCAGACGACATTTATTATATCACATATTTAACTTGAACCTTTAAGGCTGACAGGTGGCTCTTTACAACTCAGCATATAGCTTTTTTTTCATTGCATTTCCATACTCTCCTCAGCTTTTCAGGCATGTTAGCATATATGCATAAGCACCTGTTGCCTTCAAAATGTTCGTCTGCCTATCCATCCACACGTAACAAATCAATCCCAGTGAACAGACTTTTATGAAATTTTATATTTTGTATTATATAAAAAGATTTATCAAACCATTCCAAATTTCATTAAATTGAACAAACAGAAATCCAGCAATTATTTTTTTTTTACTGTACAAATTATGTAGAAAAAGAAATTCATTGATTAAACATAGTTTTAATGCAGTAGTCTTAGCTTCAGACAGTACGTGTGTACTGCTATGTAAGACTTGTGAATGTAGTGTTTCTTGCGGATGCATATGTAACTGAAAAAAAGATAATTAACTTTACTTTTCATTTCAGTTAATCACAGAAAAATAAAAATTTAGAATGCACCCAAATTGTAACTCAATGTGTACATTGTAACTAACTTGTAATGGAAGCATGTTATCAGATGTTAAGACATTACTTAATAAGAAAAAGTTTAATTGATATTGCATTTTCAGTAAGAGTTGTTGGTCCCTGGAAAGCTTTTAAGATTAATCTGCACTTTCTTCCTCACTAACAACAGAAATCTATTCATACAAATTAAAGTATATTTTGTGTATAACTGTGGGAAGAAAAGTTAGACTGAAGCCAGATTTTCAACCTATGTTTTGTTGGTCCTTGAGAAAATTTCAGGCCCAGTTACAATTTCACTGCCCTTGTTCTCCCCCCCCCACAAAGATTGGCATAAATAAAAGTATGTTTTCGCATCGATCAACAGAAAAAATACAGACTGCTACACGTTCAACGTATATTCTGTTGGCTCACAGAACACATAAATCAATGAAATAATGTAATTTTCAATCAATAAAAGGCATTCCAAACCTGTTGTTGAACAAATTTCCTCATCAATTTCGACTTGGAAATCGGGTGGAAGTTCATGTTCTGCTTTTAAAGTATACCTGAATAAAGACCAATTTAAGTACAGCATTAACATGCATTCCATCAATATTTATAAATTACCAATAAATAAAACCTGTACATAGCTATATGCTGAGCAAAAATGGCTTTTAATATTTAACTGTAGTTCAAACTGGGAATTAAATTATTTTATGATAACAGAGAAGTTGTAAAAGAAATTGAGGCTAAAAATAAATAAAGGCACTTTGGGATGATGGAATCAATCCAATTACATTAAAAGCAGCAGCAAAGGAGGTAAGCAAAAACTTTTAGCCATAATTAGAACATTCTCTGATTCAGGAGGATGTCTCCAATTCTGGAATGTACAAGTCTCCTTTATTCAAAAGGGGTACAAAGGGCAAAGTGAGTACTTAGAGACTATAAATGTGACTTCTGTGCTAGGGCAAGAAAGAAGTAATAATGTAGGTTATTACAAAATAGCAATCACAGCATGAATTTGTTGTGTGTGTGTGGGGGGGGGTGTCACAAAGGAAATGAATGCAAAAATGCAGTAAACATGTTAACATTTTACAATAGAAAATCTGCTGGCCACCAACCAAAATTCATAATATACTAAATTAAAATGAGAAACAGAATTTCTACAATACACTATAGACTGAGGTAGATGAAACACACACATAGAATATAATTATTGAAGATTTCAATGCTTTTACACTTCTGTAAAATAAATACCCTTATGATTATAAATACATAGACTGACTACATAAAGAAAAGATGGAAAATGAAAATCACAGTTAACGAATATATATATATATATAATTATAATTATTGATAAAAAAGGAAGTTAAAACGACAGTAAATGTAATATTTATGAGTCAAAGCAGGTGCAAGCAATCATGCAGTGCACCCATAATGTATATAATAATAATACTACGGATAATATAAAAAATCCAACAATAATACCATCAGGGACCTAAGACAACGCAAAAAAAAAAAAAATAAATAAAAATATATATATTATCGCTTTTTACCGACAATCTAGATGACGTCAACTGGGGCCAACCACCCAGAATGAAGGCAAAAAACGACAAGGTTCTCTGTTTCTGTGATGATCAATATATGCTAAGTAATTTAAATCTAAACCAGTATAGGCCGAAAATAAATCGAATATAAAGATGATAATAAAAATTCAGAAATATTAGAAACTAAGGTAAGAAATATATATATATATATATATATAGGTAAAATATAAATATAAGCATATATTAATCATCGTTGACCCGACAGAGAACGTAATTTAATGATTTAAATAAGATTAAATATATAATAAATATATAATACATACTACATATTGACCGTATCTAGGACATAATCTAATAGTCGTCAAAATAATATGTGGTGCCCCCTATGTGATGGATACGGTAAAAATAAATAAATAATTAAATTAAATTAACGCATAGAGAAACATGCAGATAGTAAGAAGAAAAACTAAAAGGAGTAGGAATAATAGAACCTGAACTCCACAAAGACGAAAAATAGTGGTATAGATAAGAAATAGTTTCTCCTACGTCCTCGGATTGCCCTAATAATTTCGGAGAAATAAAAATAAAGAGTGTAGGACAGTTTAAAGACATTACAAGATATAAGTTGTGGCTCGGGTATGCCCGGGATCGCAAACCCGTTCCTATAGTAGGACCCTGAGCTGAATTTGCATGTTATCTCAGCGTGAATTTAAGTAAATTTAAATGAATTTAACTATATATTAACTATATATTAAAAAAAAAAAAAAAAAATGATACACTGTAATTTGCAAGCCGGTGGGTACAAGTTTTCTACACCGTAAGACACCAAGAATGCAAAGTGTATCCTATTTACATATATACATGGCACTAAATATACGATTATAGTGAAAATTACACTACAACAATAAAACAATAGGTTCAGAAAACAAATATTTGAAATTAATAATGTTTATCGCTTTCCTGAAATGATATTTCAGGTAAGCGATAGGAAAATTATTATTGATCAACTTGCCGTACAACACTGTTAAGCCCGCTGAACAATTTTTATTACTATTGCAGATATAAGCAATCCTTAGACATTGTGATAAAATTATATTAGCATGCACTGATTTAGATATGTTAGATTTCCAATTTGTAAGGCTTACTACGTTAAAATTGAATGCATCTCTTTTATTATATACGTTTATGTCTATATTATTATTATGCAATATTTCTATATGAAGATCCAGATAATTAGCTATAGTATCAGAACTATTAGTTTTTTCCAGTACAAGTTCCACTGGGTACAACTTAATGTAATCCTGGACAAAATGTGGACAATTAAAAACACATATATCGTCTACGTATCTATATATAAGTAGGTTATCTTGGAAGTCTCTTTCTGTATAATGTAGATAAAGGTTTGCGATTATGCTAGATGCTGGACTTCCCATAGGGGTGCCAGTCACTTGTAGGTATAACGATGTTCCGTCATATACATTATTATTAAAGATGCATAATTTTATTAGAGAATTCCAATAGGTTAAATCAACCTTTATAGCATTTTTATTTTCTAAATATAGATTCTGGAGGACGACTTCTAAGTTATCAAGATTAATGCTCGTAAATAGACTGTTAAAGTCAAATGTTTGTATTTGATGAATATTATTATTTTTTAGAGCATTTATAATAGGTAAGTTATTATTTATTATAATAGTTTTATTTAAGTTATTTAATATAATTTTAAGTAACTTTTCTAACGTTTTTCCGGGAAATTTAGCATAACTATCTCTACATGATGTTATGAATCTAAAAGCAATTGGTGTTTTGTGAAATTTGGGTATGCCATATATAAATGGAAATTTTAGGTTATTATACTTTAACTTTAATTTTTTATGCAATGCAATTAATTTTTTGATTATTATATTATGGGAAGATGCTATCTGTTTATATGTATGGCTAGACTGTAGTTCATTTTTAATGATTTCTATATAATATGATTTACATATGATTGCATAATTACAAGCAGCTTTATCAACGGGAGTAATCACAAAATGTTCATGTATATCTTTGAGCTGCCTATTTATTAATTTGGTATTATATAGATTATCTTATATGAATTTCAATTGATTATATTTGCTAGATATGATATTAAGCATTGTAAATAGCCACATGTGATATGCTTCAACCGGTATGTTATGGTTGTATGCTGATCTTATGCAATATTTAAGTAAATCTAGATATAACAAATTAACAAATTAATTTGTTACCACTATTTTTTCTATACCACTATTTTTCGTCTTTGTGGAGTTCAGGTTCTATTATTCCTACTCCTTTAGTTTTTCTTCTTACTATCTGCATGTTTCTCTATGCGTTAATTTAATTTAATTATTTATTTATTTTTACCGTATCCATCACATAGGGGGCACCACATATTATTTTGACGACTATTAGATTATGTCCTAGATACGGTCAATATGTAGTATGTATTATATATTTATTATATATTTAATCTTATTTAAATCATTAAATTACGTTCTCTGTCGGGTCAACGATGATTAATATATGCTTATATTTATATTTTACCTATATATATATATATTTCTTACCTTAGTTTCTAATATTTCTAAATTTTTATTATCATCTTTATATTCGATTTATTTTTGGCCTATACTGGTTTAGATTTAAATTACTTAGCATATATTGATCATCACAGAAACAGAGAACCTTGTCGTTTTTTGCCTTCATTCTGGGTGGTTGGCCCCAGTTGACGTCATCTAGATTGTCGGTAAAAAGCGATAATATATATTTTTTTTTTTTTTTTTTTTTTTGCGTTGTCTTAGGTCCCTGATGGTATTATTGTCGGATTTTTTATGTTATCCGTAGTATTATTATTATATACATTATGGGTGCACTGCATGATTGCTTGCAACTGCTTTGACTCATAAATATTACATTTACTGTCGTTTTAACTTCCTTTTTTATCAATAATTATAATTATATACATAAGCTTTGCTTGGGTTAAGTATACACTACCTAAGATTGCTTTTTCTTCTTTTTCTATTTTCTTAACTGCATCGATCCTTCTTAATTTTACCTTCATGGATTTATGATTGCGCATCTTGATTTTATTTTATATTATATTAACTTTGCTTTTATTTTATATTAACTTTTCTCTTATTATGTCACGTAAATATAATAATAATAATATACTACATCGGCAGAGTAGGATAAAAGTGACCGAGGATACTATTGTTGCCCTGGATAGTAGTCCTAACCATGTTAATACATCAACACATACACAAATATCACACACTTTACAGAGCAGTTTAGCATATAATGCTTCTGGCACTAATATCCGATCATCATCTCTTAAATTTCAACCTTGTAACAACAAATTATGTCTTACTTGCCCCTATATGCATCCAAATCATGCTACAATTAATACGAATTCACATATATTCTGTAAAATGAATAACGTCATATATATGATCACATGTCGTACTTGCAATGTTAAATATACTGGTCAAACTAGCAATAAACTAAACATTAGAATGAACCTTCATCGTTCCGATATTAAAACTTATAATAAGAAATCTAGCAAGAAAACAGGTAATTTGGAACATGATATTGAATTCAGACATTTCCAAAAACATACTTTTGGTAATATTTTCATTTCAATACTTAACGTAATTAATAACGCAAATGATAGATTATTGCAAGAAGATATTAGCATGTTATAATATAAAACACTATATCCATAAGGTCTAAATAATAAATTTAATCAAAAATATTTGACGAATAATTTAAAAGATATTTGCGTTTATAATATGTTTCAAATTGCCAAACTCCGTAAATATAATCGCAATAGGAAATATAGTAAATCTAACACATATAATAGCAACCGAGAACATCTAGGAGACTTCATAAATTTATTCAAAATGTGGGACACGGATCCTATAAATATTAGTAAAATACACAACACACTTTTCACTATTAAACTCAGTGTACTCAAAGCACTAAATAGAAAAACCAACGATTACGTCTTTGTATCTTCTCATCTTATGCACATCATATCAGACATTGTCAAATTCAGATGTCATATTTTGAATGTTAGCAAGCAGCCGGAAAATTCTGTCCTCATCTTATACTTTCAAAATAAATTAATGGATGATTTAGATATACATAAAACTATTAATTTACGTAATGACTTGCTGCCTATTAATAACTTAAATATTAATATCAGATTTAGATATTCTAGACCATTTGGTCTTAAAGCGTGTAACTATAAAACAATAGCTACAAACCTTCACAATATTAACATCGGACAAGATATATGTGTTTGCCACAAACCTTCATTTCATAGGTACGTGGACCCTAACCATAATCACATTATAACCGGCAATTTAGATATAATCCCATATCCTGAACTTAGAGATATTTTATCACTGGGTTTTAAATTTCGACCTAATTTACCTATTAATAAATCAAATTTTAAAAAATTGTTATATCTAGATTTACTTAAATATTGCATAAGATCAGCATACAACCATAACATACCGGTTGAAGCATATCACATGTGGCTATTTACAATGCTTAATATCATATCTAGCAAATATAATCAATTGAAATTCATACAAGATAATCTATATAATACCAAATTAATAAATAGGCAGCTCAAAGATATACATGAACATTTTGTGATTACTCCCGTTGATAAAGCTGCTTGTAATTATGCAATCATATGTAAATCATATTATATAGAAATCATTAAAAATGAACTACAGTCTAGCCATACATATAAACAGATAGCATCTTCCCATAATATAATAATCAAAAAATTAATTGCATTGCATAAAAAATTAAAGTTAAAGTATAATAACCTAAAATTTCCATTTATATATGGCATACCCAAATTTCACAAAACACCAATTGCTTTTAGATTCATAACATCATGTAGAGATAGTTATGCTAAATTTCCCGGAAAAACGTTAGAAAAGTTACTTAAAATTATATTAAATAACTTAAATAAAACTATTATAATAAATAATAACTTACCTATTATAAATGCTCTAAAAAATAATAATATTCATCAAATACAAACATTTGACTTTAACAGTCTATTTACGAGCATTAATCTTGATAACTTAGAAGTCGTCCTCCAGAATCTATATTTAGAAAATAAAAATGCTATAAAGGTTGATTTAACCTATTGGAATTCTCTAATAAAATTATGCATCTTTAATAATTATGTATATGACGGAACATCGTTATACCTACAAGTGACTGGCACCCCTATGGGAAGTCCAGCATCTAGCATAATCGCAAACCTTTATCTACATTATACAGAAAGAGACTTCCAAGATAACCTACTTATATATAGATACGTAGACGATATATGTGTTTTTAATTGTCCACATTTTGTCCAGGATTACATTAAGTTGTACCCAGTGGAACTTGTACTGGAAAAAACTAATAGTTCTGATACTATAGCTAATTATCTGGATCTTCATATAGAAATATTGCATAATAATAATATAGACATAAACGTATATAATAAAAGAGATGCATTCAATTTTAACGTAGTAAGCCTTACAAATTGGAAATCTAACATATCTAAATCAGTGCATGCTAATATAATTTTATCACAATGTCTAAGGATTGCTTATATCTGCAATAGTAATAAAAATTGTTCAGCGGGCTTAACAGTGTTGTACGGCAAGTTGATCAATAATAATTTTCCTATCGCTTACCTGAAATATCATTTCAGGAAAGCGATAAACATTATTAATTTCAAAAATTTGTTTTCTGAACCTATTGTTTTATTGTTGTAGTGTAATTTTCACTATAATCGTATATTTAGTGCCATGTATATATGTAAATAGGATACACTTTGCATTCTTGGTGTCTTACGGTGTAGAAAACTTGTACCCACCGGCTTGCAAATTACAGTGTATCATTTTTTTTTTTTTTTTTTAATATATAGTTAATATATAGTTAAATTCATTTAAATTTACTTAAATTCACGCTGAGATAACATGCAAATTCAGCTCAGGGTCCTACTATAGGAACGGGTTTGCGATCCCGGGCATACCCGAGCCACAACTTATATCTTGTAATGTCTTTAAACTGTCCTACACTCTTTATTTTTATTTCTCCGAAATTATTAGGGCAATCCGAGGACGTAGGAGAAACTATTTCTTATCTATACCACTATTTTTCGTCTTTGTGGAGTTCAGGTTCTATTATTCCTACTCCTTTTAGTTTTTCTTCTTACTATCTGCATGTTTCTCTATGCGTTAATTTAATTTAATTATTTATTTATTTTTACCGTATCCATCACATAGGGGGCACCACATATTATTTTGACGACTATTAGATTATGTCCTAGATACGGTCAATATGTAGTATGTATTATATATTTATTATATATTTAATCTTATTTAAATCATTAAATTACGTTCTCTGTCGGGTCAACGATGATTAATATATGCTTATATTTATATTTTACCTATATATATATATATTTCTTACCTTAGTTTCTAATATTTCTAAATTTTTATTATCATCTTTATATTCGATTTATTTTCGGCCTATACTGGTTTAGATTTAAATTACTTAGCATATATTGATCATCACAGAAACAGAGAACCTTGTCGTTTTTTGCCTTCATTCTGGGTGGTTGGCCCCAGTTGACGTCATCTAGATTGTCGGTAAAAAGCGATAATATATTTTTTTTTTTTTTTTTTTTTTGCGTTGTCTTAGGTCCCTGATGGTATTATTGTTGGATTTTTTATATTATCCGTAGTATTATTATTATTATTATTATTATATATATATATATATATATATATATATATATATATATGCAGTAATAAAATAATGTTAAAATGTAGAGGCCGTCCTGTAGTTTGAAACTGATGCAATCCATGAACCAACCGGACCCTAGGCAACAATGGTTAAACAGGGGATTGTGCAAGGCTCAAGGGGTAGAATTTTTTTCAGCGTGGGCTGTACTTGTTAACAGGAGAGATTGCTTCTACAGGGATGGGATACACTTAAATAGAAAGGGTGCAAGAATTTTTGCTGATGCTCTCGAGGCAGAGTTAGGTGGGTCAGAAAATTGCTAGTTGGGGGGGATACAAGGACTAATAGATTAACAGTAGCCACTGGCAGAGGTGGAAGTGATTCTTGCACTGCTTCTATTGAAATGAGCAGAAGCCTGAGAAACAAGATGCAGGATATTTCAGAGACTGCTGGGAGTCATTGCGGTACAAGTAAACACATGGGTTGTGTTAGGGTAGCCAAGAATAGAAACAGGTGCAAGCGTGTACACCAATGCTAGGAGTTTGGTAAATAAATTTGATGAATTTGAGGTATTGCTCAAAACATCAAAGGCAGATATTGTTGGGATATCAGAGACGTGGTGTCACACAGATATAAGGAATGCGGAACTGGAATTTGGGGAATACAATGTGTATAGAAAGGATAGACAGGACAGGAGGGGAGGAGGGGTTATGCTATTAGTTAAGAAACACAAAGTCCAAGGAAGTGAAGCCAGTCGACATCGATGGACAGGGCAGTGTCGAGTCAGTTTGGTGTGACATAAGCATAGGGAAATCAAAACTGAGAGTAGGAGTGTGCTATAGGCCTAATGCCTCTGATGAGTATAATAAGATATTGTACAGGGAAATAGAGTGGGCCAGTAAATCAGAGAGACTTATAATGGGGGATTTTAATTTCCCAGATATTGACTGGAATTTGTGGGTTGGTCACTCACACACTAGCAAGGCTTTTGTGGATTTATTGGATGATTGTTTTCTACATCAGCATGTTCGTGAGGCAAAAAGAGGGAGCAATACTCTTGATCTGATTATCAGTAGTGATTCTTCATGCATTAAGAATCTGCAGATAAATGAACCACTAGGTGGCAGTGATCACAGTGTGTTGAAGTGGGATTTACTCAAGGAGGTAACTACCATCAGAGGTAAAGGGAAGGCTTTTTGTTTTCATAAAGGCGACTATGATGGTCTGAGACAGTATTTAAATTCTATACAGTGGGACCAACTGATGATGTTACCAACAGCAAACTCAAAATGGGAAGCATTCAAGGAACTAATCTTGGAGGCTGCTTTACATACCAACTAAGAAATATTGTTCAAGGTTTAGGCCTAAATGGTTGTCAGATGAACTAATGAGACATGTGGTAGAGAAGAAAAATGCATGGGATACATACAAATTAATGGGTGACATGGAAGCCTATGATAGATTTAAGTTGGTCTGTAACCAAGTCACAAAGGAGATTAGGCAGGCAAAGGCAGACTACGAAAAATCCTTGGCAAAGGATGCAAAGAAAAACAGAAAAGAGTTCTTTACCTATTTAAACTCAAGAAGGAAAGGGATGAATCAGATTGGTCCACTGGATATTGATGGTTCAACAGTTGAGGATCCTGCTCAGGTGGCTAACAATCTAAACGAGTATTTTGCATCTACATTCACGCATGAGGAGTTATTCAGGAAGGAGAATGATGTAGGTAAAGTAAACATTGGCAGTGAGCTGGATGATTTTGTAATAACTGAGAGGAAAGTGGAGGAGAGATTGTTGAGGATAAACATAAAAAAGGTACCTGGGGTGGATGGGATCTATCCAGTTATATTAAAGGAGGCAGCAAACCCCTAACCATAATTATGAGAGCTTCTTTGGACTCAGGGGAGGTACCCATAGACTGGAGATGTGCAAATGTAACCCCAATTCACAAAGGAGGATCAAAGGCTGACACAAGTAATTATAGACCTGTTAGTTTAACTTCTGTTCCAGGTAAATTAATGGAGGCACTGGTTAAAGAAGCACTGCAGGATCATCTAGACAAGAATTCAGTTATAGCTCAGACGCAGCATGGTTTTGTTAAGGGCAGGTCTTGCCTGACCAATTTGATTGGATACTATGATGTAATCACAAAAGAACTGGATGCAGGGAATAACTTTGATATTATATATTTGGATCTTAGAAAGGCTTTTGATACTGTCGCACATGGAAGACTGCTGCACAAATTGGAGCAGTGCGGACTTGGAGGCCAATTGCTGCTATGGATAAGGGGATGGTTGAGTGGCAGAAGACAGAGAGTGGTAATCAGTGGACACTGCTCAACGTGGACTAATGTTATTAGTGGAGTTCCTCAGGGTTCAGTGTTGGATCCGTTGTTGTTTTCGGTATTTATGAATGATATTGAGATATCAAGTTTAATGTCCAAGTTTGCAGATGATACAAAGGTTGGCAGTGTTGTTAAGGACACTACTGACGCTATGCTGCTGCAACAGGATCTGGAAAGGTTGAACAGATGGGTTGAGAGGTGGCAAATGAAGTTTAACATTGACAAATGTAAAGTACTACATATGGGAAACAGTAACCCCAGAGCAACGTATCAACTCTGCGGTACTACACTGACAGTGGTGGAGAATGAAAAGGACCTGGGGGTAATTGTGCAGGCAGATATGAAGTTCTCTGAGCAGTGCAGACAAGCTGCAAGAGTAGCTCATGGTGTCTTGTCAACGATATACAGGAATTTTTCTAGCAGGGATAAGGAGGTGATTATTCCCTTGTATAAGGCAATGGTTAAGCCACATCTTGAGTACTGTATACAGGTCTGGAGGCCTCATTTCAAGAAGGATGTAGAGCTGCTGGAATGGGTACAGAGAAGGGCAACAAGATTAGTGAATGGAACAAAGGGTTGCTCTTACGAAGAAAGGCTTAAGTTTTGCAAATTACAGTCTGGAGACTAGGCACCGGCGAGGCGATCTGATAGAGGTGTATAAGGCTTTGAATGGTTTGAGCATGCTCAATGCGAATGGGATTCTTCATCTTGCTCAGAATAATCACCTCAGAGGACATAAATTCAAATTGAGGAAGGACGGATGTCAGATAGATGTGCGGAAATTTGCCTTTGGCCAGCGGGTGGTTGGTTGGTGGAACGGACTTCCATCACTTTTTGTTGAAGTTGATAGCCTAAACAAATTTAAGGCTCAACTTTTTTTTTTTTTTTTTTTTATGAAAACCCAAAACACGAAAGGTATCGAAACCTATAGTACTTAGTACCGTGCATGGGTTAAAGGAGAAGTATGGGGGGTGGGGGATGCCGGAAACTTTGCTCTAGAGACTAAACATGGGTTTCACCACTTCAAGCCTCCAATAAGCAAAGTGGTGGTATTTCACCGGTTGATGAAAGTCATCTACCACCTAAACTGGACAGGTATTTCGAGCAAACGGAGGGGTGAAATGGGAGTGGTGTGTTTTTTTTTTTTTTTTTGGCTGATGCTGAATAAGCTTGCTTTCTTGCATCATATGCCTCTACTAATGCTAATGCTAAATGCTAACATAAATATAAATTCAATAAAAATATACATAATACGCCGTCCATGGGAAAAGATAATTTGCAAAGTACTTTGTCGAGGGCTAAACCCCTACAAAATACCAAACCCTTGGCAGGCTGAGCTATCAGTTTCTGTTGTCATCTGCCTGTATAACTAGGACCAAAGGAAGTCCATAATGACCCGTAGGATGGGTATAATGTAAAATAAAAGCTAATTTTTTCTAATAGAAATAGCTTAACTGTAATTTTGCAGAATACAGGCTGGATGACATTTAGCCCGACCGATAGCTGAAACAATATAGTAACTAAGCATAGCTGAGAACGGAGGGAAGACTAGTTAAAGTAATAGTACCTCAATCACCCTCAAATTACTCTAATAGTTCATGAGGTATGAAAAAAGGATTAAGATAGTTAAAAGTAAAAAGCGAAGGAAAAGTGTTTATACAATAATACATCGGATATTACAGGGAGCGTAACTTCCCAACCCTATAAGAAAGGGATCCTGGTATGGTAAGAAGAGCCGGTGAAAGCTAGTACTAATCATCGAATAATGGAGTACAGGAATAGCTAATTCCAAATATAAATTCTAAATGCCAAATAGGCAAAGTTCGTAGTAAAAATATTAGAGTTATAAGGGGTAGGATATACCCATAGTGCAAACACGAAGGTAATACAGCATTAAACATACTATACCTTACCCTGTTGAAGCGTAGACGTCTACATTTTAACATTATTTTATTACTGCATATATTTAACGACGGAGGTAATGTTCTACCGCTGATGGCATTAATCCGATTGGTTAATATTATAATAATAATAAAAAATTCCCTGTTCTATATTTTAATAACTATAATATCACAGTTCTACACTTTAGCTATTTGATTCTATATATATATAATCAAGAATTCTTTTAACTACCAAAAGTTGTACGTTGGCATTCGAGGTGAGCGGACGCGCTTAGACAGGGCTCCTCAGTTAAGTGGTTTACTTTTGGATAGTGCTTTTAACTATTTGATTTATTTAGATATTGTTGGATTATTTTGTTATAGGTTTTCCTGTAACTGTTTGATTTTAATAATATTATAGATATAATTTTTTAAAGTAACTTTCATTGATATTTATTCAATTTTATAATGGTAGTTACAAGATCTGCCTTAAACACGTCACAGGGTATCGTGAGTCACACGGAAATAGCAGATGGCGATTTACGGGTGAGTCATGATTTAATCCGTTGTGGAACCTGTGGAATGTTTTCCAAGGTCGACCTGGTGACTAATCCTACCTCACCTGGGGATTCTTTTCTTTGTGATCGATGTAAGGAGTGCACCGATCTTAAATTACAATTTGGTGCACTGATGGAACAATTTGAGTCCCTGAAAAAACGAGTGCTTGCCCTCGAAAATAATGCATCTGGGAGCTCGTCGGTGACTCAAAACTCCAGCAATCTACCAAGTGATGCACACCCGATTCGAGCCTCAAAACAGAAAAACCAAGTGCAAACTACCCTGGTTAGAAAGGACATTGTTCTATTAGGAGACTCCATTGTCAGGGAAACGGGGAATATTTTTTGTAATAAAGATAGGTGGAGCAGAACCAGGGTATGTCTGCCGGGAGCAACTATTGATGATGTCACCAACAGACTGTCAGATTTTAAAGGGGGTAAAGAAAATATTATTATTCATGTGGGGACAAACGATATTAAACGTACACGATCTGACGATTTGTTGGAAAAATACAGGACCATGCTAAGGAAATGTCGCGAGCTAGGCCATAATGTCTATGTGTCTGCAATTCTGCCCAGACACGATAGGAGGGATTATATGTTAAGAGCCTTGTGGATTAACTCAAGACTTGAAGGACTCTGCAAGGCTTTAGGGGGAAAATTTCTATCAGCATGGCCCACACTTGTAGGTAGAAGGAATTTGTTTTGTAGAGACGGGATACACTTAAACAAAGGTGGTGCAAAAGTTTTTGCCAGTATTATTGAGGATACCTTAAAGGCCCAGGGAAACTGCTAGTTAGGGGGGATGTGGGTAATACTGACACGCGTTTATCTGATAATATTGGTCAAAATAACTCTTCCACATACCTTAAGAGTTCTTATCTGTTACCCCAACTGGACGTATTATCTAGATGTTCTGGGGCCAAAGACGTTTCACGTGAGCGGGTAGCTAATATCAGGGAAGAGAGCCTAAAAAACTTCAAGGGTTGTGTTAGGGTTGTTAAATATACAAGAACAGTAAATCTTAATTGTTTATACAGTAACGTTAGAAGTGTCGTCAATAAAATGAGCGAATTCGAACTGCTGGTTAAAACAAGTAACGCGGACATAATAGGGCTTACGGAGACGTGGTGCCACCCGGAAATTGGGGATGATGAGTTTCAGTACGGCTTGTATAATGTATTTAGGAAGGATAGAGTAGATAGAAGGGGTGGTGGGGTAATGCTTCTTATCAGAAGCAGCCTGAGTGCGACGATAGCTTTCCCGGATTCAGACATTTCACATGCTAGTATAGAGTCTGTATGGTGTGAGATAGTTGGAAACAAAGGTACAATGCGAGTAGGCGTAATCTGCAGACCAGGTGATTGTGAAGACTATGACAAAAGCCTCTACATGCAAATGGAATGGGCAAGTAAGCGTCAATGCCTTATTATGGGTGATTTCAATTTGCCTCTAATTGATTGGAGTAAATGGGAAGGAAACTCGACATGGGGAACAAAATTTTTAAATCAACTAGATGACTGTTATTTGTATCAACATGTCAGGGAAAGTACTAGAGAAAAGAATATCCTAGACCTCATCATCACACATGAATCAGATGATATAACAGGGCTGACAGTAGAGGAACCAATAGCAGGAAGTGATCACGGAGTTCTACGGTGGATGATGATGACGAGAGAGGTAGCAGAAATAAAAGGCAAAGGAATGGGTTTTAATTTCAGAAAAGGAAATTACGATGCCTTAAGGTACTACATGGCCTCTATTAACTGGGTAGATATCGCGCAGAGAATGAATACAATTGAACTGTGGTATGCTTTTAAAACATTAATCACAGATGCCTTGAATGCGTATATACCATTAAAAAAATACTCCACGAGAAGGGTTCCAAGTTGGATGAATAGTGAAGTTGCCACATTACTTGAGCAGAAAAAGGTGGCATGGAAAAGTTACAGAGCAATAAAAAGTACTGAAGCCTATAACAGCTACAAGGTGATGTGTAATAGAGCCACAGAAAAGGTTCGACAGGCAAAGGCAGTTTATGAGAAATCACTAGCAAACAGAGCAAAGAGGGGGGGGGGGATAAAGAATTCTTCACATATATAAATGCCAAGAAGAGCAGAACAAACCAGATCGGACCTTTACGTAAGGGAAAGGGGATAGTAATAAATACACCAGCTACCGTTGCAGATGAACTCAACAGTTATTTTGCATCGATATTTACAAATGAAAAGCCTTTTGTGGCAATGGGAAATTGTGGGAGCGAAGTTAAAAAATATGTAATTAATGATATTGAAATTTCGCAAGATTATTTAATGAAAAAACTTTCAAGCCTACAGACTAGTAAGGCTCCTGGAGTTGATGGAATATACCCTATAATCTTGAGAGAGGCGGCAAGCGAGTGCATTGAACCACTGAGGCTGGTTATGCGAGCATCACTAGACTCTGGGGAGATTCCCTTGGATTGGAAAAGTGCAAATGTATCTCCCATACATAAGGGTGGTTCTAAAAGTGAAGTGGGAAATTATCGACCTGTCAGTCTGACTTCAGTAGTAGGGAAAATCATGGAGGCAATGATCAAAGGTGGAATTCAGGATCATTTGGATCGAATTGAAATTCTCAAGGATACTCAGCATGGTTTTGTAAAGGGAAAATCATGTTTAACAAATCTGGTTCGCTATTTCGAAAGGGTCACTCACGAGCTGGATTTAGGGAATAATTTCGACATTGTTTATTTAGATTTCAGCAAAGCTTTTGACTCAGTCCCACATGAGCGGTTGCTTTATAAGCTGGAACAGGTTGGAATCACTGGGAAAATCCTTAGATGGATAGAAGGATGGCTTCAGGGCAGGAGGCAGAGGGTTGTGATAAATGGCTATTCCTCAGATTGGGTTGATGTAAGAAGTGGGGTTCCCCAAGGATCAGTATTAGGACCACTGTTGTTTTTAATTTTCATAAACGACATTGATGAAGGGATAGAGGGCGTGATGTCTAAATTTGCAGATGATGTTAAAATTGGTAGAGTAGTTAATGATCACTGTCAAGCTGAGCTTCTTCAGAGAGACCTAGATAGACTTCAAGAATGGTCAGAAAAATGGCAGCTGTGCTTTAATCCAACAAAGTGTAAGGTATTACACCTGGGAAACAGTAATCCCAAAATAACTTATTCACTTGGTGGAGTTCAACTAAACCCAGTACTGGAGGAAAGGGACTTGGGTGTTACGATACGGTCAGACATGAAATTCTCTGAGCATTGTAAACAGGTTGCAAGGAAGGCCCATGGTGTCCTATCGATGATCTATCAAACTTTTGCAAGTAGAGATAGGGACGTGATAATCCCATTATATAAGCCCTATGTTAGACCACACTTGGAATACTGTGTTCAAGTATGGAGACCGCACCTAAAGAAAGACATCGAGCTTCTTGAAAGGGTGCAAAGAAGGGTAACTCGCCTGGTGAGATCGGCAAAAGGGCATCCTTATGAAGAAAGACTTCGAATATGTGGGTTGCAGAGTTTGGAAACTAGACACCTTAGAGGAGATTTGATTGAGGTGTTTAAGGCTCTGAGAGGCATCAGTAAAATGAATGAGGACAAAATTTTCAAGATTATAAATGATGCTAGAACTAGGGGACATAAATTCAAGTTACGGGGGGAAATGTTTAGATTGGACTGCAGGAAGTTTTATTTTAGCCAGCGAGTTATAAATTACTGGAATAAGTTGCCTTCATGGGTGGTAGAGGCCGACAGTTTGGGGAAATTCAAAGGTCGTCTGGATAGTACTTTCGGGTAAGGGAAGCGCATAGGATGATAGGATTAATTTCCTTTTTATTTAATTTTTAATTTCATTTTATTATTTTTATTTATTTATTAATTATTATTATTTATTTATTTATTTAATTTTTGTTTTTATCATTGTTTTGTTTGGATTTTTTTTTTTTTTTTTTTTGGCTGGTGCAGCATAAGCCATAGGCTTTCTTGCACCATACGGCCGTTACTAATACTAATAATCAAACAATAATGGTATTGAGAAGCTAATTAATATAGGGGGGACATGTGCCTGTATTAAAAGAAGAAGATAAAATAACTTATGGATCAGGGACACTGCATTAGCAAAATGTACCCTACAGCCATAATGTGTGTGTGTGTGTGTATATATATATATATATATATATATATATACAAATATTTTGTAAGTAGACCGCGTGAAGGATATTTTATTGAATTAAATCTAATGAATATATGGTATACACTGGGACCGATATATGTTATGAAAAAGAGGAAGAAATGGACCAGAAATTAAAATAAAGATAAGAATTGAAAAAGCGACCAAGATGAAATAACATTGCGGTGTCTTTCACAATTTCAGTGTCATCATCAGAAGTCATCCACCGAAATTATGAAAAAACGGCAATGTTCTTGCTTCTGTTTCTGACATGCTCTGTATGCTAAGGTGCACCTGTATAGTAGCCACGTGTTATGAAGGCAAATTTAGATTTTGAATTTTGCAGTAAGATTATAAGGTAATGTGCCAATAAAAGTGGTTATGATACGTGGTGCATACAGATCATGAATGACCTTACAGAAGCAAGTGAAAAGAATTGAAAAAACTGGATAGACTAAAGTAAGGAATATCGGTATAGACAGGAAGAAAGGGACTTACCGTTACTGTGTAGAACTGACCAAAAGACCAAGATGGCGGGGTGCCGGTATATTTATGTGTGGGTATGCTAGTGGCTCCTAGCGTTAGGTGTGGAAAAAAAAAAAAAAAAAAAATTTGTTATGTTGTCTGTATAATTGAAATGAAATGGGTGGTGATGATGAGCTAGGTTAAATACATGATGTCCAAACTGCCCAGGATAGTTAAGAAATATAATAGCTGACAGAGTAGCAGTAAAAAGCAGCTAAACTTTGTTAAGGCAAAAAATAGATTGGGTAAAGTTAGAAAGTAGTGTCCTGCTATTTCGTTCGGTAAACTAATGGCTCACAGGACATAAGAAGTAGTGGCTAGTAAAGCTGAAAGATGAATGAAGTAGAGATAAGTAGTTGGGCTCGGGTAGTTCGGGGTTGCAAACCCGTTCCTATAGTTAGGACCCTGAACGAAGGTCTGGGAGTGAGTGCATCATGTATTTAAGGTCAGTTGTGTGAAAAAAGTGGTAGGAATATAATGAAATGAAAGTTAAGATTAAATATGATTACAATATATACATGTTTAATACACTGTGTTAGGCCAATTGGTCGGTACAAGTTTTTTAGACTGTAAGACACCACAGAGGCCTAGTCTATTGTATATACACTATTTACATACTTGATGTGTATGGGATATATTATTAATTAAAGATTATGCTGTTTATATTAATGTCCCTTAGTTTTTTTGCTTTATGATGTTAAGGGCTTTACAGAAGTGGTGGCGAAGATATGCTTTAGGAAAATGGTTGTTTATTAGTGTTTTGTATAGTATCTTGATGTTATCGATAGTTGTTTCCTTATTACTGCAAATGGTTGCTATTCTGATGCTTTACCTAGCGTAAAGTTATAACGTTAGCATGTATTCCTCTGGGAATATTAGAATTCCATTGTGTGAGGTTGATGGTAGCTTTGTTGTTTAATAATGTAATTTCTAGAATTTAGAAAATGAAAATGGGCTGTAGTATCATTGCTGTTTGTTTTATCTAGTATGAGTTCATTGGGGTATAAGTGTCCATAATCTTTGATGAAATTAGGGCAGTTGATAACTATGAGGTCATCTATATATCTGTAGAGGTTATGGTCCTGTGGAAATGAGTTTTCTGACCAATATAGATATAGGTTAGCTATTATGCATGAAACAGGACTACCCATGGGTGTTCCGTTAGTTTGTTGATATACAGTTTTCCGTCATATTCAAAATTATTGGAGATACATAAGTTCAGTAGGTTGTTCCAGTAATTGGTATTGCAGGTTATATTTGTTCCAGCAATTGGTATTGCAGGTTATAAAGCATATCTTTGCCAACACTTCTGTAAAGCCCTTAACATCATAAAGCATAAATCTTTAATTAATAACATATCCCATACACATCAAGTATGTAAATAGTGTATATACAATACACTAGGCCTCTGTGGTGTCCTACAGTCTAGAAAACTTGTACTCACCAATTGGCCTAACACAGTGTATTAAACATGTATATATTGTAATCATATTTAATCTTAACTTTCATTTCATTATATTCCTATCACTTTTTTCACACAACTGACCTTAAATACATGATGCACTCACTCCCAGACCTTCGTTCAGGGTCCTAACTATAGGAACGGGTTTGCAACCCCGAACTACCCGAGCCCAACTACTTATCTCTACTTCATTCATCTTTCTGTTTCACTAGCCACTACTTCTTATGTCCTGTGAGCCATTAGTCTACCGAACGCAATAGTGGGACACTACTTTCTAACTTTACCCAATCTATTTTTTGCCTTAACAAAGTTTAGCTGCTTTTTACTGCTACTTTGTCTGATATTATATTTCTTAACTATCCTGGGCAGTTTGGACATCATGTATTTAACCTAGCTCATCATCACCCCCCCCCCCCATTTCACTTCAATCTATACAGTCATTATCACCACTCATTTCATTTCAATCTATACAGACACCATAACAATAAAAAAAAAAAAAATAAAAAAAAATTTTTTTTTTCATACTTAACACTAGGAGCCGCTAGCGTACCGGCACCCCACCATCTTGATCTTTTAGTCAGTTCTACACAGTAACGGTAATTCCCTTTCTTCCTGTCTATACCGATATTCCTCACTTTAGTCTATCCAGTTTTTTCAATTCTTTTCACTTGTTTCTGTAAGGTCATCCATGATCTGTATGCACCACGTATCATAACCACTTTTATTGGCACATTACCTTATAATCTTACTGCAAAATTCAAAATCTAAATTTGCCTTCGTAACACGAGGCTACTATACATGTGCACCTTGGTATACAGAGCATGTCGGAAACAGAAGCAAGAACATTGCTGTCTTTTTCATAATTTCGGTGGATGACCTCTGATGATGACACTAAAATTGTGAAAGACACCGCAATGTTATTTCATCTTGGTCGCTTTTTCAATTCTTATCTTTATTTTAATTTCTGTTCCATTTCTTCCTCTTTTTCATACCTTATATCGCTCCCAGTGTATACTGTATATTCATTAGATTTAATTCAATAAAATCTCCTTCACGCGTTCTACTTACAATAACAGTGCAATTCAAGAGAAAAATCGAGAAATGTCAACATTAACAAAGGAAAACAGAATAAGGGAGAAAGGGAAACAGTTTTAGAGGCTGAGAAAAATAAATTGGAAAGATACCATAAGTCTAACAATGAATTGATAACACTGAAATTTTAAACAAATGGGAAGAAAAAAGAAAAACAAAAAATGATCTTAATAGAGAAAACTCAAGTGAAAATAAGAGAATATACAAACTGCTGAATTTGTTGCATAGATTACACAAAAAAAAAAAACAGAAACAAGGATGGTTGCAATGCAAAAGCGTATGTGAGCAACATGACACAAAAACAACTAAGGACATTTCCATGAATTATGTATCACACCCGTAACACTACTATATAATGAGTGAGTGAGAGAGAGAGAGAGAGAGAGAGAGAGAGAGATCAAAGAAAATGAGGAAAACACAGACAAAACATCTTTTAAACCTATTCTCTGAAGAAAATACCATCGAAAAATTCAGTGGTATTATCTTCAAAATTGCAAAACATACTTGTTTGGTATCTTGTCTATGGAGGCTTTGCCTTGTTTGGTTTGGTCTATTGCACATTTTACTTTTCTTCTCAGTATCTTTGAGTTTTTAATTAAAAAAAAGATTTTTCGGTTTTGGCTATTGCATATTTTACTTCTTTTCTTCTTCTCAGTATCTTTGAGTTTTTAATTAAAAAAATAAAGATATACAATTAAAAATACAGACACTGAGAAAAGAAATAAAATTGGTAATAGACTAGACAAAATGAAGCAAGGCACCATAGACAAGATACCTGAATCCATGAGAGTTCTCCAGCCCAAGGACTGGAGAACTGGCTGCATAATTCAAATATACAAAAAAAAAAAAAAAAAAAAGTAGTAAAAGACTGCAAAAATTAATAGGCTAATAAACCTCCTTGGTCATGCACATAAAAGCTTTATAAGCATCCTTCAAAATACAATAAGAAGAATTAAAAAAAAAATTTAAGGAGTAAGAAATTTTAGCAGGATTATGCAAAAAAAAAAAAAAAAATATTTACAATACTACAGATAGCCAAACTACAATGGGAAAAAAGACAAAGATTTACTCTGTTGCTTTGATTTTAAACAAGCTTTTGACTTTATAAATACAGGAAAACTGGTTGATATCCTAAACCAATCAGACATAGACAAAAAATAAACTTTCTGAACCATAAAGATACTATGGCAATAGTCAAAAAGTTGGGTTGTTGTTGGGTTTTATTGGCACATTAGCAACTAAGGCTATAATGCGCAATAGTCAAAAAGAGAAATACAGTGGACCCTGCTTTATGACTGGTTCACTGCACAATGAAATCACTTTATGATGGCCTCTCCATAATAAAATATCATTCACTATATGATAAGTAGTAAATACTGGTCATTGTGATAACATTTGCGAATTGAATTATTTTAATTCTATTAAACAGCGATTCCAATAAGTGAAAATAGGAGGAATATTATCCACAGGCCATAAAAGTAAAAATATATAAAGCACAAATTTACGCTTTATTACCTTAGCAATTAACAAAATTAAATGATAAGTGAAAATGGAAGAATATTTTCGACAGGTTAGCAAAATAAAAATAAAATTACACTTACGTACATAACTTAATTAATACTGTAATATGTATATACTAACTAATTGATATTTCTGTTCAATGACTTTTTTTTGGTTGTAAGATTTAAAACAGTAAAAAAAAAAAATATAAAATAACCAATCAAAGGCAAAGAACACAGCGCACACAAATTGACAACTAACATGATATGCACAAGTGAGATATGTAGTAACAAGTTTACGAAGCTTAAAAAATAGGATGAAGAGAAGATTCTGAAAATTTATTTGTTTTTTATATAATTGAAGATTTCATGGAAGGGGAAACACATTTCATCATAATAACAACAGAATTCCAGCTATCAGTATTATAACAAATGCCATAATATTGAGTTTACTACCCACTTATAACAGATTTCTCTAACAGAAAAGATCAATAAACCAGAAACCGCAAATTGTTTTTATTGTTTTATGGTAGTGACCTCCAGAAATGTGCTTTAGAAAAATATCACAAAGCCACTCAAAAATGATTCTTATAATCGAAAATATGATAATGATCCAGCACTTATTTCACTTTACGATAGGATTAAATTATTTCTGACTGGACCACTTCTTCCTTTCAGCCAATAGCAGTGTTTGTAAACGTGTTGGCTGTATGTTTTGTTTTTGCATCCTTTAGCTGAAGTGGTTTTTTGTGTTGTGCTTATTTGAAAATACAGTATTCACTATTCTATATAAACCTAATGCAATTTCCATTATAAAAATTACCTTTCAGAGATAAACAGCTTAGTTATACGACAAAAATTTCAACTTCCGAGGTGTTGGAACGAATTCCCAAAAAACATGCTATGATATTTTCATAGCATGTTTTAAACAAGTTATGATATTTTCATAATATGATGGTGTCTCTAGAATGGATTAATATCATAAAGAGGGGATCCACACTGTATAACAATGGACAAAATTAAACTGAAAAGGATGTCATGTAAAGTTGTCATGTGTTGCCCTACCTTTTCAAGATTTATCTAAATGAAGTTGTGAAAAAAACCGACACAAGAAAAAGAAATGCATTAAGATAAATGAACTGAATATAAACCACAAAAAATACACAATGGCATTATATTAATTGCAGATACAAAGACCAAGTTAGAAACTCTGATTACTCAATTGGTCAGCACATGTGCAATCTACAATGACAACGAACATCAAGGAAACTAAAGTAATCAAAATAGGACACAAAGGAGAAATGATAAAGATAAAACCTGAAAAGGCAAACCACTGAGCAAGTTTATAAATTCAACTACATGGGGATAGTGATAACAGATAATATTGACTACACAAAAACAGTTAAACATCCATCAGATGGTCAGCAATGAATTATCTTACCTTCGTGTTATGTCAGATTCAATTTTTCCATGGGATTTAAGAACTTTGACAGTTTCTGGATCAAACAACAATCTGAAAGTAAAAACACAGTGTTCAACACAATTAATTCAATTAAGTAATCAAAACAATGTACTTCAATATAAACTAACTATGAAAGCCAAATAACTCACAAAATTGGAAATTACTGACAATAAATAACAAAGGATGTAGCCGTTATTCTAACTATTATTAATGGTTTTAGGGCATATTTTAGGCAATACTGTGTCAGTATTTTATGCCTATAGAAGTGTGTGTTTTCATGGGTTGATCTTCACATTATGTGGGTTTGAAAACTCAAAATAGTAATTGAACCCAGACTGCTCTATGTGACAAAAGCACTATACTACGAAGTAGGGCATAAACACAGGTCAGCAATTTTAAACTTTTTAAATGGTTGGATTCTAATAAGTGATATTCCAGAACTCAGCCATGCAATTTTAAAATTCTTTAATTTTTAATTTAAATTATGCAAAGAATTTTTACAAATTATGAAGAAAAGAGAACAGTAATATAAATTAAATTATTTTAATTTCTTTCTGCATGTAGCTATAATAAGACTGGGTTTGTTAGTGCATGGATCTCATATTGTGAGGCACTTCACTACAAGTTTCTTTGGTATTGCACTATAAATAAAAAGCACATTGCTTTTTATTTAAAGTGTGCTGCTCCAAAGACCTAGAATCCCAATAAAGAGATATATCCACAATACATGAGGTGCAATAAATGAAGTAGACATAATTAAGTTCAGAGCGAAAACCTGAAGCTGTGAAAACTATAAAAAGTCATTGTATAGGTTGGGCACAGCCTCTTTCTGTACACAGTTGTGAGCAAACTGCAAAATGCACTAAGTGGCAAATCCACTTTGCTCACAGTTACAAGAAAGAGGCTATGCCTGGGATGTACAATGATGTTTAACAGCTCTCATAGCTTGAGGCTTTTACCCTGAACTTAATTATTTCTGCTTCACTTACAGCTTACTTCTTAAACTTTTTTTTTTTTTTTTTATCTGTGACCCCTTTTCATAAGACAAAATTATTAGCGACCCTTGGAGGGGTCACAACCAGAGTTTAAGAACTGCTGGTTTATAATAATTTCAATAGTTCTATAATAAATATCTAATCTACTCAAGTTTTTAATGTTTGCTGCAACCCCCAAAATCTCTTTTGAGACCCCCCAGTTTAAGAACCTTGACTTACAGCACCATCTCCCATACTGTGGATATATCTCATCACAGGGTTGTTCAAGTCTTCCCAATGCCTAGGTGCCCACCAATAATATCTCAAAAAGGACTGAAACCTGGGTGGTGGCACACACCTTAAATAAAAAGCAATATACTTCTGTATTGGAACAAAGCTTTTTCATTTAGAGTAGCACGATACAAAGGCAACTAATGTGCTCCCATTACAAGATTGATGCACTAAGTAATAAATCCAGTTTTCTCACAGCTATATATATATAAAGAGGCTAAGCCTGACATGTGCAGTGATTTTTCATAGTCTGAGACTTTTGCTCTGAACATTACTATTACTATATTTTAACACAATGAACGTTCTGTATCACAATACAAAATAGCAATAATTATCATGCTTATTGACACTAACTGCCATGAGATGATATGTATATCTCAGTCTTTTAAGTTCAAGAAGCATAGACACCTGCCTTCCACATCATGTTATTTATTTTGTTCAAGCTCTGTGAGATGGCAGCCAGCTTTTAACTGTACTCTGTAGTGATACTTCAAGTAGATGGCCTGGGGAACTGGAATATAATTTTAACCTGCAGTTATATTTTTTCAGAAAAGGGTGTTTCTGAATCATTTTCTAATAGTGATTTCAAAAGTCATGATATAAAATTTTATTAATTTGGCACTGAAATTATAACAAAATGCTACTTTTACCAGACTTGTATATTTAAATACATGTTGGAAAAAATTATTAAAAAAGAGAAGTGTGGTAAAAAAGTCCACGAAGCACTCCACTTTCATTTTAAAAAATTTGGCATAGGCTTCTTAGTCGCTTGATAATTTATATGCATCCCATGCATATTTCTTCTGTCACGAGTCTCATTAGTTCATTTGATAACCATTTAGGCCTAAACCTTGAACAATATTTCTTAATAAGTATGAAACTTTTAGTAGCTTCCACGATTAATTCCTTGAATGCTTCCCACTTAGAATTTACTGTTGGTAACATCGTCAGTTGGTCCCACTGTACAGAATTCAAAAACTGTCGGAGACCACTGTACTTGCCTTTACGGAAGCAAAAACCCTTTCCTTTACCCCTGATGGTAATTATATCTTTAAGTAAATCCCACATCAGTACACTGTGATCACTGCCACCTAGTGGTTCCTTTATCTGCAAATTCTTAATACACGAATGATCACTGCTGATAACCAGATCAAGAGTACAGTAAACCCCCAGCTATTCGCGGGGGTTACGTTCCTGAGAAATGCCGCAAATACCGAAAACGCGAATACTGAGTTATGGCTCCTATAGTAATAAAGGGGTTCCGTTCCAAAGTATGAAATATATAAGAAAAACTAGTCTAAAATTTTGTCTATGTATGTATTATATTTACCTTCATAATATGACTATGTACATAGACAGTATAGTGAAATGAAAGGCATATGGCATTGAAATGAAAATAAGGAGCAATTTAATATTAAATGTAATATTTATTAGAAATTTCAAACAAATCTTTCAAACCAGCGCCTTTGCTAGCTAAAAAACTTATCCCGCCAGTGCTATCACCAGTTTCGCTAAAGTGTTGATAAAGGAGTTTTGCCTTTTCACGAATGATGAGTGAATGTGACGGAATTTTATTTTGAGTTCGGTCTTCCACAAGCTTTAAAAAGCTTTAAATCCACAGATTTAAAGCCTTTTCCATTTTTTCTAATTTAACATCACGAGTTACAGAGCAAATTTTTGAAACAATTAGCGCGCTTTCACGGACACTACGGCGGATTTTTTTCTTCCGATTTCTTAATTGATCGTACCGTTGACTCATTGATTTTATAAATGTTTTGCCACTGAGGAGACACTTTCACCATTAGAAATTTTATCTAATAACTCAATTTTATTCGCTAGTCATCACCTTCTTCGATCTTTTCACATTTCCCTTGTTATTCGTAGCCATATTTTTGTACGGATTAGAAAGAACTTGTCCACAATAAAATCACTTTCTTCCATTAACACACTCGAAAAAGTCTGTTTTACACTGCAAAACGGTAGATTTATCACTTTTGGAAGCATATCAATTTATAAATTGATAAATTTGTTCAATTTATAAGCATATAAATTAAAAGCAAACAACGAAACGTTCCATGACAAGTGCAAAACACATACTGAACAAGGATTAGCAAGAAACATCCAGGCTCGCAATTTTGTCACCCCTCACCCCCCACCCACTGAGCGCTATTTTGACTGGGAAAGATAATTTTAGCCCGCCCATGTTTTTTTATGACGGAAAATGTTCACGGCACTGTAAAATTCACATTTTTTTAGGTTTCATTTTATATTAAATCAGCGACCATGAATACGCGAAACCGCGAATAGCGGGGGTTTACTGTATTACCCTCTCTGGTTGCCTCTCGAACATGCTGCTGCAGAAAACAATCATCCAATAAATCCACAAGAGTCTGACTAGTGTGTGCGTGACCAACCCACAAGTTCCAGTCAATATCTGGGAAGTTAAAATCCCTCATTATAAGACATTCTGATTTACAAGCCCAGTCTATTTCTCTGTACAATTGTTCATTGTACTCATTCGAGTCATTAGGCTTATAACACACTCCTACTCTTATTTTTGCTTTCGCAGTGCTTATGTCACACCAAACTAACTCAATAGTGCACTGTTCATCTATATCAGGCCTTCTTAAACTATGGGTCGCGACCCCATTTGGGGTCGCGTAGCAAAATTCTGGGGTCGCAAGAGATTTTAATGTCAAATATTTAAATACACGATTTTATAACATTTAGATGTGTATTTGTGAAGAGTCACACTCACACACCTGCACACAAACAAAGGGAGGAATGCGCGCGCACACGTGCAGCGAGACTATGATTCAATAACACTGACTGTGATGTGAACTAGTGTAGTATTGACGCTCTTCTAGTCTAGTCAATTGTCAGTGTTCCGCCGTAACGAGATTTTAGTTTTTTTTATTTATTCGGTAATTAATAAATCAATTATTATATGCAATATGTTATTTTTATACATTTATTGTATTTTAGGATCAAAATAATTTTTGGTCATGGATAAACTTAAATGAGAACTTAAATAAGAATAGCAATGACGCATGGCTGAACTTAAATAAGAATAGCAATGACGCAGATAATAATGCTACAAACTCTTCTCAGGCAGGACAAAATATTGAAAAACAGGCATCTTATGTGCGAAAAAGAAAATATGATGAGTCTTTTCTTCAATTTGGCTTTACATTTCAAAATTGTAAGGGTAATGAACAACCTCTTTGTTTGATCTGCAATGAATTATTGGCTCCGGAGAGTATGAAACCATCAAAATTAAAAAGACATCTTGAATCAAAGCATGTTTCGTATGTCAATAAACCAAAAGAATATTTTGAAAGACTGTATAAATCTTTAAATAAAGAAAAAAAATCATTTGAAAAATTTATAACCGTTAGTGAAAAATGTTTACTAGTGTCATATGAAGTTTCATACTGTATTGCTAAAAATAAAAAGCCGTTCACCATTGGAGAAGATCTTGTATTACCTGCTGCTATTAAAACGGTAGAAATACTACATGGAAGTAAATATGGCGATGATATTCGAAAAATTCCTTTGTCGAACGACACTGTCTCGAATAGAATTTCTGATATTAACAAGGACCAATTAGTGCAACTTATTACAAGAATTAAAGAAAGCCCAAAATTTTCAATTCAGTTGGACGAAACAACTGATATTACTAAATTGGCTCAGTTGTTAGTATATGTCAGGTACGTATATAAAGAAAGCGTGGAGGAAGAATTGTTATTTTGTCGTCCTATGGAAGACCATACTACAGGGAAAGACATATATTGTAAAGTTGACGAATTTTTAAAAACTGAAGGTTTAGAATGGAAAAATTGCTGTGGAATATGCACAGATGGTGCAGGAGTGATGACCGGCAAAAATTTTGGTTTTAAATCATTTTTTCAAGCTGCTCATTATGATCATATAACTTTTACTCACTGCCTTATTCACCGAGAGGCCTTGCAGCAAAAAAATTAGCACCAGAATTGAACGATGTGCTTCAGGATGCTGTTAAGATTATAAATTTTATTAAGAGCAATGCCCTTAACAGCCGCTTATTTTCAAATCTCTGTAAGGATACGGATTCCAACTACACAACTTTATTATTACATGCAGAAGTAAGATGGTTGTCAAGAGGTCAAAGTTTAAGAAGATTATTGCTATTAAAGGACGAGATCGAAATATTTTTAACCGAACGAAAATGTGAACTTGCTGCTTTTTTTCAAAATGACTTATGGCTATCCAAGCTGTGTTAGTTGTCAGATATTTTTGCGAAATTAAACGATCTCAACTTGTCTCTCCAAGGAAAAAATTGCGATATATTTACTTCGAATGATAAAATTGAAAGTTTTATCAAAAAGATCAACATTTGGAAAAGTAGGTAGAAAAAAATTCGTTCGAAATGTTTTCCAGTGTCGACAATTTTATAATCGAGAAAATTCATTGTAAAACTTTTATTGCAAAAATTATTGTAGATCACTTAAAAGCGCTAGAAACACAGTTCCGTACATATTTTATATTAAATATTGATTTCCAAAAAATAGTTTGGATTCAAAAGCCGTTTTGGATTGGCTTAAGTGAGATTGATCACCTGCCACTTAAAGCTCAAGAGGAATTTGCTGAGCTTTCGAGTGACTCAAACTTAAAACTACAATTTCAAAAAAAGTCCTTGACTGAATTCTGGATCGGAACTAGAACTGAATTTCCCACAATCGCTGATATGGCGTTAAATGTACTTCTGCCATTCAACAACACATATTTATGTGAAGTTACTTTCTCAGCTTTAACACATATTAAATCCCAGTATCGTTCAGCGCTAAAAAATGTTGAAGAGGTCTTACGTCCAGCAGTGTCAAACATTCCACCAAGATTTAATTTGTTATGCAATAAAAAACAGGCACATCCATCTCATTAAATTTTTTGCTTTAATTTAATACTTACCACTCAACGACTGCGTTCGAATATATTTGAGCGAACTAAGACGGTCAGAATCCCCTTTTATTTATGTTATTGCAAAAAATGCAATTTTGATGAAAAATAGGGCATATAATTTTTGTAACTATAATAAATACAATTTTACAATTTTTTGTGCAATTTTTAATTTTAGATTTTTGTATGTTTCAAAACGAATTCTAAAACTATATATTTTCATATGTATATGTATATTGTTACCTAATAAATAAATCATCAAAAAATATTAATTTATCTTTCTTTTATATTTATATGGGGTCGCCAAGAAACTCGCAATCATAAATGGGGTCGTGAATGAAAAAAGTTTAAGAAGCCCTGATCTATATCAATTGGATGCACTTCTTTCGATTTTGTTTTTCTTAATGAACAGCATTACACCTCCTCCCTTCCTATCCTTTCTGTACACAATGTACTCCCCAAATTCCAATTCTGCATTCCTAATATCAGTGTGACACCACGTTTCTGATATCCCAACAATATCCACCTTTGATGTCTTGACCAACACTTCAAATTCATTTACTATACTTCTAGCATTGGTATACAGTGAAACTTCTCCTAACGGACACCTCTCGTTAATGGACATTTTCAAATTCCCCAACTCACCTCCATTGGTTTTAACGTGTTTTCAGCTTCTGTCTAGCGGACATTCTCTGTAACGGACGTGGACAGGCAATCTGCACTGTTTCGTTTAGATTAGCACTTAATTTGATCTCCCCATAACGGACTGCGGGAGAGAGCTCACGGCCCTTTTTCTAGGAACTTTTCTTCCACATATTGCCTCAATCTATTTTCTATTTCCGATTCTCTGAATTTTATCAAGGTTTACGTCATGGTTGTAAACCCTTTTTCAAGAATTTTTAAGGTACGTGTAAAACTTCTGATGAATTCGGTGTGTGCAGGGGGCGGGGTGAATTTGGTTGGCCTTTCGTCTTTTGAGTTTCAGTTTTCAGTTTTGTTCAGTGTCATGTGAAGTGTACAATGTCTTCTCATAAACATTTAACTTTAAAAGATAAAGTCGAACTCATTAATGCGTATGATCAGCAAAAAAATAGTGTTCACAATCTCGCTGCAAAATTCAAAATCAGGAAGATGTAGGTAAGCGACATCCTAAAGAAAAAAAATTAACTGCTCAAACAATTTTGGCAACACAGAAATGATCACGTTCAAAAATCATTCCCGAAAACTGTTGGACTTCAAATTGACAATGTTATGTATGAGTGGTTTTGTCGCGCACATGCTAAAAAAAATTTCCATTAATGGGCCTATTATTAGGGAAAAGGCTTTGGAGGTTGCGAAATCTATGGGAGTAAATGAGTTCAAAGCTTCTTGGAAAACCGTAAGTGGTGAAGGTGGATCTGTTGATACTGGGGTTGTAACAGAGTGGACCATCAAATTGGAAGAGTTATGCCGTGATTTTGAAGCTAAGGATATTTACAACTGTGACGAAACAGGGTTGTTTTTTAAAGCTCTTCCTGAAAAAACAATGAGTCTAAAAAACGAAAAGTGCCAGGGTGGAAAAATTTCTAAGGAACGCTTGACTGTACTATTGTGTACAAATATGCTGGGAGACTTTGAACAACCTCTTGTTATAGGAAAACCACAAAATCCTCGTTGTTTCAAGGGCAAAAAGTTGAATCTTTTGAATGTTGACTGGAAGTCTAATAAAAAAGTGTGGATGACACGAGATATCATGAGCGAATGGATAAGTCACTTTAACCAAAACATGATTCGTCAAAACAGAAAAATTATTCTTTTCATGGACAATGCTGCATCTCACCCGCACATTGAATTGTCTAACATTCAAATCGTTTTTCTGCCACCAAACATATCTGCAGAGTGTCAGCCCTTGGATCAAGGGATAATAAAAAATTTTAAACTTCACTACAGAAAACGTGTTTTAAGACATCTCATTGCAAACATGAACGATGTAACATGTGGGAGTGACCTTGCAAAGAAAATCAGCATCCTAGATGCAATTCAATGGATTTCCTCTTCAGTAAATGCAATTAGAAAACAAAGTGTCGTGAACTGTTTTGTAAAGTCTTGCTTCTCAAACGCAAAAATTGAAGTTGTGAACAGCAATGTTGAGCACCAAGAAGAACAAGAACTTCAACATCTATTGATAATGTACGATACTTCAGCTACAAGTGACCCTGGCTATAAAAAAAAAGACTCGAACCTCACTACAGAAGATGGTGCTCTAGATATCAACGACATTATCATCGATATTTTTCAAGAAGTTCCTCATGAGGATGAAGAAATGGAAGGAGGTCATTCTGTTGAAGAACATATTAACGACGAACCACTGATGAAATTAGAAGCGCTCATACAAATCAATCGTTTAAAAATGTTTTTCGCCGCTGAAGAAGATACTGAAGGACTTTCGATGGTTTCTTCACCCCAAACAAATGTTGAAAACAAAATTATCAGCCGGAAGAAGGTGCAGAAGAAAATAAGTGATTACTGTATGCATTTTTCTTAAGATAAAGTCATAATATGCATAGCGCAATTGTATGTATATTATTTACAAAAATATTGTTCAAAATCTGTATATATTTTAATTTAATTTTACATTCTCTCTTCTTCTTTAATGCTACCGAATGGCGTTTGCGACTTCGTTTTGATATTGTTCTCTGTCTAGCACTGCGTGTAGAATTTGTGCTGTTGTCATGTGAAGCCAGGTGTTGATGTTATCTAGCCATGCCATTTTCGGTCTGCCTGGGCGTTTCTTGCCTTCGATCTTTCCCTCCAGGATGAGTGGTAGTAGGTGATATTTTTGTTGGTTCCTAGCGATGTCACATAGGTATTTGCATTTCCTGCTGATGATGGTTTTGAGCAGGTCCCGTTCCGTGTGCATGTCCTGCAGGACCTGTGCGTTGGTTATCTTGGCTGTCCACGGAATTTTCAGCATTCTTCGGTAGAGCCACATTTCGAAGGCCTGGAGCTTTTTTGTAGAACCGTAGAGCAGTATTGGCCAGATGTAGCATTTCAATGTGCGTAATTTGAGCATGATGTTCAAGCTTCTGTCGGTGAGGAGGGTTCTCCATTTGGTGAATGCCTGCCTGGCTTGTTCAATTCTGCTTTTGATTTCGGCCTCATGGTTCAGCTGGTCATCAATGAGTACTCCGAGATACTTGAAGCGGTGTATTTGCTCTAATTTTTCGTTGTTTAGTTTGATCGTGATTTTGCTTGCAGTCCTGCTGACCTTCATCACCTTTGTTTTCTTTTTGTTGATTCGTAGCCCCCATGCTTGGCTTTCTATGTCCACTTCGTTCAAGATGGTCTGTAAATCTTGTTCTGAATCCGCTATTAGTGCTGTGTCATCGGCATATCTTAAGTTATTGATGTAGTGTCCGTTAACTTTTATGCCGATGTTCTTGTTAGCCAGTGTTTAATTTTACATTAAACGTTTGATTTTTCTTTCTTTCTTTCTTTCTTTCTTTCTTTCTTTTTTCTCCCTCAGACTTGTTAGCGGACACTTCTCTCTAATTGACAGATTTTCATTCCCCATGGCTGTCCGTTAAAGGGAAGTTTCACTGTACATGCACCTATTCCTATTCCTAGTTACCCTGACACATCCCATATACCCACCTGTTTCACGATGACTGCCATCAGTCCCTGAAACCCCCAGCACCCCTCGCTCCAGGTCGATACTTATTCTATTAGAAGTTGCGCTAGAATCACTTTCGCCTCTGCCTGTGGCTACTTTTAACCTTTTAGTCTGTGAATCGCCCCCCCCCCCAAGCTAGCAGTTTTCCAGCCCACCTAATACTGGCTAGATAGCATCAGCAAATATTCTTGCACCCTTTCTATTTAAGTGTATCCCATTCCTGTACAAGACATTAAAGACATTAACATGTCTTTAATGTCCTGGTGAAACCTCTCACCCCTCTGTTCTTCACTAACACTTCCTAGATTTTCTATGAAGTAGTTGATGTGTGAGTGTAAAAAACATACCATGACGCTCGTGTTGCATCCTAGCTTCTTGAAGTTTGCCAACATTTTTTCAATCATATTCGTGTAGTTTGAATCCTTGTTCCCTAAGAAGTTCTCAACAACAGACCTGAAGTTAATCCATGCCTGTTTTTCTCTTTTATTCATAGTTCCCTCAAAATCTTGGTCCCGCATCAGTTTACAAATTTCAGTACCAACAAAAATACTTTTAGCTTCTCTTGGGTGATCGATGGAAATTAGTATAAAGGTAGTTGGAGCAGGGATCTTTCTAAGTTAAAGCTTTCAATTGTTTCATCAAAACCAGTTTGATGTGCTGGGATGGAAGGAAGACAGTTTGGGGCGGGGATCTACTAGTAGTTTATGAACCATGTTCTTTGATCCAGGCAACAAACTGACCCTTTTGTCCAAACTTTGACATCTCAGTGCTTATTCCTTGCCTGACTGTCCCACTCACATAAAAAGCAGGGCATTTTTGTGTAGCCAGATTGCTATTCAAGTAACATGCCTATCACTTTAAAGTCAGCAGACTTTGAAGTGATAGTCAGTAGACCAACCAACCATGTTCTTCATACTTAATATTTGTCAAAAATTTCACGTTCTCCTATGTTTTTTTCCAAATGCACAGAGTGAATTACTGGAATTGACCCATATTTATTTCCATTGTGGAGCAACATGCCTATGAGACTCCTCTTTGACAAGTTAGTAAAAAGTCTCCACTCTGTAGGATTGTAACTATATAATTCCTAAATAGTTCATTGTTGTTTGTTATTTGGTTTTTAGGAGCATTAGCAACTAAGGCCATATTGCTCTGGGAATATGTGGTGGTCATTCTCTGACCTTTCCGTGTCCTCCGTATTTGGTAGTGACAAGCTCGAACCCCGGTCTAATCAAGAAGCATGTGCGACACACTGCTGCTCCTTCCCACCTGGCTACAGAGGCACCAAAATAGTTCATTAAACCATTTATATTACTGCAAAAATCCATATAATCATCCTCGGAAAAGTAGGAGACTAGTTCTCATTCTGCCCCATGAGAAAAAATCCCATGTGCTAAAAGTGTTTTTGACTTAAGTCTAGAACCAAGGAGTTCTGCAGATTCCTTTGGTAAATTTAAATCTCTTACCAGATCATTGAGTTCATGCTGTGAAAACAATTGAGGACCAGCATCAATGTTTTGAGTGTAGACCTCAAAGATGATTATATGGATTTTTGGAAGCTTCACTTTCAGTATTCTCTGCTGCTACATTCTTCAATATAAGTGGAAAGTATGGATCGGAAGGTTATCTCCATGTGGGACTGGTCTAATAGCAGGTTGAATATTAGGATACACAATGCCCTTCTCATTCTCTGCATTGTAATACATTAACTACATTAATCTTCTACATCAATGGTGTCCAACCTACAGTCTGAGAATAATTTTTATACGGCCCATGCAGAAAGTGAACTGAAACAGCATTTAAAATTTTTTAAATTATTAACCAAAATTTTCTCATTAAATGTTATTATGTATTGTACTTAAAGTTTTTGAATATTTTCGAATAAATGTTATTACATTAATTTATTCACGTTAACATTGAAAGCACTGATCCTTTTCAGGATGTAAATTTTCTAAAATGAGTTACTTACTTTTGTTTAAAAGCAAAAGTAAGGTTTTTTTTTTTATGGAGACTTGTTTGTTTGTTTGTTATTTGGTTTTTAGGAGCATTAGCAATTAAGGCCATATTGCTCCGGGATATGTGGTGGTCATTCCCTGACCTTTCTGCATCCTCCGTATTCGGTGGTGACAGGCTCGAACCCTGGTCTAATCAAGAAGCGTGTGCTACGCACTGCTGCTCCTTCCCACCTGGCTACGGAGGCACCACGGAGACTTGTGTACTGGTTGCTTCCATGTTGGAAACAGCATGTCTTGTCAGTTGCTCACAGCCCACTGTGGTTAAAGTGTACAAAGAATGGTGCTGAATAGGTTAAACATCCTCTTGCCAACAGTACTATAAAATATCACACAAGGTGGTTGTTAACAGTGAGTGAAGAGTGGAGCACATATGGGCTCAACAGCAGGTTACTGTGTGACATCTGACATCGCAACAGCTCAAATGGCAATGCACAGCACAATTGGATGTATGGGGTTCCACACACCCGACCCAAGAGATGTCCTCTCCTCACCACTGATCAGTCTACAGTGAATGCTGTGGTATCAACGCACAATAAATGCCTGTGTAATCATCATTCAGCTCCCCCTCTCACAGTCTTGGGAAAAGAGGATTGATTATTCTAATGAGCATCACTAAATGCCATTCCCTATCCCCACTTAACCCTTTCAACTTGCATACTTGAATAAGATGTAATGAATCCGATTCATATGTGATGCTTTTTATAAACTGAAACATTACTTCATACATTAAATATGAAATCAGTAACTTACCAGTTAGCCTTCCACAAACACCAACTAATCTAATCAGCACTTCATTAATAACCTTTGAGAGATCTGTTTATTATATCATCCTGTAGTTGAATCTATAATATCCTAATTTTACCTGGATATAGTAAATTTACCATTCATAAATAATTAATTGAAATAACTTATTCCCCCCCCACTGTCACAATGTTAGATATTTACTGAGTTGAGGTGTTGAAAAGGAATATTAAAAGAAATTTTGAAGTCTTAAAAATTATTAGCACCTCTAAAAGAAAATGCAAAAGTAATATATTTCAGAACATATTATCTTCCATCAGAAAAAAGTGTTAGAAATGCTTGTTTCATTTTGCATTATATACCGGGAAAGAAACCATGTAGAATATTATTGAAATGAAATGTCCTTTTGTTTACTGAGGCTCAGTGGTCCACTCCTGATTTGTTGAGGCCATGGCAGATGAAAGCAGCAGTTTATATTTAAATAATTTGTTTGGTTTTGCTATTTTTTTTTAAAATTTTTATTTAATTTACAAACTTTGTGCACTCTACAGCCACAGCAGTTTTAGCAAGCTAGTGTGACTTCCTGTGTGCTTTCTTAAACTCCTTTCAAAATTAAGGAATACAAAGTTGCAGAAAAAAACCAAAATGGGACTGTAGTATATACCATTTAGACAATATAAAAATGAGAATTTTAAAAGTCTGATTACAGGAAGTTGCAATGTAACAAAATAGAGTTCAGTTTTTTCATTTCTATATAGCTTCTTACAAAAGTTATATTTTATACAAAGATTTCTTGTATCAGATATAATATAGCAATCAGGCAATTTTTAAGGTAATATTTCCTCACATTCAAACCATAATGGATAATTCACTAGCCCTGATAATTTCACAAAAATACCTGACAGTGCTGTGTTCTACATCTGTAGATGACAATGGAACTAGGTAACAAGGCAGATCATTAACAGATTGCAATTTCTGAACAATCTGCAATGCATTAAGTGAACAATAATGGTTGGTAAGCACATGACGAGCATCTGAAAAGGGAAAGAGAATAAACTTTCATAGCACTTTAAAAAATCTATTTCAGTGACAAATAATAAAGAAAAGTACTTTTAACTAAAAACTAGATAGACACAACAGTGGATCCCAAACATTTGTCATTTGTATAAACTTGAAGGTAAAGGATGCTATATTTGCAAAATACCTAAAGGGTCATTAACATTGAACTCAATGGAGTTTTTTCTATCATGGCACACTTGAGGGCCATGGTACAAAGCTTGGGAACCACTGATATACAACCTGAATTACAAAGTGTAATAATACATATAATATGACAATAAAAATTATTTAGTTGTATCAAACTTACAAGCAAAATATCTTTACATAGAGATCTGCCTAAATGAACCTAATGAAGAAACAAACAATGATATGCAATTTAAATTGCATAGTGTAATCACTGTTGAATATGACTGACACATAAGACACACAATGGTCTAAAAAAAAATTCTGAAACCAACACATTAATCTATTAGAAAAGAAATAACACACTAACCAAGAAACAAAATGATCAACTTTATGGAAATTAACTTGCATGTACGCTCAGTGACCCATCCGTAATGGACTATTACACATAGCTCAATATAAAAAGCTGAACAGCTTTGTATGCTAGAGCAGTGGTAATTTGCATCTGGTTGTGCAAGTCAAAGTGATAAAGTAGCAGTTACAGGATGCAGTAAAGATGTCACAGAGTTTCAAAATGGCACTACTGTGGGAGCTCACGAGTTGGGTGCTTCCACATTTGAAATGGCACATCTTGTCAGTTGCTCATGGCCCACTATGGTTAAGGCACACAAAGAATGGTGTCAAACCATCTACCACTGACAGAACTGTAAAGGATTACAGAAGGTGGATGTTCATGAGAAAGGGGTGCAGCAAACTCTTCAGGCTCAATGGCAGGTTACTGTGTCAGTTGATATCACAATACGCTATGGGGATTTCAAGAACAATATTCTAAATGATATTGCACCACATACTCAGACATATGTGGTTCCACACCAGACAACCCAAGAGACGCCTCCTCACCACTGATCATTGTTAATGGTAAATTCCGCAGTGTCAACAACACACTGGTTGGACAATGGAGGACTGGAAATTAGTGTGCCAGCCAGAGAGTCCAAACACCTGGTACAACACACCAATGGATGCCTTTGGGTGCAAGTAACATGTAGAGAAAGGATGGACAGGACAGGAAGGGAGGAAGGGTTATGCTGTTAGTTAAGAAACGCAAAATCTAAGGAAGTGCATCCAATTGATGTTGGTGGACAATGCAGTGTTGAGTCTGTTTGGTGTGACACAAGCAATGGGAAAGGAAAAATTAGAGTACGTGTGTGTAATAGGCCTAATGAATCTGATGAGTATAATGAGCAGTTGTGCAGAAACATAGAGTGGGCCAGTAAACCAGAATGTCTTATAATGGGGGATTTTAATATTCCAGATATTGACTGGAATTTAAATATTAGTACTGCATATGTGTAGCAATAACTCAAGAGAAACGTACCAACTATGTGGATTGGGAAGGGGAAATAGACCTGGGAGTAATTGTGCAGTCAAATATGAAGTTTACTGATCAGTGCAGATGGGCTGCCAAGGCAGGTCATGGAGTCTTGTCAATGATATATAGGAATTTTGCTAACAGGGACAGGGAGGTGATTATCCCGTTATACAAGGCAGTGGTCAGGCCACACCTAGAGTACTGTGTACAGGTCTGGAGGCCTCATTTTAGGAAGGATGTAGAGTTGCTAGAACGAGTACAAAGAAGGGCAACAAGATTGGTGAGGGGAACAAAGGGGTGCTCTTACCAAGAAAGGCTTAAGTTCTGCAAATTGCAGTGCCTGGAGAGTAGGCACCTGCAAGGTGATCTGATTGAGGTGTATAAGGCCTTGAACGGGATGAGCAAGCTGAATGCTGATGGGATTCTTCCTCTTGCTCAGATTAAGAACCTGAGGGGGGAATTGATTCAAATTGAGGAAAGACAGTTGTAGAATAGATGTGCAGAAATTTGCCTTTAGCCAGAGTGTAGCTGATTGGTGGAACAGACTCCCATCTTTTGTTGTGGAAGTTGATAGCCTAAATAAATTTAAGGCTGAGCTGGACAGGCATTTGGAATTAATGGAGGGTTGAAATGGGAGGGTTTTTTTTTTTTTGTTTTTGTTTTGTTGCAAGGTTAAATAGATTCTTTAACCCTGCTGTTCTTCTTCTTCAGTTCACTACATACTTTGTGAGTGAGTGAGTGAGTGAGTGATAGGAGTTTAATGGCGCACAAGCTGCTGGGGCTATAGTGCGCCCCTGCTGTTCTTCTTCAGTTCACTACATACTTTGTATATACTATACATTGGTGGATCACAAAACTGGAAAATTAGAGGGATACAGAGACTAACAGATTAACAACCACGGGCAGAGGTGTAAGTGATTTATTGTTTCTCTTGAAACATGCAGCAGGCTGGAAAGGAAGGAAATTTCAGAGCATGCCGGGGTGTTCTCATGGAACAAGTAAATACATGGGCTGTGTTAGGGTTGCTAATGTAAAAACAGGTAAATGTATACTTGTGTACACACTAATTCTAGGAGCATAGTGAAGAAATTCAATGAATTTGAAGTAGTAATCAAATGCAGACATTGTAGGGATACCAGACACATGGCATCACTCAGACATAAGAGACACGGAATTTAAATATTAGTATTAGTAATAGTCATATGGTGCAAGGAAGCCTAAGACTTATGCTGCACCAGCCAAAAAAAAAAAAAAAGAAAAGAAAAAAAGAAAGTAAAATAGTATATAAAATAAATAATTAATAAATAATAAAAGAAAAGGAAATAACCTATGAATTTCCCTCCTCCTGTAGGTAACTATCCAGCTGACCTATGAATTTCGCTGAACTGTCAGCCTCAACACCCCATGTACGTAACTTATTCCAGAATTATAACTCACTGGCTAAAATAAAACTTCCTGCAATCCAGTCTAAACATCCCTGGCCCCCTCTCATAAATTGAATTTATGGTCCCTATTCTAGAATCATATGGGAAGTACAAAGTGTACGGACAGGATAGAAAGTGGGCAGCAGTAATTCTCTTAGTTAAAAAGCACATAAAAAATAAGGAAGTGCATCCAATTCTGAAACCAAAAGCATGGTTTCAGAATTGCATTGGTGACCAGTGCAATGTTGAGTCAGTTTGGTGTGACATAAGCAGAAGTAAAAAGGAAAACACAAATGCAAGTAGGAGTATGCTATAGGCCAAATGACTATGATGAGTATAACTGACAACTATACAGAAAAAAAGAGTGGACCATAAATCAGAATGTCTTATAATAGGGAATTTTAACGTTCCAGATATTGACCGGAACTTGTGGGTTGTCACTCATACATTAGCAAGACTTTTGCAGATTTGCTGCAACAAGAGAGCAATATCCACAATCTGATTGTCAGCAGTGATTCGTCATGCATTAAGAATTTGCATATAGAAGAATGACTAGATGGCAGTAATCACAATGTATTTATGTGGGATTTCTTAAAAATGTGACTACTGTGCAAAGACAAAAGGAATGCCTTTTGCCTTCAAAGATGACTACAATGGTCACAGACAGTTTTAAAATTCTATGCAGTGGGACTATATGAGGGGAATGAAGGGATCCTCTTACCAAGAGAGGCTTAAGTTCTGCAAATTGCAGTGGCTGGAGACTAGGCACCTGCGTGGTGATCTGACTGAGGTATATAAGGTCTTGAATGGGTTGAGCACGCTGAATTCTGATGGGATCCTTCCACTTGTTCAGATTACGAACCTAAGGGGGCATAAATTCAAATTAAGAAAAGACAGATGTAGAATAGATGTGCAGAAATTTGCCTTTAGCCAGAGGGTGGTTAAATGCTGGAACAAACTTCCATCTGTCGTTGTGGAAGTTGATAGGTTGAATAAATTTAAGGAGGAACCGGACAGGCATTTGGAGGGAATGGTGTGATTTTTTTTTTTTTTTTTTTTGGCCGATGCTGCATAAGCTCATACACATGCTTTCTTGCATCACATGCCACTACTACTACTATCTGATGTTACCAAGAGCAACTCTAAATGGGGGGCATTCAGGGAAGTAACTGTAGAAGCTACACCAGTTAAGAGATAATGTTGAAAACTTAGACCTAACTTGTGGCAGAGAAGAAAAACGTATGGAATGTACATAAAGTATCAAGTGATAAAAAGGCCTACAGTATATATAAACTAGTCTGAAATAAAGTCACAAAGGAAGGTAGGCAAGCTAAGGCAGATTCGAGAAGTCCATGGCAAAAATTTCGAAGAAAAGCAGCAAAGACTTCTTTACATAAGTAAACAATAGAAGGAAGGGAACGAATCACATTGATCTGCTGGATATTAATCGTTTAACACTTGATGATGATGCTGCTGCTGCTCAGGCTCTTGACAAACTGATTAGATATTTTGCATTTCCATTCACACATGAGGAATTTTTTAGGGATGGTGATGCCAGAAGTGTATCAAATTCTAGCAGGGCAATGGATAATAACCAAGAGGAAAGTGAAAGAGAAATTGTTGAAGCTAAACTAAACAAAAGCACCAGTGGTAAATGGGATCTATATAATATATTAAGGGAGATAGCAAAAGAGGCAAGAAAACCTTAAGTCATAATTATGAGAGCACCCTTGATTCAGGGGAGTTCCCTATGGACTTCAGATGTGCAAAATGTTCACCAATTCAAAGGGGGGGATCAAAGGGTGAGATGAGTAATTAACAACCTTGAAGGTTGGCTTCTATTTTAGGGAAAATTACGGAGTCACTGGTTAAGGAACTAATGCAGGTTCAGCTAGGGAATGCAATCATAATGCAGCCACAACATGGATTTGTTAAGGGACAACCTTGTCTGAGCAATCAAATTAATGATGCAGTAACACAGGAATGGGATGCTAAGAATAATTTTGATATCATACACTTAGATTTCAGAAAAGCTTTTGATACTGTTCCACACAAAAGACTGATGCACAAATTGAATATCACATTAGGGGCAAGTTATTGCTATGGATAATGGGATGGCTGAGTAGGAGAAGACAGAATGAACATAAATGGGTACTGCTCTTCTTAGCCTTCCCTAATTGGTTGAGTTCCCCAGGTTTCAGCTCTAGGCCCATTGTTGTTTTCTGCATTTATTTAATAATATTGATGAAAGCATATATCAGGCTTAATGTCTAAGTTGCTGATGGTGTGAAGGTTGGCAGGATGGTTAATGACAATAATGAGGATATGCTACTACAACAAAATCTAGAAAAACTAAATGGATGGGCTGAGAAGTGGCAATTGAAGTTTAACATTGACATATGCAAGGTACTGCATCCCAGAAGAATCTTCTGGGGTACCACACTGAAGGCATTGCAAACAAAAAAAGAACCCAGAGTAACTGTACAATCAGAAATGAAGTTTTCTGAACAGTGCAGACAGGCTGAGAAAACAGCTCATGGAGATATACTGTCAGTGAGATATAGAAATTTTGCCAGCAAGGATAAGGAGGTAATCAATAAAGCAATGATTAGGCCACACCTTGACTAGTACATAGAGGTCTGAAGGTCTCATTTTAGGAAGGATACGGATCATTGGATTTGGTGCAGAGAAGAACAACAAGATTAGTGTGGGGGGGGGGGACAAAATGGTGCTATTATCAGGAAAGGTTTCAGTTCTGCAAATTGCAGTGTCTGGATGCTAGGTACTGGTGAGATCAGATTGAGGTTTTTAAGGCTTTGAATGGCCTGAATAAGATCAATACTGATGGTATCCTGCTTCCTCTGCAGAGTACACACAAGAGGGCAGAAATTCAAATCAAGGAAGGCTGGTGAAGGAAGACAGATATGCCAAAACTTAGCTTCAACCAATGGGTGGTTGACGTTGAAACAAACTTCCATCTGGTGGTATGGAAGTGGATAGTTGGAATAAATTCAAGGAAGAACTTGACAAACTGTTAGAGAGGAACAGATGAAGTGATATGGGAAGCATTGTTGCAATTTTTTTTTTTTTTTTGACTAATGCTGTGTAAGCTTGCTTCCTTGCATCATTTGCTTTATTATTAATACTAATATTCCTTTGTGTCATAGCAATTCAATATATCTAAAAAGACAACCTGAAAACTAAACAAACAAAAGTGAGAGTTACATAATTACATATTTAAGCAGAAAACAGCTATAAGAGAATGTAATATATTATGAAGCTAAGTATTTAAATAATTGAATACCCATGATAATTGTACAAGGAGAAATAGTATGAAGAAACAAGAGAGGAACACATGTGAAACTTACTAGAAGGTGAAAAACTAAAATGTTAAGCATATGATATTAAAAGTAAAATGCTATAATCTTCATATATATAAATTAAAAACTTCATCCAAATATATAGTAAGATAAAAGAACGGAAAAATAGAAATTAGTATAGCAAGCATTACTGACTGCAATGCATTATCCACTACATGCTGCTTATAATAAAATATAAAAAAAAGTTCTGCAAATACAGTAAAGTACCAGCAGCATGGCAAACCAGAAGAGTGAATAGTAAACTAAACCCATATATAATATAATAAAAGGGGGGGGGGGATGAAGATATTGTAGAAGGGATGCTCCAAAATAATTTAGAAAAGCCAAAACATACAGTATCAAATAACAGAAATTTAGGAAATTAATTCAAAGAAATTAGTGACACCAGACTGCACCTGGTCGGAATTATGTGAAATACCACTATACAGAAGCGAAAACCACATTACAACATATGACCAACTAAAAATAAAATAGACTGACCATTATGCCCCATCTTGACAGAGGACCACAAGGCCAATAATGGTCAGGGAATCATTGCATTTCAAATATTAGACAAATACAAGCGTTGTCGAACCAATACATCGATTTAACCAAAAATGCGATGGATCTGAATAATGGTAGCCCTATACAGTGAAAAATCACAATAGAGCAGATCCTAGCACTCCTTTGGCAACACCACACCACTGACAAAGCCACTGTTAAACTAGAATATATAAAGAAAAAACCAAAATATAGATGGCAATATGAGCATTAGCATATCATCTATAATAAATAAATAAAGCAGTGCCAGCAGCATGGCAACCCAGTAGAGAGAGAATAGTAAATTAAACTCATACATAATAAAATAAAATAAGGGGGGGTGTGTAGGAATGAAGATAAGGATATTGTAGAAGGAATGCTCCAAATACCCCACTTATTAGTATTAATAAGTATGTGAAATATCATGTATAGTGATATTTCACATAATTCAGACCAGGTGCAGTCTGGGCACCACTAAATTTCTTTCAATTGGCATTTCCTAAATTTCTGTTATTTGGTATTGTATGTTTTGGCCTTTTCAAAATTATTTTGGAGTGTTCATTCTACAATATCCTTATCTTCATTCCTTCCCCCTCTTTTTATTTTATTATGTATGGGTTTAATTTACTATTCACTCTACAGGATTGCCTTGCTGCTGGCACTGCTTTATATTTTATTATAAGCTATAAGCAGCATGTAAGTGGATAATGCATTGCAGCCATTAATGCTTACCAACCAACCATTAGTCTGCAGGGATATTTTAAACAAATTCACTCCCAATCTTCTTACGTTGACAGAATTCTCTCCTTCCACAACTTTAAATCACATCAAATGCTCAGTACTTGTTCAGTCACTGCCATAACAAGACTATTTTCAGCTACACAGAGAGGCATGCCATCTGAGATACAAATGGTTTCAAATAATTTTATATTTTACATTATACTTTCCATAATAAGCTACAGTAACTTTATTTGCAAACTAATAATATTCCATGTTTAAATAAAGTCATATAATAGGCATATTAAATTATTTAGATCATTCCCTATTCCACAGTAGTGCAGTAGTAATTCCACTAGTTTCTTGTTTTCTTTATCAGATGAGAATATAGCAGTGAATTTGGCAGTAGAGTAATACATACTTTTGAATTAGCTGCAGTTTTGAGTCCATGTAATTGCTAAATATATAATGTTCTTGTATTCTCTATCTTGTAAACTCCTCCTCTGACTATCTGGCCACCTGATGTATAAACAGAAAATTTGTTTTTTAAAGGCCTGTGTAGTTAATGTAGTTCAAGTGGTCAACATTGGTGATCACAAGCATTTGAGTTGACCATGATTCAATCCTACATGACTGCTAAATAATGGTCAATGTTTGTATTCTTGTCAAAATGATTAGTTGTAAACTAAACCCCTTTGGTTTATGAGGTCACGATAAAGTACAAACGGCGGGAGATGCAGACTCATCACTTGTACTATGGCAATGACGTGTAATATAATATATTTGTATTTATTATTACTGTTCATTGAAATCATTAATGTTTCTTATAATGATTTGGAAAGGCTATAATTAATAAATTTAAATTCTTTAAAGAGCAGTCTGTCAAAATAATAGTTCCTAATAATGTTCTTCTCAAAGGTTCATAATCTAGAGTAAAACAGCTTGATGCAGCATTAATCTGTACACTCTCACATGAAAAATACTACATTACTACTATTAGCAGATATTCTATATATGAAACTTGCCTTTTAGAACTGCTGTTAAATCTTTCTGACAGTCTGATATTACTTGATGCTATATCCAAGGCAATCATAATAATTTTAATATTGAAAAATGTGAAACATTACAAGCAGATATAAATAAACATGCACAATTATCATAATAGAGTATATACATAAACATAAATAAATTTAATTATATAATCAATTCTTGGAACGTTCACATGTATTCTCACATGTGAACATTCCAACATTCCATCAGCATCCAAAAGTTCTGATGTTGATGACAAAAAGCATCATTCTTCGCAATTTACTTAGTGCTCCTCACCAGACCGATCACTCTTTTTGGATCTTGTTCTACACATTCTATGCCTTTTATTTTTAAATGTGGCCTCCAGAGTGTGGTTTCATCATCACTGTCTTATACAGAGAAACGATTTCCTTCTCCCTGCTTGAAAAGCCAATAAATCATTTATACAACAATGGGCCAATCTACTTTGCATGGAAAACTGTCTGTTCGTATTATAACTCCCAAGTCTCCCTCTTGTTCTGAACCACATTTAATTCCTCCTTTTCCAGACTATAAATTATTCTAGGGTTTCAGTTGTTTGAGTGCAAGACTTTACACTCAACAGTAATGAACTTTAGTTGAACCTTTACAGACTAAATTTGTAAGTTCAAGTCATTTTGAATCAACAAGCGTGGTTTTAGTTGCTCTCATCTTCCCAACCTTCAAACCATCAAAAAACTTGGACACTTTTCCCTGTAATTCCTCATTAATGTCACTGAGGAAGATCAAAAATAAGGAGGCCCCAGCAAAAAAGAAAAAGCAGAGCACATATGAAAGTGTGGCCTATTTATGCTTACCCCATATCTTCTCTCCTGATACATTTGTAATCCCAGCTCACTCAATTTATACAATATATATTTTTACTATACAGGGTGATTCACTATCAGTGCGACAAACTTGCAGACGTAGGGGCACAAAGATGAATCAGAATCACATAGCACTGCAGGGTCCGAAATGCCTTCGTCATGCGGTAGAGGACGTTGAACGGGAGGTCGCGTGAACAACGATCCCACTGGAAGTCAGCATTTGCGAACCGGTTCCCGAGGCAGTAGGATGGACGAGTATTCAAACGTTGAACTGGCCGACATGCACTTTGCGTATAGAGCTGCGGACTGTAACGGGCGCGCCGCTCTGCGCTTGTTCCAGGAATGTTTCCCGCACAGGTATGCTCCTCATCATACGATTTTCGCACGTGTGCACAGAAGGTTACGTGAAACTGGTTGTTTCACGAGAGGTACCATGAATCGAGAGCAAACGACGAGGACGCCAGACAATGAGGAGAATTTCCTACATCTTGCAGAAGGCAATCTGAGTACGAGTACTCGAGCGATAGGCCAACGATTGGGTATTTCTCAATCCACCGTATGGAGGATACTGTCAACAAACCAAATGAGTTCATACCATCTGCAACGCGTCCAATCATTGGAGCCTGCGGATTATCCACTCCGGAGGACTTTTGCTACTTGGTTTCTTCAACAGAAACGGTTCGCAAATGCTGACTTCCAGCGGGATCGCTGTTCACGCGACCTCCTGTTCAATGTCCTCTACCGCATGACGAAGGCATTTCGGACCCTGCAATGCTATGCGATTCCGATTCGTCTTTGTGCCCCCCTACACCTACTGCAAGCTTGTTGCACTGGTAGTGAATCACCCTGTATAATATTTGTGTCGATACACCAAAGTTAATCCATAAAATTAATCTACAAATGTAGTGTAAAGGCATCGTTTTAATTATATCTCCTATTGTGGCTACCTTCAACACTGAGTACCAGGTATTGCACTACTTTGAATAAGTAATGCTTCTCTAGTAAGGCAAACATACCATCACAATTGCAAAGTTAATTCCACAATATGAGAGATGCCAAATGGCATCTCCCATATGTAGTTTAATTTTATGGTGTATCCACACCGACATTATATACGTAGTTAATTTAAACCCATATGGAATAATGCCATGTGCATTTAGTCTTTAAATACAGTATCATTCCATTCAGCATCTCTCATATCGTGGAATTAACTTTGGAACTGTAATGGCATGTTTGCATTATCAGGGTACCCGCCCACCCACCCACCAATGAAAGGCCAACAAACTTAAAAACGGTGCTGTCTGGGTAGTGGTGCCCACTGAGAATAAGTAACAGTAGTCTTCTCTACTAGAGAAGTATTACTTATTCAAAGTAGTGCAATACCTGGTATCTTGTTGTGAAGGTAGCCACAATATGAGATAAAATGATGCCTTTACACTGCATATGTAGTTAAGTTTTATGGGTTAACTATGGTGTATCTACACCGATATTATATAGTTAATTTAAATCCATATGGAATTATGCCTTGTGCATTTAGTCTTTAAATACAATATATTTTTACATAATTATATTAAGAGCTTTACTAAAATGTAGCCAAATAATGTCAAATTTATTTCTTGCATCCACAAGTCCAATGATCACATCAGAGTAATTAAAAACAGATACATTATGCAAGATATTGATTGAGGTGTATAAGGCTCTGAGAGGTGAGATAAAAATGAATGAAAGCAAAAATTTCACTTTGCTAAAAATGATTCCAGAACTAGAAGCCATAAATTCATATGGGAATTCAAATTCCTGTGATCCAGTTCAGAATGGATTGCAGCTTTCTTTCAGCCAGCAAGTTGTTGTTTACTGGAAGAAGTTACCTCCATAGGTTGTTAAAGGTGATGTGGAGAAATTCAAAGGCCAGCTGGATAATTACTTATGCAAAGAGGGAGTAAAATAGGTGGTTTGTATTATTTTACTATTTATTTGTTTATGGACTTTATTAATGATGTCATACATTTATATCACATCTTTTCCATTAAGGATTACAAGACCAGAGAAAATTGAACAGAAAACCTCTCCTCTGTTTTAATTCCAATAATCTCATAATATTGGTTTGTGATGTAAATGTGTGACTAATGTAATGGTACAGACAAGACTAGTACTTATTTTACATTCTTTTCTTCTAGTTATGTCCAGACTCTGCAGAACTATGTGAAGTCATACCATCTAAATGATTACCAGTTCTCTTCCCACAGACTTGTATCTTTTATACAGAGTATTTGTCATATTTAATGCAGTATTCCTCTCAAGCTTTTTGAGCCTAATCTTGATATCACTGATGACCCTAAAACTGAAAAATAGTGTTGGTGAAACATCATGGTTGTAAAATGGCAATCTGTTTCACAAGGCAATGTATTCTTAAAAAAATAAAATGTTTTTTTATTTTTATTATAAAAAGCACGATTAGTACAAATATTACAAATTATTCTTATTGATCATGATTGTTCACCTGGTCTACATAAACCCCTTTTTATCATAAGGTTTTGGTATGATAAAATGGGTGATCACTGAATTATGATCACCTACCTAACTAATACTGTGTTGGGCAGCAATTCACATGGATAATAGCTGCTATTCACCTAGGCATCAACTCTACTAGATGTCAGAAGACATCTGTAGGATCTGCAGTGAAGAGTGTCCATATGCCTTGCTTCCCATTCCAAAACATTCCATAGGTGCTCAAATGGATTGAGGTTAGGCGAATCTGGAGGCCAATCAAGATGGGTGATATCCTCACTGTGTTTCTAGAACAACTTGCACAGTGCGAGCTTGATGACACAACACATTATCACCTTAGAAGATACAATTTCTGTCTGAGAGAAAATTGCAACACTGCAGGATGTACACAGTCTCCTAAGAGCTGCCAGTAGACCATATCAGTAAAACGTTGGTCCACCACACACTAGGAGGTCCTAGTCCTTGTCAGCAAAACACGACCCGCATTAAGCAGCCACCACCACCTGTCTGGATAGTGGACACCATGCATAATGGGTCCACAGACTCACGTTGCTTGCACCACACACGAAGGCACCCATCAGGCACGCTGCACCAGGTATTTGAACTCATCTGACCAGCACACTTGTTTCCAATCCTCCAGTGCAGTGGCATGCGAACTTATTATGCTCTGATCCCCTTTATTAAATATAAAATTGACGCGACACCTCAATGTAAACTCTGAGATAGGATGATCAGATGTTTAGAGAAGAAAACTGGCATTTTATAAAATTATGTAGTAGAAAATTTTATTTGAGTACTGAGAAATGAATAAAAAAATTGTTTACTTTTTAATTCACACATTAAAATAATTGTTTAATATTTTAATTGAATACAGTTAAAACAACAAATGAAATTCTTATTCTTCAATTAAGATTTAAAAAACAAAAAATGAACAATTACAAAACAATTAATTAGAAAGATGAGCCTGGATACCCAATAATATTTGGTCCATATTTGAAATTGCTAATCTCATGTCATCTTCTGGAACAGTGCTTTGATTTTATAGCTGTTTATTTTGAGAAACCAACCTCACATAAATATGCAGACCCAAAAGGTAGCAACCTTTGTATCGCCATTTTTGATAATTCTGGATAATCCTCTCCAAGAGAAAGCCAAAATTTTTCACAAGTTGTAGTCTGAAATGGGCAGGTAATGCTTCATCAAACGATCGAAAAGATCTTCCTTTTGCTAAATAGTAATTTCGAGGCATGAAGAAATATCAAAAGCAAGGGGATCTCGAATCCAATACAACTTTTTTTCTAGAGATACATTAAATTGTTTGAAAAATTCTTAATTAACATTGTTAGGTGGATGGCAATGATATCCCTAAATTGTAAAATGTTAATATTATTGCTATTAACAAAATTAAAAAAGCATGGAAACATTTCAGTATTATTATGCTAAAATTCAGTTTTTCAAAGAATAAGCTTCTTTTTGAAAGCATCTATTTTATCACTGAGTATTAATATACAGCAGACTCTCGATTTTCCAGGATTGGATTAACCGGGACACTTCAAGACTCCAAATAAAAAAAATCAACCAGAAATCTCATATAAATTTCAAGTAATAAGTATATAGGTATAAACAGATTAGAATTAGTGGAGGCATATAATGCAAGAAAATGAGCTTTTGCAGCATCAGTCAAAAAAAAAAAAACACCACTCCCATTTCACCCCTCCATTCATTCCAAATGCCTGTCCAGCTCAGCCTTCAATTTATTTAGGCTATCAGCTTCCACAACAAAAGATGGAAGCCTGTTCCACCAATTAACTACCCACTAGCTAAAAGCAAATTTCTACACATCTATTCTACTACTATCTTTGCTCAATTTGAAACTGTGCCCCCTCAGGTTCTTAGTCTGAGCAAGAATCCCATTAGCATTCAGCTTGCTTAACCCATTCAAGGCCTTATACACCTCAATCAGATCACTGTGCAGGTGCCTACTCTCCAGGACTGCAATTTGCAGAACTTAAGCCTTTCTTGGTAAGAGCACTCCTTTGTTCCCCTCCTTTGTACTCATTCTTAGCAACTCTACATCCTTCCTAAAATGAGGCCTCCAGACCTGTACACAGTACTCTAGGTGTGGCCTGACCACTGCCTTGTATAACAGGATAATCACCTCCCTGTCCCTGCTAGCAAAATTCCTATATATCACTGACAAGACTCCATGACCTGCATTGGCAGTCCATCTGCACTGCTCAGCAAACTTCATATTTGACTGCACAATTACTCCCAGGTCTTTTTCCATTTCCCCTTCCCAACCCACACAATTGGTACATTTCTCTTGAGTTATTGCTACCCATATGCAGTATTTTGCATTTGTCAATGTTAAACTTCAGTTGCCACTTCTCAGCCCATTTTCCCAACTTATCTAGATCCAGTTGGAGTAGCATACTGTCTTTATTACTGTTGTTAACAACCCTGCCAACTTTGTATCATCTGCAAACTTGGACATTAAACCCGATATACCTTCATCAATATCATTGATAAATAGTGAAAACAACAATGGGCCCAACACCGAACACTGGAGACTCCACTAACAATGTTTGTCCACAAAGAGTAGTGTCCATTGATTACCACTCTCTGTCATCTCCCACTCAACCATCCCTTTATCCACTGTAGCATCTTACTCTTAATGCCATACCTCTCCAATCTGTACAGCAGTCTTCCATGTTCAACAGTATCAAAAGCTTTTCTGAAATCCAAGTATATGATATCAAAATTATTTTTGGCATTCAGTTCCTTTGTGACCACATCATAGTATATAATCAAATTGGTCAGACAAGACCTCCCTTTAACAAATCCATGCGGTGTCTTAACTATTACTGCAGTCTTGTCTAGATGATCCTGCAATACTACTTTAACCAACGATTTCATTATTTTCCCCAGTCTGTAGTTACTTGCGCCACCTTTTGCGAATTGTGATACATTTACACACCTCCGACGGCCTCCGTAGCCGAGTGGTCAGAGGCGGGAGTGCAGTAGCACACGGTCTTTGAGTAGACCGGGGTTCAAGCGCCTGACTGCCGAATACGGTCGATCTGCCAACCCGCACTGGACCAGCATGGCAGATTATGGTCCATTTCCCTCAGCATGAATTGTTGAGGAGGCTTCCATCCTGCAGTGGGTTGATAATGGCTGCACTTTACCTTTTTGCACACCTCCAGTCCACGGGGACCTCCCCCGAATCCAAGGAAGCTCTCATAATTATGGTTAAAAGTTTGCTTACTTCCTTTGCTGCCTCCTTTAATATAACTGGATAGTCCCATCCACCCTAGGTGCCTTCCTTATGTTTAACTTCAACAATTTCTCCTCCACTGTGCTCTCAGTTATTACAAAATCACTTAGCTCCCTATTAGTGTTTGATAAACTTCTGGCACTCCCCTCATTGAATAACTTCTCATGTGTGAATGTAGATGCAAAATACTCATTCAGTATATCAGCTACTTGAGCATGATCATCAATAGAACTAGTTTACAAATTTAAGTTTGCTCACTGGGGTTTGAATTTCAATAGGTCCTACTGCCGAAATATGTTGCTGTGATTTCAAATAAGACTTAGATTTTTTTCTATCACAATTTAAGAAATAAAAAAGTATTGTTTTTTACGTAAGTATATAACTTTATTGTATTTAGTAAGGAGCTCACATCTGGTGAGTATGGGCTTAGCAAACCCAGGGTCCTCAGCTGGATATCATCATTTTTCTCTTTCTTGGTGATTCCTTTCTACTTCTCTCCTCTCTCTCTCAGGGTAACTCTTGGATTTTTTTTTTTTTGGCTGGTGCAGCATAAGCCTCAGGCTTTCTTGCACCATATGGCTAATAATAATAATGACAAATTGATAGGATTACATTTTCATATATCAAAAAATACGTAAATACTAACAAGTATTAATCAAAATTCTGAAACTTTCATTAATCAGACCATCTCTTTGTTTGAAAAGAATGTTTTTAATCATTTTTCTTTTATGTACAGTGCCAGGTTTCTCTCTTTTTAAACACCAGCAGCAGTAGTCAGCCATCATGCTTGTATTCCACCTTCCTTGGTACCTCTGCTCCATATCCTTTATGTCCTGATGGAATCTCTCCCCTTGTTCTTTGCTCATCTGTGCAAGATTTTTGGGGAAAAAAATCAAGATGGGCATGCAAAAAGTGAATTTTGATGCTTATATTGCAACAAATTGCAAAGCTTTTCGAGCATATTCTGAACAATTTTCTCAAATTCTGTGATTTATTATTTCCTAGAAAGTTTTCTATTACACTTTTAAAAGCAATCCAGGCTTCCCTTTCAACGTCAGTCACAGTAATTTCAAACTGACTGCCTAAAACCAATTTTCTAATTTGGGGACCAATGAAGATACCCTAATTAAGTTCTGCATCAGATAAACCAGGAAATTTACTGCAAGGGTACTTAAAGCAGTTGCCATCCTTATTCAATGCTTTAACAAATTGCTTCATTATGCTTAACTTGATATGCAGCGGAGGTAAAAATATTTTATCTGGCTTCACCAAACTTTCGTGCACAATATTTTTTGACCCCGGTGTAAGATTGTTCCACCGAGGCCATTGCTTCTTTGTCCAATGTAGAGCTTTAGCTCTGCTATCCCATTCACAAATAAAGCATGGCATTTTAGTGTATCCACCCTGTTGTCCCAACAACATACATAACACTTTTAAGTTGCCATTCGTGATCTTGATATTTAATTTTCTCCAGAAGCAACTTTAGATTGTCATAAGTTTCTTTTAAGTAGACTGAATGAGCAACTGGCACAGATGTGTACTTATCTCCATTATACAAGAAAACACCTTTTAAACTAGTCTTAGAAGAGTCTATAAATAGTCTTCATTCACTAGGAACATATGATGGAGCTCCTAAGGCACTTATTAAACCAACGAAATCACTGCAATATATGAGAGGACCTTCTTGTGAAAAATACCGCATAAACTCCCTTTCACGATTTCTGTACCAAGAAAATGTTGTACTTGGAGCAAGTAAGTTCTTCGCTTGAAGTCTGGATCCTAGAATTTCAGCAGTATACTTTGGAAGACCTAAGTCCTTTACAAAATCGTTCAGTTTGACTTGCGTGAATTGCTGTGTCGTTAAAATGTTTCCTGGTCGATAACATTCCTCTTCACTAACCTTTTTAGCTTCTGCTTCAGTGGAAGATGTGGACTCCAAAGTTTCTGGCGGAGGTTTTACAGGCAGATCAGGTCCATGAAGAATCGGTCTTATGGCTGATGGTAGATCTGAATATTTGATGTCCTTTTTAATTTTTGAATTGTAACCTTTAACATCACATACACAAAAGTAACATTCGGCAGGGCTTACTGGCTTGCGCCACACCATAGGAATAGCAAGTGGCAAACACACCTTTTTTCCTTAACTCCAATTTCTAAGATATTCGACAAATGTATGGCATACTTTATGCGGTGCCCACGATTTATCCTGATCGCCTAGTTTTATGTCAACGTATGCATATTACGATTTTTTTACAAAATCGATAATATTTCACTTCTGCTTTACAGGAACAATACAACCACACATGTAACAAAATATGTCGGGCCTGTTTATACACTTTCTGGTTGCCATACTAAAAGAAAACTAACACACAATGAGAGCTCACGACGGTTTTTACAGGAGTACTGTGACTGCATAAGGGATGTGGCACTTATATAGGCTCCATGGTTGAGTGAACTGTACAAACAAGTGAGTGCATGCTCAGACAAGTTTAACCCGAAACTACACACAGGAGTCTCCCAGACTCCACTCGGAAAATAAAATTCTGGGAATCACAGATGGGCCGTAAGAGCGGGCCTGGGTCAAGGTCGATTACCTTGCACTGTGTGTGTGTAGTTAGGGGTTAAACAAGCACAATCTATTCTATTTGAGGCACATATTTGATACTGATTACGAATGTAGAGGTATAAAACTTGTAAACCACTGCAGAAACTATAGTTATGTACACATTTAATACCTAATACCTACAAAATAATACCTAGGTAATATTTTGTTAATGAATTGTGAAAAATCTTTACGTGATAGAAACAAACAGACTTCAGTTTAGTAATCAGTAAACATGCATAAATAACTGCCACATACTTTTACTCAAACCAGTGTAGTCAACCCATCTATGTTAAGTGGGCCAATCTGATTCATCCCTTTCCTTCTAGAGTTTACATAAGTAAAGAACTCTCTGCTGTTTTTCTTTGCATCCTTTGCCAAAAATTTCTCATAATCTGCCTTTGCCTGCCTAATCTCGTTTGTGACTTGATTACAGACTAGTTTATATCTGCTACAGGCTTCTGTGTCACCTGATACTTTATATACATCCCATACATTCTTCTTCTCTGTCACGAGCCTCATTAATTCATCTGACATCAAATTAGGCCTAAACCTTGAACAGTATTTCTTAGTTGGAATGAAAAGCCTAGTAGCCTTCAAAATTAAGTCCCTGAAGGCTACTCATTTAGAATTCAACATTGGTAACATATCAGTTGATCCCACTGTACAGAATTTAAAAACTGTATGAGACCTCTGTAGTCACCTTTAGCCTTAATGGTAGTTACATCCTTCTTTAAATAATCTTTAAGTAATTCTCACATCAGTACATTGTAATCACTGTCACCCAGTGGTTCCTTTATCTGCAAATTCTTAATGCATGAATAATCACCGTTGATTATCAGATCAAGAGTATTCAGATCAACTCACCCTGGTTGCCTCTCGAACATGTTGCTTTAGAAAACAGTCATCCAATAAATCCACAAAAGTCTTAATAGTGTCACAGTGACCAACCCACAAGTTCCAGTCAATATCTGGAAAGTTAAAATCCCCCACTATAAGACATTCTGATTTACTGGCCCACTCTATTTCTCTGCACAACTGCTAATTATACTCATCAGATTCATTAGGCCTATAACACACACCTACTCTCATTTTTTCTTTCCCAGTGATTATTTCACACCAAAATCAATCGGATGCACTTCTTTAAATTTTGTGTGTTTCTTAATAACAGCATAACCTCTCCTCCCTTCTTGTCCTGTCTTTCCTTCCTGTACACATTGTACTCTCCAAATTCCAATTCTGCACTGCTTATATTTGTGTGACACCATGTCTCTGATATCCCAACAATATCTGCCTTTGATGTCTTGACTAGCACTTCAAGCTCATCAAATTTATTAACTATACTCCTAGCATCGGTGTACATGCAAGTATACACGCACTTGTTTCTACTCTTACCCTAACACAGCCCATGTATTTACTTGTTCCACTATGACTCCCGGCAGTCCTGGAAATCTCCATTACCTTGCTTTCCAGGCTGCTGCTCATTCTAATAGAAGCAGTGCAAGAATCACTTTTACCTCTGCCTGTGGCCACTGTTAACCTTTTAGTCTGTGTATCACCCCCCCCAAGCTAGCAGTTTTCCGAGCCACCTAACACTGCCTCGATAGCATCAGCAAATATTCTTGCACCCTTTCTATTTAAGTGTACCTCATCCCTGTAGAAGCAGTCTCTACTGTCAACAAGCACAGACCAGTCTGAAAAAAATTCTACCCCTTGAACCTTGCACAATCTCCCCAGGGCCGAATTGATCGACAAGGCTCTCATCATGTTTTGCAAGTCATATATAAGCGACAAGGAGCGGCGTTATAAGTCATCATTGGGAGATTAGTGTACCTATTATCTTGCAATCCCCCCCGCTGTCTTCATACCCACTGCTAAAAAAAAAAACCCAAATGTTTAGTTTGTTTTAGTGTGTCGTCGATTGTTGTGTTCTGTTGCACTGCAAAAGGGCAAATTTTGTTTTGTAATTTATGTCAGGGATGTAGGAATTTTTTTCTTATAGTAACTATTTTTTTTTTGTTTATAAATTGTGAAAATGATGGGCAAACACAAGAGTTGTCCTTTCAATCAAAGAAAACCTTGAAATTATTCAAAAGTTTGAAAACAGTGCATCCGCTAAATCTCTAAAGAACTATTATAATGTTGGTGACCAAACAATACGCATCATTATAAAAAAAGAAAAGAAAAAAAAAGAGAGAAGGAAACATCATATTGGACATGCGAGTAGTGTGTGGTAAGTTTATTTGTTTTTTATCTATCGTCATACTTTTTACGTAGGTTGCTGAACATTTTTCGATACAGTAAGTTAGTAAAATGTGAGCTTGCATGGAGTGATAATAGTGAGTTTTCGCATTACCCCAGTAAAGTTCTTTTCAGAAAATTTCATTTTGACTTTTATCATGGTGTCGACTAAGAGAATAAGTAACAGTGGTACTAGTAAATCTATCAAAAAAAGAAAAGCGATCGAGTTGGATTAGAAAATTAAAATAATAAGGATGTATGAAAATGGCCAAACATTATCAAGTATCGTGCGGAATGCAGATTTGTCCATGGCAACGGTGAACAATAAAGGAGAAAGACAGAATACCAGAAGTGGTGAAGCAATCGGCACCAATGAAGTCAGCTATAATAACCAAGGCTACAAAATACATATCAGTTTTACAGTACAATAACATGTGTTTTTTCTTCCTTTTATGTTTTCTTTTCTTATGTGCCACCCTGACTACTTCATTGCTATCCCCATATAAAATTTTTAATTGAACTAATTAAAAATATATAACCATTTTCCCTCATTCTTCTGAAGATATTATGTGATTTTTGTAATTTTGCCATATCAGGGATATAGTAGCAATATTTTATTAGTCATTCGCAAGTTACGTAAAACTCGACTTAGTAATAAGTCCTGGAACGTATCTCTTACGTGTGTCGGGGGACTTACTGTATTTTGGATTAAACAGGAAATCGATTATCTGGGAATTTTTTTTTACCACCTATCCTGGAAAATCGAGTCTACTGTATTTGTTCCCCGTCCTTGAAGAATTAAATTTAAATCATTAAGTTTTTCAAATATATCAACAAGGGAACTAAGTTTTCCAAGCATTTTTGATTTGTAAACAATTGAGCAAGGTTCTGATTTTTATCTGAGGAAAAACAATAAAATTTCATGTTTGAGGTCAAAAAGAAGTCGCAATACTTTACCACTGGACAACCACATCACTTTTGTATATATAAATAAGCGGATTCCATTTCATTACCATGTATAGTGAAAAGTCTGCTATTTAAGCTTCAATTTTAATAAAGTTGATCACACTTTCTACAAATCAGTTCATTTCCTTTGCTACTAATACTTTCCTATGTATAATGTGATTAAAAACTATATTTGGAGTAATTTCCTTTATTTTGACTTTTACACCCTTATTTTATGATTTTTTGAGAGAGGCAAGGAACTTCCGTATGTTTCTTCATGAAAGATTATCATACAAAACATTCGTAGTCAACTTTATATTATCATCACTTTATGTCAAGTATGTCAACCATACATTTAACCACCTTAGAGCTTCTTGGCAGGATCTGAAATCTTTCATGAAAGATTTCAGATCTTGTATGGGGTCGGCATGTCTTTTGAAAAAGGATTCATATTTTTTCATTAGATCTGGATGTTTCATATAGAAGTCTTTTTTAATTTCATGCTTTCGTTAGCCAGTTTTTCATAACATATCATGCACACAGGATGCTGATCAATGTCAACAACACTAAGTGAAGCCATACTTCATAAATTCCTCTTGATATTTTCTATTCTTTTTCATTTGTTTTGATTTGGAATATGATGGCTCTCTACCAGAAATTAGAGTTGCACTACCCTTGAAATAACATTAGTGTCCAAATTTTCACATGATATATTTCTTACCCTTTTAGCTTCTGAAGCATCTGTAGCAACATTATTGTCATCACTCCTCGGCTGTTTTGTTCTGGCTACCCAATTGTCCAGGGTAAAATATATATTCTTTTCTTCTTTTTCTTCTTAAGAACAACAATAATATAAAAAGTAGCAAAAGAATGAAAAACGCATCTAAGATGACATGAAAGCACCTAATTACGAAGCAGAATAAAGCACGTGTTAAGAATAAACAGACTTGCTACATAATATATATTTACTGCCACCGCATATTCTCACCTCTGGCCTTTAGGCAATATATGCTATTTGAGAATTTGTGCTGTAGGAAGCATGAATTAAGAGCTAAAGGGATTACCTTACAGTAACTGAGTAGTACTTCTCAGTACTACTTCAAAAAAAAAAAAAGTACTCAGTACTACTCAGCTGCTTTCTGTACGTCCATAGCCAGTGAGCAAATTAAGGTGTACTCCCGAAACAAATAAGAGCCCTAAAAAATAACGAGTGGCAGTAGGAGTCATTCGTTCCTAATACTACATTCGAGTAGTAAGGTCTCGTAGACCTGTAGTATTGAAAAAGAAATTTTAACAACGGGTTTTTTTTAGCTTTTATGCACACAAAAAATTTTTTTTTTTAAATTGCAGCAATCCCTTTAATTTATCCTGCGACCCCTAGAGGGATCGTGCCCCACAGCTCCAACCTGCATGTTGTTGACACCACAGAATTCATCACTGACAATCATCGGGGGGGGGGGGGGGGGTCAGAGAGAGAGAGAGAGAGAGTGTGTTTCTTGGATTGTCTTCTGTGGAACCCCATACACCTGAATATGCAGTGCATCATCATTTGGGATATTTTTCTTTCATTCCCCATATTGTATTGTAATATCAACTGTCATACAATGACCTGCCATTGAGCCCGTAAAATGTGTTGCACCCTTTGCTCACCATGGACATCCACCTTGCTTAATCCTTTATAATTCTGTTAATAGGAGGTGGTTTGACACCATACTTTGCAAACCTTAACCACAGTGGGCCATGAACAACTGACAAGACATGCCACTTTCAATATGGAAACACCTGAAATCTAAGCACCCATGATCATCCTAATTTGAAACTCTTTGATATCTTAACTCCTACTTTATCACCGACTTGCACAACCAGATGCAAATTATCATTTTGCTAGTGTAGGAAGCTGTCTGGCTTTTTATAGGGCCAGACATGCAGAATACTTAATAATAATATTCTTTATTAACATAAATTGTATACAATAGTGATTCCTTACACAGAAAGCCAGGGGAATCTTACAATACATTATTTATACAAGTGATTTTTTAAATAGGAAAAAAAAAAAAAAAAAAAAAATTAATAAATAAAAAACAAAAATAATAATCAAACTGTAAAAATGAAGAAGTAATTACAACGAAAAAGGACTACAAGTTGAGCAAAACATGAAATGACATCGGCTAACTAAGTTCGGCGTTTACATAAATGTCCTTTACAAACAGCAAGATAGGACAAGATACCATCGCGATATGCCTTGTCTAAAGTCCACAGGTCGATGTTGAACGAGTTGAGAGTACCCAGAGTCACATTTGGGAAGTGTCTCTTGAAATTCTTTAACTGCTGGAGCCTTGAGCACAAGGTGGGGGTACTGCGGAGATGTCTGCCTGGCAAATGCCAACCAACTGTGTTCCAGATGTTGATGTGATCCTGCTTAGCTGAGCACAGATGGAGTGACTTTATTTTAAGCACATGGGGACTGTGGGTGTGCATTGCAGGTTGGAGCAGAGTGTAGATTTAGATGTCGTGTAGATCTGGTGTGAACACAAGTTGGCTCACTTCAGCAACCAGAATTCGAGGCCCCATAGTTTCCTGAGGCTGGTGGGTGGTGCCGCCGACCAAACTTCCACAGCATAGGAGAGCACACTACAGAAGTAAGTTGCAAGATATTTCCTGATTATTTGCTTATTGTGCATTTTGCACAGATCTATTTTCCTTTGCCAAAATGCTCTCAGGGCTTTGGAATACTGAGCTTGTATTTGTTGATTTATAGGTGAGGTTGGCATCAAGGATTACTCCTAGGAATTTGACACTGTCTGTGGCAGTCAGAACATCTCCAGCCAATTTCGGGCGTAGAGAATATGCAGTATCAGCAGAAGTCATCCAACTTGGAGTAAAGATGAGATAGTTTGACTTCTCTGGATTAACTGACAGGCCAAAAAATTTGGCATACTTACAGAATGTATTTAGGCAGCTGTTTACAGATTCAGAGGAGGTTTGTCTTTCTTGTGAATAACCAACACGGTGTTTGCATGGCAAGTAGCATACGATAGGAATGCTGGAATTTGATCCATTAGTGGAATGAATATTGCTGCAAATAGCAAGGCTGAGAGAGAACAACCTTGTGGGATCCCTACTTCGACACTTTTAGAGACTGTAATGCTATTGCCTGTGAAGTGAAGCATTCTCCTAGTTCATTACAGATGGAGTGGTCTTAATTCAGTGATCACTGAGTGTATTTTCACAGAAACTTCCTGAAAAATATACCCCCAGAATACAGAGTGTTAACTGTATTTGCTTACTATTCAAAACTATTCAATGTCTCTATTTGACAAAAATAAAAAATATTTAAAAACATTTTGCTTTAGCAAACAACTGGAGGAAAACAGTATTTATTAACAAAATTGTTAGTTATCTAAGGTTTCTCTAGTTTTATTAAGGTGCATGGGTACAAATGAATGCTTACCATGTTCTCCAGAGCAGATACATGTTCACATGTAGCTTCTTCCAGTTGTGCCATCAATTCAGCTTCTCTGTGTGTGTGGGGGGGGGAAGCAATACAAATTTTTAAAAAAAATTTTTGAGAAGCACATTAACCAATAAAACGAAAGATTCACAAGATATTTTATATTAATTTCTAATATAAAAAATAAGGAAAACAATAATGACAATGCAATTAGAAGAGAATATGAAAATCAGTAATTCTGATATTAGTTCACATATACCAATGAGCCAAAACATTATGATCGGCAAGTTGTTATGCAAATCGAAGCAGCTGCAGGTGAACTACGGCACATGCATGGGTCGCGACATGGTATAAAAAACACCTGATACTGAGCTACATTAATCAGCGTTACTCTTATTTTTCAGATGGGAAAGGCAGAAGACTTAAGCAAGTTTGACAAAAGCCAAAAATGTAATGGCCAGACAACCGGGTCAGAGCATATCTGAAACGGCACGGCTGGTGGGTTGCTCAAGGTCAGCCATGGTTAGTATCAACTGAAAGTGGTCCATGGAGGAAAAACCCACAAACTGCTGGTGAGGTGTTGGGCGACCATGGCCCATCAATGCTTGAGGTGAGCAAAGGCTCTCCCAGATGGAACGTGGCAACAGAAGGGCGACTGTGGTGCAACTCGCCAATAATTGGAATACTGGTGATGGGAGTAATGTGTCACAACACACAGTACATTGAACCCTGCTGAAATTGGGGCTGCGTAGCGACATGCCGCTCTGAGCGCCCATGCTAACCATGGTTCACTGGCGATAGCACCTACAATGGGCATGCAAGAATCGAAACCGGACCTTGAGTGATTGAAAGAAGGTCGTCTGGTCTGATGAATCATGTTTCCCATTGCACCATGTGGACAGCAAGAAAGCAAGGTCAACTTGTCAATTAAATTAATATTTTTGTTTTATATAATAACAAATTTAAAAACAATTAAATAGAAAATATGTAATGAAAACATTTGTAATATAATTAATTTACACATTTTTAAGTAAATCACCATGTAGAAACAATATCATTAGCAGTTTTTGGGTGTATTCATCTTTCTTAGATTAGAAATACAGCTGAACAATAATCTTTTTCACTACAATGCTAGCAGGAATGGCAAGACTGAAATATTGACAGCTGCAATATTTGGAAAAAATATATTCCCACCACTTAAGGATCTGAAAAAAATTCTCGTCTTGCTAATTTTGGAGGTTTCATTTTTAATTTTGTCAAGTGGCAGGTTCAATGTTTTCATCACTTGAATCATCAAATAAAGCATGCCATCTTCCTTCTTTTCTTTCTGCTGCAATATAAAACATTTATATTCTGGGCTTTCAGTGTTGTGTGTGGCAACACAACACTGAAAGCCCAGTGTTGTTTTAAGAAGCCAAAGACACCGGACTGAATAGAATTTTGTTTCTTTTCTTGACATAGTTTGTTACAGTAAGAGAAAAAAAAAAAAAAAAATCACTCAATCCTCAAATTACTTGCCGTTCATTTCCATTTTCAGTTACCTTCAATGAGAATGGCCATCCCACTACCTTTTCAAAAACTGAAGGCTTCATTCATCCTTATTCAAATTAGCTGCTTTACTTGCACTGCTGGCTGCACTACCTTTTCCTCCTGTAATCTTACCCTTTGTTGCTACAGTTCACTCAGATCCTTGTTGGTCAGCTCAGCATATCCAGGGTACTACTCTGTCCACTTTTTCAAAGCCAATCTTGTTTGTTAATTCCACAACCTGTAACTGAATTTGGGGGGGGGGACACTGGAAAGTTACTGGATACTGAATACACTCAGCCTGTGGCAGAATATATATTCTGCCACAGGCTGAGTGTATATATTCTGCCACACACGTCATTCACCAATGCTGGGGGTGACTTCCTCCTAAGATGCTGCAATGTTGTCTATAGCAGTGGTTTCCAAAGTGGGCAATACTGCTGCCCTAGAATGTGGTGGGATTAACTAGAGGGCAGCAGTGGTGCACTGGAGGAGGAAGTAGGCCCACCTGAGAGCAATGATTGCTTATTTATGATTGACCAGGCAAGAGCCTAAGGCAAAAAACCTTTCTCACTTTGTATTACTGCTTTTATAGCTTTCCAAGCTATTTCCTTTGGTCAAAGTTTGTATTTATGATTCAGAGTTGTCACAAGATAACTAATTATTGGTAATAGCTTTTCATTTTCTTATAAATCAGTTACAGTACATCTGCAGTAGATATAGATTTCTGCATGTTTGGTAAGTAGTTATATATAAATATTTTATGCTAGATTTAGTGTGATTATCCAACTTCTCTCCAGAAAAGAAATGAACTCCAAATTACTAAATGCAAAGATTTAAGATTCCTGCTATAAGTGACATTAAACCAGACATTGGGAAACTGATATCACTTCATCAGGCCCATCCACTGCATCAAGAATTTATTGAACACTGAAGCAGTTACTAAATGTGGTATCGAACACTTGCAAAAAAATGACTATCACACTTTGAAAAGCTGGTATCACTGGATCAAGTTCAATTTTGATGAAAACAAAAAATTTTTAATTGGATTTTGAATAAATGTTAGTTTTGAATTTTATCATGTTATTATCTTCCTTAGTGGATCATGCAAACCACTAGTCTGAATAATGCTTTTTATAATAGGGTAGAGTAGGGGGGCAGTGGGGATGAGTTTATGGAACCAAGGAGATAGTGGCCAAAAGAGTTTGGGAAACACTGGTCCATAGCCTTCTTATATAATATCGGTGTTTAGATACACCATAGATAACTCTTAATAAACTACAAAGTAGTTGTTGTAGGCATCATTTGCTGTTTCTCATATTGTGCTCTGCCTTCACGACGAGTTGCCATGATATTGCACTACTTCGAATAAGTAACTCTTCACTAATAGAGAAGACTATTGTTACTTATTCTCGGTTGAGTACCACCACCCAGACAGCACTGTTTCACGGCTATTGGCCGATCATCAGTGGGTGGGCAGGTACCCTGGTAATGCAGACATGACGACCCAGTTGTGAAGTTAATCACACAATATGAGAGATGCCAAGAGGTGTAGATGTCAATATTTAAAATAAATAAATGCACAAGGCATAATACTTTAAGAGTTTGGTATCTATATAATATCGGTGTTTAGATACACCATAGATAACTCTTAATAAACTACAAAGTAGTTGTTGTAGGCATCATTTGCTGTTTCTCATATTGTGCTCTGCCTTCACGACGAGTTGCCATGATATTGCACTACTTCGAATAAGTAACTCTTCACTAATAGAGAAGACTATTGTTACTTATTCTCGGTTGAGTACCACCACCCAGACAGCACTGTTTCACGGCTATTGGCCGATCATCAGTGGGTGGGCAGGTACCCTGGTAATGCAGACATGACGACCCAGTTGTTATTGTGTGATTAACTTCACAACTGGGTCGTCATGTCTGCATTACCAGGGTACCTGCCCACCCACTGATGATCGGCCAATAGCCGTGAAACAGTGCTGTCTGGGTGGTGGTACTCAACCGAGAATAAGTAACAATAGTCTTCTCTATTAGTGAAGAGTTACTTATTCGAAGTAGTGCAATATCATGGCAACTCGTCGTGAAGGCAGAGCACAATATGAGAAACAGCAAATGATGCCTACAACAACTACTTTGTAGTTTATTAAGAGTTATCTATGGTGTATCTAAACACCGATATTATATAGATACCAAACTCTTAAAGTATTATGCCTTGTGCATTTATTTATTTTAAATAGCCTTCTTAATACTGTCTCCCCTCCTGAATTGACCACTAGTCTTCAATGTCTGTCTCCTAGTTTCTGCACAATCTGGCAGGAATAATAGGCTCTGAATGTCACTATCACTCCATCCCCAGTTCATCATTTGCAACAATGAAGTCATATGCGATGAAATGGCAGCTTCAATGTTATTAACAGGATAGCTAAGCATATGGTCAAAAACAAGCAAGACCATTGAGATATTGTTCCTTATAATATATCTTGATAAAAGGAGAGGAGACGCAAATTTTTAAATTTAGAATTAAAAAAATAAAAACAGAAAACCAAATGACATTGTATTTGAAATTACATAAATACTGGAGATAGCTTGTAATGATTTTCAATAATTTGTTACGACAGGAATATTCTGAAGTCATTTTCATAATCAGGGCAAGTAGGTGCATTTAAAAAAAGGTCTTACTTACAACAGGAAAACACATGTTGTTTAAAGGTGTAATTGGGAACAGGTACATATAAGTGCCTAAGTAATTACAAATCATGATATCATACTGCTAAGTATAATTAACTGAATGACTAATTAATTATTACAATTTCCTTGCTTCTCCATTCCTTTTGAAATATACTAAGTTCAAATGCCAGTAGGCATAACCAGCATAGTTTTGTGGGCCTTGACACTATATCTGTAGATAACTATCTAGTAAACTATGAAAAGTAATTACAAATATTTAATATCACAAATGTCAAGATTTCTACTGCAATAAAGAGCAATTTTACCTTAGTATAAGAGCAGTATGTAGCCCATGAAAATGTTTATGAATATCAGCCGATAGAGCAGATGTATCAATTTTTGAAGTAGGTATAACTTCTTTGAGTTTCTAAGAAAGAAAGAAAAAAATAATAATAAAAAAAAATTTTCTAATATATATATATATATTTTTTTTTTTTTGTAAAGTGAGTACCACACTTTTAAATTTTTTTCATCAAGCTAGGTCTCAAACTAAGTTTGTTTTCATACCAATGTCATAACATCAGAAACATATTATTCATTAACAGCACTATACAGTCAGTTCTGCCATAATGCACATTTTAGCAATGTGAATTTGCTAACACGACTGATATATTGGGGAACAATGCAAGTATAACCCAATTTCTGCATTGGCTTGCATGCGATTTTGTCTGTGAGTAACAGACGAAATCGCTTTTTACTGTTTTAAATTTTACAATCAATCAAAAAAAAAAAAAAAAAGTCAGGAACAGAAATATCAATTAGTATGTATATATTATAGTATGTATATATTAGTATATATACAATTAGTATGTATTTATATTATGTATATGCTATATTTACTGAAATATTTATTTATTAGATGTTTAAACCTGTGTTAGCAATCTTATTGGGTTTCTAACTTTTTTTAGTGTTTTACTTACCAGACTAAATTTTTTTTTTTGAGTGCTCTACCCCATTCCAAAAGCCCTGTTGTTTATAATGTGCAAAATACCACATAATGCAGAGAATTTTAGGAACACATGTACTGTGTTATAGCAAAACTGACTGTACTTTAAGAATAAAAAAATTTAACTTTAGCCATAATTATGAGAGCTTCCTTGGACTCCGGTGAGGTACCCACAGACTGGAGATGTGCAAATGTGACCCCAATTCCCAAAGGAGGATCAAAGGCTGACACAAGTAATTATAGACCGGTGAGTTTAACTTCTGTTCCAATAAAATTAATGGAGGCACTAGTTAAAGAAGCATTGCAGGATCATTTAGATAAGACTTCAGTTATAGCTCGGACACAGCATGGTTTTTGTTAAGGGGAAGTCTTGCCTGACCAATTTGATTGGATACTATGATGCAGTCACAAAGGAACTAGAGGCAGGGAATGACTTTGATATTATATACTTGGATCTTAGAAAGGCTTTTGATACTGTTGCACATGGAAGACTGCTGCACAAATTGGAGCAGTGTGACATTGGAGGCAAATTGCTGCTGTGGATAAAGGGGTGGCTGAGGGGGAGAAGACAGAGAGTGGTAATCAATGGACACTGCTCGTCGTGGACTAATGTTATTAGTGGAGTCCCTCAAGGCTCAGTGTTGGGTACATTATTGTTTTCTGTATTTATAAATGATATTGATGATGGTATATCAAGCTTAATGTCGAAGTTTGCAGACGATACAAAGGTAGGCAGGGTTGTCAAGGACACTACTGACACTATGCTGCTGCAACGGGATCTGGAAAGGTTGAGCAGATGGGCTGAGAGGTGGCAAATGAAGTTTAACATTGACAAATGTAAAGTACTACACACGAGAAACAGCAACCCCAGAGCAACGTATCAACTCTGTGGTACGTTGCTCTGGGGTGCAACGTATCAACTCTGTGGTACATTGCACTGACAGTGGTAGAGAATGAAAGGGACCTGGGGGTGGTTGTGCAGGCAGATATGAAGTTCTCTGAGCATTGCAGACGGGCTGCAAGAGTAGCTCATGGTGTATTGTCAATGATATATAGGAATTTTTCTAGCAGGGATAAGGAGGTGATTATTCCCTTGTATAAGGCAATGGTCAGGCCACACCTAGAGTACTGTATACAGGTCTGGAGGCCTAATTTCAAGAAGGATGTAGAGCTGCTGGAACGAGTACAGAGAAGAGCAACAAGATTAGTGAATGGAACAAAGGGGTGCTCTTATGAAGAAAGGCTTAAGTTTTGCAAATTACAGTGTCTGGAGACTAGGCACTAGCGAGGTGATTTGATAGAGGTGTATAAAGTCTTGAATGGTTTGAGCATGCTCAATGCTGATGCGATTCTTCCTCTTACTCAGAATAATCACCTGAGAGGGCATAAATTCAAATTGAGGAAGACAGATGTAGGATAGACGTGCGGAAATTTGCCTTTAGCCAGCGGGTGGTTGGTTGGTGGAACAGACTTCCATCCCTTGTCGTGGAAGTTGATAGCCTTAATAAGTTTAAGGCTCAGCTGGACAGGTATTTTGAATGAACAGAGGGGTGAAGTGGAAGTGGTTTTTTTTTTTTTTTTTTTTGGCTGATGCTGCATAAGCTTGCTTTCTTGCATCAAATGCCTCTACTAATGCTAATGCTAACTTACATTAAATAATAAATATAGTTCTTACGTTTTCTACATGCAAATATATGAATAAGCATTTTAAATGCATTAGTTGTACGTTATCTTTATTTGGAAAACGATTTTACTGTCTTTAAACAAATAAACATTCACAAAAAATATATAATAACCAGTAAGGACTTTGAAAAGTGTCAATTTTTGGATTGTAGTATGTTACTTTATAGCATTCCACATGCATGATAGTATACCATAAAGTAACATGCAATGTTATGGCAATACATACCAGTGCAGTTTATATAAAACATCTCTCAAATGTATCTGAACACTAATCTTAAAGAAGATGGATTTTTATTATGTAAATCAATAATGTTTTTATTCATCTTTAATCTGAATAGCCTATGATCTTCAATAGAAGACATTTCCAAATTCACAAGAGAGCCAATTGGAATTTTGCTCCACTGCTTCAGGATAGCTACCATTAGTACAACTGAAGTGAGCTTCACTGCTTTCAGCATTATCTTGCATTCCAGTTCAATACAAAGGTGCTCTATGGGATTTAGATCAGAACTCTGACAAAGCCAGACAATGTGGAACCTTAGTTTCCTCATATGAGGCTTGAATGCAAACTTAGCTCTTAGTGGAAACATTACTATTCTGGAACACAGAAAACTGAGTTCAAAAAACATGGATGCCACAGAGATCATCCAATTAAAGTGATTGCTGACTACGTAATAAATAATAATATCGCAAATGCGAGGTTTTAGAGATCTTCAAGTACCATGTTAATAGACTAGTAAAGGATAGCGAATGCTTAGAAAGCAGTACTCAACTTGAATTAATCTGCGATGGCTTACTTAGGCAGCGTGGTTAATATTTAGGTTGAATTGTTAAATTGAATAAAATTAAAAGGGGGGAAGTCGGTAAGTGTTGAGTGAGTTAAAATAGGTGCAAGGAAACAGAAGCATACACATCCAATCCTTGGCTGTCATTGAAGTAAGGAATCTGTTGCCTATGACAAGAATGTCGTCGGCGTAAATTTTAGCAAAAAAATTTTCCAACAAATATTTGGCTTACTGATGGGCCTAGGCATTTCGGCCCCATTGTCCAAAATTTACCTAGCCGCCATTGAGAGCCAAATTCTACACCCCTTTCCCCCTGAACTAAAACTATACATGCGATATGCCGACAACATTCTTGTCATAGGCAACAGATCCATCATTGATAACCTCTTTGTAAAACTCAACTCTATGCACGACAGACTTAAATTCATCCTTGAAATTGGACAAAACAATCAGATAAATTTTCTCAATCTCACTATCTATATAACAGGCACAAAATTAAATACGAAAATTTTCAGAAAAAATACAAACACCAGTAAATACCTACATTTTGCCTCTCATCACCCACTAAACACTAAAAAATCAGTTTTATATAATCAAATTCACAATGCACTAAAGTACAGCTCCTCACCAACCGACCTTTACAACGAAATCCAATATCTCACAGACCAATTTATATCCAGAGGTTACCCCCACCAACTTATTTTAAACACAATCTCCAGCGCTAAAAATAAAATTAAACTTAACAATCAAACTAAAGACAACAATAAAACAAACATCTGCATAGTCCTCCCTTATCACAATGAACTCGTAGGACAGTTCTGCCATCTATTTAACGACACTGATATCTCCCTTGTTTTTAACACCTACAACAAATTAGGATCCTTCTTCAGCGCCTATAAAGACACACACAAATATCCTACAAACGACCTCAATAATATAATATATCTCATTAATTGTCAACCAAACTGTAATACATGTTACATCAGAAGTACCACTACCAAATTTGGCTCAACAAAAACATCCAACACCCGCGCATACTATCATTTCCATAGTCTCATATCTAACCAATCTGTTACAGAACTTACAATTCATGCCCAGACCCACAACCCCCCCCCTCATTGACTCTGCCATTTTCATCATTAAACTAAAATCCAGCTAGAGAATACTTCAATATGAAGCCCTAGCTACTGAATGGTACCAGCACCACTCAAACCTTAAAATTCTAAATTCCAAACTCCCCTTCAATCTTTCCCCAATTTGGAACCTCTCGCGATTAAACTTCCCACATGTCAAAAAAGGCATCAAGAGAGTATAATTTATTTCTTAAATACCATGCGCATTCACTCTCCACACATTGCCAACTGAAGACGTTTTAACCAACGAAAGTCCCTGTAACGACTATTGGCTTTCACCGTATTCACCTATTTAGTTTTCAATTATTCTTTTGCTTCTTTACTTCAGTGACAACCATGGATACGCTTCTGTTTCCTTGTGCCTATTTTAACTCAGTCAACACTTACCTACTTCCCCCCTTTTAATTTTATTCAATTTAACAATTCAACCTAAATATTAACCACGCTGCCTAAGTTAGCCATCGCAGATTAATTCAAGGTGAGTACCGCTTTCTAAGCATTCGCTATCCTTTACTAATATCGCAAATAAATTATTCTTTCCTTTACTAATATCGCAAATACTAGAATTTAAAATATAATTAAAAAAAAAAAAATTAAAAGCAAAAACAGAAAAAAATCAAAACAAATATTCATTTAAGCTCTAAAAAAAGACAAAAAAAAAATCTATTCTTTATCAGTGCAATCCCTTCAATCTGATTTTATGGAGGGCTGCCATTAATTTATAATTAGCTTATATTCTTTATTTCTTATACTCAGTAAAAATCATCCCATAAGATGCAACTATAAACAGTTTTCATGGGTGTTTTTCTTTTTTTTTTTGGCACTGGCACAGGCTGTTGCATTCAACCTGCTATGAAGTCATTGGTTTTCAAGTAATGAATATAATAACACCTTAGGCCATTTATAGACCACACAGATTGTAGTTATTCTTAGATACTGTGATATGTACATAAGGACACATTTTTGGACAGTCCAGAGTTCTTACCCTCATTGTGAATTTAAATTTGGCATTCATCTTGTCTCCATTATCCACAGCCTCCTTCAGCTGATCACTACACGACAGATTCTATGAATAAAATAAACACATTCAGTAAAAAATCATGCCAATCCCACTTTTTAAAAATGAAATATCCAAGTGATAGAAAAGAGCTTTATATAAAATGGCAACTTTTTTTTTTAATATACAAAAAGTTAAGACAAATGTTATACAAAAAATCAGGGGTGGACAACCTCCAGCACACAGGTCAACTCTGGCCTGCGAACGTGTTATCTGGCCTGCGGTTCTTTTCAAAATATGTATAACAAACTGCCCACCATTTATTTTATATATACAGTATTTTGAATTAATGGAATTTGACATAAATTTAGAAAATACTCTACACATTTCTATGTCAAATATTGATTCACTGATAAAAATAAACAGTACCAAATCTCTCATTAAATATTATAAAAATAAAGTAGTGCAATTTTTTTTACTGGAGTTGTATTTGTATTTTGTTACTATATTTGCATTTTTGTAATTTTATCTTTAATTTGTGTTTCTTTTTCTTATTAATAAAATTAATTATATATATGTGTACATATAAATATTATAAAAAATAACATAAAACTGTTTATGATAATTCATTTTAATAATCCAAAAAATCAAGGAAAGCTAAAAAAAGAAAAAAGTACCTCACAGACATTTTATTTGGCATGCCATTTATAAAATTTGCCCACCCCTGCAATAAATGAAGTTGAAACATTAAATTAAAGAGATGTACTGAACACTCATCAAATGCTGAATTAAGAAGGGCAATGAAAAGTAAAGTCATACCAAATTACTGGACTTCAACTGTCAGTAAAATTCAGTGATTTGACAGAGATGCAGTGAAAATTCTAACTACATCGTATAAAAATGTTTCTTCAGTACTGGTTGCCTACATGGTGCAAGGAATCCCTCCAACACCATGAAAAGGAAAAAAATAATAATAATAAAAAAATTCCTCTTTAACAATGTTTCATTCCTTGCATAGGTACTGATCTGATCCACAATCTCGCCAAGCTGTCACCCTCAGATACCCATGGAGGACAGAGGTAACATTTTTGCAACAGTTAATAACTTACTGGATAAAAGAAAACTATGTGCAATATAATCTATACCTCTTCCCCTGTTAATTTAAATTTACAGCCCCTAATTCTAATATTATTTTGCAATAGGGGCCATAAAATTATCTTCCAATAATTGATCCAAACCTTCCCAATTTCTTCCAATAATCTGTCCAAACCTTTCCAATTTCTTCCAGTAATCTGTCCAAACCTTCCCAATTTCTTCCAATAATCTGTCCAAACATTCCTTAAATTTAGTCAAGCTACCCGCCTACACAACACTAGTTGGAAGTTTATTCGAACAATTCATTACTCTTTCACTGAATACAAATTTCCACACATCAATTCGATAGCCACCCTTTTCCAATTTAAATTTATACCCACCCCCTTCTTGGATTGGCATTTTTGGGAAGGGGTGTATTGTAACAGTGCCTGTCAGAACACATGAAAGCTTGGGAGCAAGGAAAACCAGTGGTGAGGATGGTTATCCTACCTCATTTTTATAGTGATGTACTGCTCCTTGAGCTACACTGAATTAGACAATATTCTTCCTGTCAGCTCTCTTCTATGATCAAGTAGAATGAGACTATAGGTGTGAAGACGTAGACTTCTGGAGCTGCTGCAAACAGACAGAAGTTTTCTTAGAAATTTTATAGTATTTCTCATTAATTAACGTATTAATGTTTTACAATTAGATTAAATAGGCTTAGTAGCATTCACTAGCTTATTTTTTAAATTTAGCTAGTAATTTTGTGTTACAACTCGCTACTAATACTGCTATCATATCGTTGTTTTGGTGGGTAGCGTAACCAGTAGTAGCATAAAAGAATAGTAAGGTTTGGTTTAATTGCAATAAATAAGTATTTTGAAGGTTTAAATCACTTTTTGGACATATATCTTTTGTATTTAGTTAAGGATATAACTAATTTAACAGCAGTAATGCGTTAAAGAAGTTAGTTCAGCTAGAGATGAAGGAGTTGAAAATTGTTAGAATAGGAACATTGGGACAATGAATGGCAAGAGCAGAGAGATTATGGATTTGATGCAAAGAAGAAGAGTGAAGGTCCTATGCCTACAAGAGACTAGGTGGAGGGGAAATAAAGCAAAAGAGCTCGGTGAAGGGTATAAGTTGTTCTTTAGAGGAGCGGATGAGGGAGGAAGATATGGAGTAGGTATCGTAGTTGATAAGGAGTTAAAAGATGAAGTGTGTGAGGTTAACAGAAGAAGTGATACGATTATGAGCATCAAGCTGGAAGAGGGGGACACTTGACCACGATAGTATGTGTGTATGCCCCACAAGTAGGATGCGGGGAAGAAGAAAAGGACAGTTTTTGGATGGAAATGGATCAAGTGATCATGGCAATACCTGAGAATGAGAGGATGATCGTTGGGGTGATCTAAATGGTCATTTAGGAAGAGGCAAGAAAGAGAAAGAGAGAGAGAGAGAGAGAGAAAGAGAGAGAGAGAGAGAGAGAGAGAGAGAGAGAGAGAGAGAGAGAGAGAAAGGAAGAGTGTATGGAAGTAAGAGTATTGGGGAAAGAAACAGAAAAGGGGAGAGGATAGTAGAGCACGAAGTAGTTAACACCTATTTTGAAAAGAAAGAAAGCCAGCTGATAACATACAGGAGTGGGGAAAGGACAAGCCAGATTGACTATATCATGTGCTGTAGGGGGCATCTAAAGGAAACGAGGAACAGCAAGGTGATAAACGGAGAAAGTGTGTCTGCACAACATAGATTGCTTGTGGCCGATTGAGAGGTTGCAGTGGACAAAAGTAGGAAATATTCAGGACAAAGTGGTGGAGATTGAAAGAGGAGGGTTTGAGGAAGGAGTTCAGGGAAAAGGTGCTAAAAGGAATAAAGTTATCGGAAGATGTGCAAGAGTGGTGGAAAATAAATAGTTGTTTCTTAAGGAAAGTTGGTGAAGAGTTGTTGAGGAAAACATCAGGAAAGGGGATGCCGGAGGGAAAGGAGGCTTGGTGGTGGAATGAGGAAGTGCAATCGGTGATAAAACAAAAGGAGATGAAGAAAAGATGGGATGTAACAGGTAGCTAGGAAGATAAAGAAGCATATACAAATAAGGAGGCAAAAAGGGCTGTGGCAATAGCAAAGGCGAGGGCAGTGGACGAGGCCTATGGGGAACTGGAAAGGAAAGAGGGAGATAGGCAACTCATGAGAATAGCCAAAGCGAGAGATAAGGCATCGAAGGACTTCTCATCAATAAAACAGATAAAAGATGAGAGGGGAGTGGTTATACAGGACCCGGAGAGGGTTAAGGAAAGGTGGAAAGGCTATTTTAAGAAGAGTTTTCCTCATCTCTCCATCCTCATTTAATGCGAGGATGGAGAGATGAATGTGAGAGTAGTGGAAGGCATAAGCAGGAAAGAAGTGTAAAGCGCACTCAGAAAAATGAAGAGAGGGAAAGCAGTAGGTGCTGATCAGATACCAGTAGAGGTATGGAGTAGTCTGGAAGAAGAAGAAAGGATCGATATCCTATGGGACTTGATGGAAAAACTGTGGCAGCAGGAGAGGATACCCGATGAGTGGAGGGAAAGTATACTTGTGCCAATCTTTAAAGGAAAGGGTGTTGTGCACGAATGTGGGAACTACAGGGGAATAAAGTTAATGTCTCATTCGATGAAGATCTGGGAGAGAATTATGGAAGGAAGGTTAAGGCAGGAGACGGAAATAGGAGAGGAACAGTTTGGTTTCATGCTGGGAAGAGGAGCAACAGATGCGGACTTTGCTTTAAGGCAGGTGATGGAAAGATACAGGGAGACGCAAGTAGAGTTGCACATGGTGTTTATAGACCTGGAAAAAGCATATGATAGAGTGCCCAGACAAGAGGTATGGAGATGTATGAGGGAGAAGGGTACATCAGAAAAGCACGTAAGGCTTGTGAAGGATATGTACGAGGGAGCGGTGACTCAGGTTAAGAGCAGTGTAGGTATGACTGAGGGGTTCTCTGTATAAGTTGGACTGCACCAGGGATCAGCCCTCAGCCCATATCTGTTTGATCTAGTAATGGATGTACTGGTGAGAGAAGTGAAGTGAAGAGTAGAGCACCATGGAGTATGCTGTTCGTGGATGATATTGTACTGTGCGAATCATCCCAAGGAAAGGCAAAGAAGAAATTGGAGGAATGGAGGAAAGCGTTGGAAGATAGAGGCATGAGGATAAGTAGACCAAAGACAGAATATATGGTATTGTATGGAGAAGTTGAGAGTTCTATAAAACTGCAGGAGGAAAAGCTACCATCTGTTTCGAAATGTAAGTATCTGGGATCGAACGTTGAGAGGGATGGAGGATTGAGTGCAGAAATACAGCATAGTGCAGAAACTCAGGTTTTTTGTCCAGCAAACAGAAAATCGATCACAGAACAACACACAATTTACAGACAGTATAAATGGGGCAATATGATCTTAGTCACCGATGCTCCTAAAAAAATCCTATTCCAACACCATTTATTGCTATTTTTGATTATAAGAATCAATTTTGAATGCCTTCGTGATATTTTTCTAAAGTGCATTTCTGGAGGTCACTGCCATAAAACAATAAAAACAATTTGCAGTTTCTGGTTTATTGGGCTTTTCTGTTAGTGCAGCCTATTATAAATGGGCAGTAAACTCAATCTTATTGCATTTGCGCTAGTACCAATAGCTAGAATTCTTACATGTTTTCCCCTTCCACGAAATCTTCAATCATATAAAACACATAATTTTTAGAATCTTTTCTTCATTCCCATTTTTTAAGCTTCGTAAACTTGTTACTTCCCATCTCACTTGTGCGTATTGCGTTAGTTGCAATTTGTGCATGTAATTAATTGCTTAACTTTTTTACTGTTTTAAATTTTACAACAAAAAAAAAAAAAAACTTGTTTTTGTTCTTGTATATTGTATCTTGTTTATATGCTATACAATATTGTTTACAGGTATTAGATTAAATTACTTTTGAATAAATATTGTACCCTACATTATTATTCACTGTGTTTTTTCAGCCTCATTTAACTTGGTTACAAATTGTAAAATGCTTTAAACAGTACCGTATATGCAGCCTTGTGAAGTTTGTTGGGGGTTATAATCTCAGTGAGTTGTACTGTACTGTAATTGTACATGTATTTAGTATCTATAAGACAGAAGTTGGACGCATACAAAATGCACTTACATACATTAAAAAAAACCAATTAAGTACGTAAGTCGAGGAGTGCCTGTATACAGTAAATTCACAATGCTTTGTAAGGACTACTCCAACAGAGCACAATAAGTAGAAAAGTGTTATAAGCAGGGAATCCCCACTTTTTTGGTAAACTTGATCTTATTGCATTTGCAATAATACCGACTGCTGGAGTTGTGTGTTTTTTAAGTTATGGTGAAATGTGTTTCCCTTCCATCTTAAATCATAAAAAACAATTTTCAGAATCTGCTCATTTCTATGTCTAAACTTCGTAAACTTTTTACTCTATATCTCACTTGCATGTGTCGTGTTAGTTTCAATTTGTGCTTGCCATGTGCTTTGTTAATGACTGACATCTTTTTTACTGTTTTAAACTTTACTACTCTCTAAAAAAATTGTCAGTGAACAGAAACAGTGAATTTGAGTGTAAAAGATAAGTTACAAATTATAGAAACATATGACAACTAAGTCACGATACTGATCATGTTGAAAAGTCTGAAGACATGGGTGAACAGGAGTTTAATGATTGGGTGGACGTAGATGGCGATCTACAACTTACTACAGCTTTAACAGATGAAGAAATTGCACATTTTGTTATTGATAATTTTGCCAAGGAGGAGGACTAAAATGAAGATGAACCTTAACAAATTTCAGTTGCAAAATGGCAAACTCGTGAAGCTATAGCTGCCCTGAGGAGAGCGTTCGAAGTGAGCGGTGCAAGTGATTGTGCATATAGACTGTTATACAATATTGAAAAATCTATAGACTTTGCAATGATAATTTAAAGCAATATAAAATAAGTGACTATTTCAAATTATAATCATATTACAAAGTGTTATATGTAATTAATATGCATATTAATTAAACTTATTTATATTACTTATGTATAATAACTTATGTATAATATTATACTTACGTATAATATTAATTAATATGTAATATTAATTAATATTACACATAAGTATAAATTTTTTCTATTTTGTTAACCTGTGGATAAATAATATTCTTCCGATTTTCATGTATAATTTAATTGGTAATGAACTTTTGGTTATAAAGTGTAAATTTGTGCTTTGTATCTTTATTTTTATAGCCTGGGGATATTTGTTGATTTTTGCTTATTAGAATCGCCGTTTATAAGAAGCAAATTCCAACTGATTTATGCATCATTTTCAATTTTCAATGGGTATTTACCTTGTCTATGAAAACACCAATGTTTGCGAGAGACAGATTCATTCGAAAGAAGATCTTTTGACACTGGAAGACAAAGAGAGGTACGAAATGCTAACCTGGAGGAACAAGCTCTTCGTAATGTGGACGAAATTCCAGCAGATAGTACAAGAAGTATTGCAGTAAGGGAAGGAGTTAGTCATACGACTATTTGGAATAATCTCCATGAAACCCTTCTGTACTCCTATCACCTTCAATGGGTGCAAGGACTTACTGAGGCAAACTTTCTGCCACGAAAAATATTGTGCCAATGCATTCCACAAAAGTGTGCTGTGGTCCTGAATTTCTTGGCATTTATCTTGTTCACTGACAAGGATGGTTTTACACGTGAGGGTCTTAAACTATCATAACAATCACATCTGGAGTGATGATAACCCTCATGCAGTGTGACAGGACAAACATCAACATAAGTTCAGTCTAAACGTTTGGGCTGGAATCGTGCATGATCATTTGATAGGCCCCTATTTTTTACCTCTGCATCTGACAGGAAACATTTATCTGCAGTTTCTTAAAAATGAATTGCACCATTTAATGAACATCGCCTGACAAATGTGGTTCATGCACGATGGCACCCCAGCTCATTTTAGTCAGAGAGTTCGTCAGCTTTTGGATGGCCATTTTCCTCAAAGATGGATTGGTCACAGGGGATCCATTGAATGGCCTGCTCGATCACAGATTTGAACCCTATGGATTTTTATCTCTGGGGACATTTATAGTCCATTGTTTATGCAACTCCTGTGCCTGATGTTGACATTTTAAGAGAGCGTATCTTAAATGGATGTGAGAAAATACGTAACACTCCAGGTGTATTCAAAACAAAGCGTGGAACGCAGACTCAGAGGATGCAACAAAATGTTCTGTCTTGTTTAACTACATTACTTGTTCTGTTGGATTGCTTATTTTGTTGTTAAACAATATTTTATTGTTAAACAATAAAATTCCTCCTACTTCAGAAACTAAGAGTTTCTAGAACCATGTTTATATGAACTTTTTTTAATGTTTGATCAATGGGAATATGCCCCTAGAATATTTGACACCACTTTAATATTACTTCATACCAGCATTAAATAGGCCTAATATGAAAGCCCAAAATAACAGTTTATAATGGAATTTTAGAGATAATAAAATTGTAAAAGATATTGTTATATATAATAAAATGGGCAATTACAACAAAATTTGATTATACAAAATTAGCCATCCTTAATGTTTATTGAAATATGTTAAAATTTTTTTTACAATTTTATTGTCTATAATGCTACTCTACCATAAGCTGTTACTTTGAGCTTTAATATTAGGCCTATGTAATGTGGTATGAGGTACACAGAAATAGACAGTGGGTCTGCTAATTATTTTTTATTTATGCGTTGAAGGTCCCTGTCAAAGTACTTATCACTATGTAAAGATTCAATTTTGGCTTATTTAATTATTTTAATTATTCAGCTTATTTAATATGCATTTATTCATGCCATTACCTATCGTGGTCTAATATGGCAGAATCAATTATATCTTCATTACTAGCTGGTGAATATGGATATGTATATTATAGGTATATCGAATTTAGGAATTAGCTTTTTCTACAATGGTAACATGTATGTGCTTCTATTGCATCATGTTCAATTTCTACAATGGCCTTTGTGATCGATAACAGAATAATTTCTATCTCACTTGATAATAGCTACAATTACACTAAATAACATATATATATATATATATATATATATATATATAAATTATAGAAAAAAATGAAATTATAGAAAAAAAATTATAGAAAAAAAAAAAAAAATTGTTACACAGAAAACATCATGCTGTTTGCTGTGTGACAAGAATTAAATAAGCCAAATAAGACTATACTTTAGTAATATCACCTTAACCTGAAATGAAATATAGTGCTGAATACTTTGTAAGCTGTTTTTTAATTGGCAACATTATTACAACCAGCTTCAGTATTAGTTTTAATGAAACAATCCACATTCATGAAAGTGCAGTCCCCAAATCAATTGAGCTAACTGAAAAGTTACTCTTATTCTTATATTAACGGCCTAACGTACTGCTTCACTTAAATTTCACGGAAATGTTTTCTTTCTCTCCACTTCCTGACTTCTAAACTGAATAGTCATCAAATGCTAATCAGGGGTAGCTTTTCTCTCAGTATAGATGGCTTGAGATAAAGAGATCTATACTTTATATTTTATCTTATTTTATTAAAATAATTAATAATTAAAGTAAATTATTATTATTAAAAAATTATAATTATTACAGTTTCTTTATATCATTAAAACTTATCTTGAACCTGGGAATGATGGTACTACTAATTCATACTAATAAGCAAACAAGTGAGCAATAATTAATTTAAGAGATTTATCTCTATATATTATTAAAAAAAATTATATTGTGGTTCCAGTATTCTTAATATTTTCAGCATAAAAATACTATTTTTCACAATGTTCAACTACCTTCAAAAGTTCAGGATAATTTTCAATTAAATATACATCAATAAGAAAGACTGAAATCTAAATTTGGCTCTCCATAATTCTTATCAGCAGGGATGAAGCAAAGCTGGAGGGTAGCAATCAGTGATATTCTGGTTTTAAAAACACTTTAATTATTTTATGTATAAAACAAGTATTTTTGTAACCGAAGCCTTTCCAGTCTTAATGCACTTACGGTAAGAACAATAAAATTCTGCATTGATATTCTAATGGAAATTAAAATATTTACTACATTTTTAAATCATTTGGATATTATAAAAGGCCTTTTTTAAAAATTTAAAGGAAGGCATTCCTATCTGAATTATTTTGTTCAAATTATCTTACCTTATCTGCTAAAGTTACAATTTTGTGACCTTTGTGTGTTCCCATAACAACACAATGACTACATACAAGTTGATTGTCATCTTCACAATAGAACTCCACAGGCTTCTCTGAGTGTTCTGCACAACCAGCTTGAACGGTGCTTCTATATCTAGAAAAGACAATGAAAGGACACAGTGCTTTACTTATTACTTTCTGTATAATTCATTTTAAAATAAAATAATGCATGGGAGGGTGGGGAGATAGATGCACAATATCTAAAATAAAGTCATGTGTTATTTTCATATTATTTTATTTTTCTTCTGTAAATTTTAGGAAACCCTATTTTGCAATTCAGTTTAAAAATGAAAAGAAATTCCTGAGGATCGTCAATTATGGTTTATGGTGATAACATTACAATTTATTATTAGATTGTAATAGCTCCCATTTTGCTGTGTTCTAATCACATTCCACTGTCAGATTGTGGTCAACTGTAGTTAATCACACCAGGGAACTGAATAATATGCTTACATGCAAGCCATTCTTCTCCATTAATCTTTAACAAAGGGTTATATGATTTTTGGAAACTAGGCCTAGCATTCAGCAATTTCTATCATTTCAGATTTTTCTATAGTCAACCTACCTAGATAACCTCTTATGGATTTTATAATAAAATGGGACAATTACAACAAAATTTGATTATACAAAATTAGCCATCCTTAATGTTTATTAAAATATGTTAAAAATTTTTTTACAATTTTATTGTCTATAATGCTACTCTACCATAAGCTGTTACTTTGATTTACTCTGCTGTTACTCTTATGGATTTTTCTATTCCAGGTGCAATGTCCAAAATTGTTTTGGATTTTTTTTAGTTCTTAGATCATAAATCTAACCAAACATGGATTTTTCAAAATAAATGTAAAAATCCAAACTCATAAATGGAGGCGGCATATAAGGTAACTCATGTTTTGTCAATTTCTCTATGTCAGGGTTGGCCAACGAGTCAATCGCAGATTTAATTTCAGTCAATCATGACGAATTTTAAATATACAGTCATCCTTCAATTTGTGCACCTTGTGCAATGAAATTTTTGAGATGGTAGATCACGGCACATTTTGAAGGTAAAAAGTAGATTGCATCACAAATTAAGTTGGCCACTCCTGGCCTATGGGATTGATTTTTTTTTTTTAAATTAAATTTATTATATATTACTTTATTCATTTTGCTCTCTTTGACATTCAGTCAAAATGTGGAAATCAAACTCAGGTACAATGAAGTTAACAAAGTGATTACCCACAAAACTGTCTTAATAAAGTGAGGATAAAAAAATGAACAGAAGTGCAAATACAGAATGTCACATTTTCACCAATGAATCAAGGGAATACCAAAAGGAGTAAGTCTCAGATTTTTTTAAAAATTTTTTTGTGATTTACATAATACTTTCCCATTGCTTTGGTAGTTAAAGGAAAGTGTTCTCTGACAATCAGAACATCTCCAATTGCCCTGAAATCAAGAAGAAAGCATGTTATATGTTTTGAGAATGCAAGTGAGTCAATTTCTTGGCCTTACAAAATGCCAAATATCATTTTGCAACAGAAGTGCAAATACAGAATGTCTAACTTTCAGCAATGAATCAAGGGAATACCAGAACACAGAAACAAAAATAAGATTTTTAGATTTTTTTTTTTTTTTTATTCACACAGCTACAAGGGATAAAAGGATGGTTGAGTGAGAGCAGACAGAGGGTGGTAATCAATGGGTACTGCTCTTCGTGGACTAATATTATTATTAGTGGAGTCCCACAGGATTCAGTGTTGGGTCCGCTGTTATTTTATTGATATTTATTTTGTATAAATATCAATATATTTATGATATTGATGAAGGTATATCAGACTTAGTGTCAAAGTTTGCAGATGATACAAAGGTTGGCAGGGTTGTTAATGACAGTGATGGCAGTGTGCTACTGCAACAGGATCTAGAAAATTTGGGCAGATGGGCTAAGAAGTGGCAACTGAAGTTTAACCTTGACAAATGCAAAGTACTGCATATGGGTAGAAGTAACCCCCAGATCATTTTCTACCACCTTAAGTGTAGTACCAACTGTGTGGTACTACACTTAAGGTGGTAGAAAATGAAAAAGACCTGGGAGTAATTGTGCAGTCAGATATGAAGTTTTCTGAGCAATGCAGACAGGGCAGGTCATGGGGTTTTGTCAATGATATATAGGAATTTTGCTAGCAGGGAAAAGGTGATTGTCCCTCTGTATAAGGCAATGGTCAGGCCACGCCCTGAGTACTTCATACAGGTCTGGAGGCCTCATTTTAGGATGTAGATTTGCTTGAGCATGTACAAAGAAGGGCAACAAGATTGGTGAGGGGAATGAAGGGATCATCTTACCAAGAGAGGCTTAAGTTCTGCAAATTGCAGTGGCTGGAGACTAGGCACCTGTGAGGTGAATCTGATTGAGTATAAGGTCGATTCGGTCGGAGACAATCGTAGGGTAATCTCCAGTGCTGCGGTCTCCTGCCCCAATTAAACGGCATTTTGTCCCAATTAAGCGAAGTAAACCCTGGCTATTTTCTCAATTGGGTTCTGTTTTTTAAGATTTGTCCCAAATAAATGGCTGCCCCGATTGAGCGGTGGCCCAAATAACCAGAATCCAACAGTGTACCTACATTGTTAGTTTTTAGTTGGGGAATTAAAATATCAGCATGGGACTGCACATATTTCCAAAAAGTGTATTCTGCTCACAGTGGGTTGCATCTTAATAGTGCTGTCACTCAGATATCATATTCGGTGAGTATATAACTAGAGAAAAAATATTTTTGACTTCTGTATTAATCGTGTATAAGGCCTTGAATGGGTTGAGCATGCTGAATTCTGATGGGATTCTTCCACTTGTTCAGATTACAAACGTAAGGGGGCATAAATTCAAATTAAGGAAAGACAGAGGTAGAATAGATGTACGGAACTTTGCCTTTAGCCAAATGGGTGGTTAATTGTTGGAACAAACTTCCATCTGTCGTTGTGGAAGTTGATAGGTTAAATAAATGTAAGATGGAACTGGACAAACATTTAGAGAGAATTGTTTTGTAAATTATTTCTTATTTTTTTTTGGCTGATGCTGCATAAGCTCATACACTTGGTTTCTTGCATCATATGCCACTACTACTACTATTACTACTACTTTCCCTTTGCTTTGGTGGTTGAGGAAAGGTGTTTTTCAACAATCAGAACACCTTCGATTGCCCTGAAATCAATGCAAAAAAAAGTCACTTCACAGAAGAAAGATGTTATATGTTTTTAGAACGTGAGTCAATCTCTTGGCTTTACAAAATGCTAAACATCTAAAGTCACTGATATGCAATAAGCTAGCTTCCAGTTTTCCAATCAGTACTAACACCCTGTACTGATTGGAAAACTGCATTGCCAACACCATCTTAGATTAAGAGCATAAATACACACTGTTGTAGAGGGTATTGGCAGTGTATTGCTGGCCAACTGTACTCTTGAACACTGTTCGGAAACAGCAATCGGAAATGAAGCTGTGTTCAGTCAGAATGCATATGGCTCTTTTTTACTTGCCAAAATGTTATTAAACAGCTATACAATATATAATTAAAATGGCAAACAAATATGGCTTATAATACAGAAGTCAAAAATATTTTTTCTCTAGTTATATACTCACCGAATATGATATCTGAGTGACAGCACTATTAAGATGCAACCCACTGTGAGCAGAATACACTTTTTGGAAATATGTGCAGTCCCATGCTGATATTTTAATTCCCCAACTAAAAACTAACAATGTAGGTACACTGTTGGATTCTGGTTATTTGGGCCACCGCTCAATCGGGGCAGCCATTTATTTGGGACAAATCTTAAAAAACAGAACCCAATTGAGAAAATAGCCAGGGTTTACTTTGCTTAATTGGGACAAAATGCCGTTTAATTGGGGCAGGAGACCGCAGCACTGGAGATTACCCTACGATTGTCTCCGACCGTACCACGTAGTTCGGTCGGATTTCTGGAGGTCAGAACCATAAAACAATTAGCAGTCACCTGTTTATTGGGCTTTTCTGTTAGTGCAATCTATCATAAACAGTAAACTCGATTTTATTGAATTTGCGATAATACTGACAGCTGGAATTCTGTGGATTATTATGGTAAAATGTGTTTACACTTCCATGGAATCTTCAATCATATAAAAAAAATAATTTTCAGAATCTTCTCTTCATTTCTATTTTTAAAGCTTTGTAACTTGTTACTTGGTTCTCACTTGCACATATTGTGTTACTTGCAATTTGTGTGCCGTGTTTTTTGTTATGGATTGCTTATCTTTTTACTGTTTTAAATTTTAACCCCCACCCACAAATTTCAGTGAACAGAAATGTCAACTAGTTTAGTTAGTATGTACATATTACAATACGTATTAATTATTCCGATTATCATGTATATTCTTCCGAATTTCACGTATCATTTAATTTTTTAATTGGTAAGGTAATAAAGGGTAAATTTGTGCTTAATATATCTTTACTTTTATAGCCTGTGGATAATATTCCTCCTATTTTCACTAATTAGAAATAGAATTAAAATTCAATTCACAAACGTGATCACAATGACCGGCACTTACTACACATCACATAGTGAACGGTACTTTACTATGGTGAGTTCGTTGTAATGTGATTTGATTGTACAGTGAACCAATTGTAAAGGGGGGGGGGGGTACATTGTATTTTTAACTATTTACATGAAACTTTGGATAATTGGGGCAGCCGCTTAATCGGGCCAAAATGCACTAGTCCCGGTGTGTCCCAAATAACCAGAATCGACTGTATTTATAAATATTTCTTAAACCTCCTTCCACCCCCACGTTAAACAATACAACAGGCACTTCAAAACTAAAATATTATTTTCATAATGGAAATGGCTATTATTATTTTTTAAACTTTAGTAACCTAGGTGGTGGTGTGAGGCGATTTTTTTACAAACAAAGTTTAGCAACTTATTTTTTTTTTATTAATTATTATTATTTATTTATTATTTTTTTTTATCATTGTTTTGTTCGGATTTTTTTTTTTTTTTTTTTTTTTGGCTGGTGCAGCATAAGCCATAGGCTTTCTTGCACCATGCGGCCGTTACTAATACTAATACTTGAAATGTTCAGACCATCTCACTTAAAAAATTAAGATAAGAATAATGAATTGTTTGTCAGAGATACAACAACAACAAAAAAAAAAGGACTTAAAAGCTAAAAAAGATACTAAAATTAAAAGTGTACAGAGGAGAGGAGAGCTATGGGTGTCAAGAAAGGTTTTTTTCCAATTTGAAACATAAATAACTACACTTATAATTATTATAATTTAGGCATTTATGGCATGTACAGTGTGCATACTGCAAATGCATTTACAGTATGTTTAGGTAAGACCATAAAAGAAAAAAAAAAAAATCACTAATGAATGTTCCTACACAATCATTCATTTAATTTATAAATTTCATATTTATGAAAACTTTATGTAAGAGAGACACCTCCATAATAAAGGCTACTGTTTTCTTATATTCATTTTATACAGTTTGCATTTCAGTTAGTTCTCATTTTTTATCTTAAAAGGTCAGGCAAGAATTTTAAATGTTCTGTGCATTTTTATTTTTGTCCCTTTTGTGAATTTAATAATCATGAATTTTTTCATTATTCAGATGCCTTAAATTTTTGAATTCAAAACAATTTGTGCATGTAGGGCAGGGGTATATCAGATGCATGAAATTGACAGAATTAGCTTTTACATGAAATTACTTCTGTCCTTACTAATAACTCAGGATTTCTAAGAGGTACAAACTAAAGGTTATAATGATATATGCACCAATATCAAGTCATGATGATGAAGAGGTTGAAGGAATGTACACCGAAATTGAGACTTCTAGATGAACCAAAACTTCCCATTTCTTTCGCTAACACCATCATTATGGGGGGGGGGCTCCAATGCTAGGGTTGGAAATAAAAAAATAAAAATAAATAAAAAACAGCACAGAAATGGAAACTATAGAGAATTTTGGAATTGGTGAAAGAAATGACTTGTGAAATTTGCAGAATCTCGAGAAATGTCAGCAATAAACACTTTTTCAAGAAAAAAAGTGTGCAAAGAAAGTGTACATGGAAGAGCCCAAATGGATTAACAAGTATATTGTGAACGATTTTACCATCCTGAATAAGGTAAATGTTAGAAGTGATCACAGAATAGTAAGATGCACACTTGATATAGTGTAAGAAAAGAAAGGAAAAAACTGAATTGAGTAAATAATATGAAGGTCTTTGAAATAACAGAAGAGGAGAAAAGGCAGTACATACTGGAACTTAGGAACAAGTTTGAGCTTCTGCAGACCTTTCAGGACCAAGATATCGATGAGGAATACAACTTTCTGAAAGTGATAAAGCCCAAGAAACCTATAGGTAAAAATAAATCAAAAGAAGAAAAAATTTGTCAAGAAACACTTGTCATGATGAACTGAATATGTCAAATGAAGAGCAAGATAAACATGACAAGGACAAAACTGGGTATACTGAATTATGCAAAGCCATTAGAGACTCAAAGAGGACAAAAGGAGATTTAACACAAGAAAAGTAGAACAAGCATTAAGGGAAAACAAGGGACTTAAATCAGCAGTCACGAGTAGTAACACAGAAAGGGAAATGATACTGAATCTGAAGAATAGTGGTAGTATACTTATAAATAGCAGATTATATAAGGAGCAAGGGAATGATGCCAGCAGTGGGGACAATGGATCACAAATTAGCAAAGCATACAACATACCCGATATCCTTCCTGATGAGGTAGAAGATACATTAAAGAAAATGAAGAATCAAAGAGCCCAGGTGAAGATGAAGTTGCTGTAGAGTTGTTAAAATTAGGAGCAAGAGACAGGACACAAACTGGTAAGACTCTTCACAAAATACATTAGGAAAGCCATGACACCTAAGGAGTGGAATAATAGAATCATAATTTTGCTGCATAAGAAAGGAGATAAATCAGAAATTGGAAATTACGGACCAATTAGCTCGTTGTCCCACATCTACAAGTTATTCACAAGGGTCATTACTAACAGATAAGAAAGAATACTTAATGAGAATCAAATGAAAGAGCAAGCCGGCTTTAGGACAGGATTCTCAACTATGGATCACCTTTACATAATATCACAGCTAATGGAGAAAGCATATTAATATAAAACACCATTATGCCTGGCATTTGTAGATTATGAAAAGGCAACTGACTCCATACAGCATAAGGCAATGTTTTTGGCACTGGAAAGACAAGGCATACTTTCCATATATTATGATTTTAAAGAAAATATATTAGACTAGATAAAAACAGAGCAAATTTAGAATTGAGAAAGGAGTTTGACAAGGCGGCACAATATCTCTGAAATTGTTTACTGCTGCTCTTGAAAAAGTTTTCAGAAGATTGGACTGGTTGCAGAAAGGAGTCAGTCAATGTGAATGGAGAGTACCTAAACCATTTATGATTTGCAGGTAACACTGTGATCATAAGCCATGATCCCAAGAATTAGATGAAAATCTTAATTTATGCAGAGTTAGCAACGATTTTGGACTAAAGACGAATATGGTTAAAACAAAAGTAATGACGAACAAGAATGCCAAAGGAAGGGATATAATCATTGAAGGAGCAGAAACTGAAAAGGTGGATTCATATACTTATCTCGGACAAGTCATTAGCTGTAATAATGATAAATGGCTGGAAGTCAAGACAAGAATAAATTTCAGATGGATAGTAATGTATACTCCCCAACATGACAATGAAGTGAAACTTGGGCACTCACCAAAAGAATGGAAGAGAAGCTGAAAACTATGCAGCAAAGAATGAACAAATTATATTAGGAATCAGACTGTTGGATAAAAAGAGAAACATGTGGATTAGGCAGCAAACTCAAGTAAAGGACTTTCTTATGAAAACTAAGAACTGAAATGGAATTATGAAAAGGCAATTGACTCCATACAGCATAAAGCAATGTTTCGGGCACTGGAAAGACAAGGTAGGAACATAGTTCAAAGATATGATGACAGATGGACCAAGAAAATAACAGAATGGTACCCCCAGAGAAGCTAAAAGAAAACCAAGAAGACAACAATAGAGATGAACAGATGAAATTCAAGAGTTTGTGGGCAGTAAATGGATGGCCATTGCACAAAACAGAAAGAACTGGAAAGTCACTGGAGAGGTCCTCATCCTGCAGTTGATTGAAAATGGTTGATGATGATGATCATTAAGAACAACATGACCACAGGCACTAAAAGGATGCTGATTCCATATAATGCAGTATTTTGTGTGAAATTTGTTTTGTTAGAAGCAGAATTTTATGAGAAAGATAACCAGTGCTTGGTGAAACAATGGGACACATATCTTAACAATAAGGCAACACCACAGAGTTACTGAAGATGTTTGAGGGCATTTGCATGTAAATCAGTGTAATGGATCATAGGCAAATGTCCTTAAATGGGTTTTTTTTACTGGATCTACCTCAAGCACAATTAATTATTTTATCTAGTACAATGTTTTCAAACTTAACACATACTACTTATTTTGAAATATTCATCAATTCTAAAACAAAAAATATCTATTTTCTTTCACTACATAGTCAATTTTTCTTTCCCTATAAAATTAAATACTTACTCTTCAGCATAAATAGGTTTACTTTCATGCTTCTTCATAACTTTTGAACCTTTATGGATCTAAAAAAATTAACAGAACTCAGTGACTCAGAAGAATCTTGTCCAGTATGTTGATTCCTAAGAAACTAAAGACAATAAAGAAAATAGCATAACCACCTTACTATGACAGGCATAATCAAGTTCCTACCATTGCAAAGAGTCGGCAAAGTGTCACATGTGATACACAAGAATATTTGGGCTTTATGGTAATGGGTTTTGCAAAAATGAATGAATCCATTTCATTTTCATATGCTTATTAGCATATGAAATGTGCTTAATAAATGTGCAAGGGCAATTCCATGCACTGGTGGTGCCTACATTAAACAGATCAGGCAATTATTTCTTTCCTAGTCCATGAGATGAAGATGTTGATTAAGAAAAATGTTCCTCCTACTGTTTTGGGCTGACAATCTTGAAACAATTTGTTGATAATCATTAAATAGAAAAGCTCAATAGTTTTCTTCTTTGAAGTCGGGTTCATCTTAGTAACTACATCAATAGCCGAAATGCTAGCAACTGGTCCACTGAAAACTACCATGCCATTCCATGAAAAGCCCTTTTGTGAAGTATGGCATGTTGTTGTTATTATTTGGTTCTTAGGAGCATTAGCAACTAAAGCCATATTGCTCCGGGGAAATGCGGTGGTCATTCCCTGACCTTTCTGCATCCTCCGTATTTGGTATGGCATGCTGTCTCGCACTGCCACTTACTTGGTTGACTCTATTTTCATTGAAAATACCGCGAATGGTGCCATATACTAATTTACTTATTATCTTGTGTTGTAAAAGATACAACACAGGATACCCACCACAGCGTGTTGCTAGAGGTTTCACATGTGGAGAGATATGTATAACAAAAAAAAAAAAAAAAAAAAAATTGAAACATATTCCTTGTGAATATGTTTCAATTTTCAGTCTTCCAATACATCTAGATGAAAGGTTTTGTGATTCAAAATAGCAAAAAAACGGAGTGGTCGTGAGGATAATACCTATTGATTAATAATTTGCATTATACAAATGTAACATTGATATCCACATAAAACATGAACACAGAAAACATCTTAAAATGATTAAATGTAATAAAAATCAACATATCACAATTTGATAAAGTGTCACATTAAGTGACAGCTGCACTGCAGGACAGCTCATAACAAACTAACACTGCACTACATTCAAGTCTTTCTACTGATATATTCAGTTCATCATTACTGGGTAGAGGGGGAAATGCAATGCTTTCCTTAAAATCCTTTGATTGTACTGCTCATCACAGACATGCTGATTCAGATCCCCATCCAGTAATTGTATCAAGATCAGCATTTGGGTCAGTAGAAATCTCTCAGATATCTCCCATATCTCGAGCACAACTGTGGCATTGCCTACAGTACAGGTGGGGGACTCTCCAGTTGACAACATCACAGGTCTAGGAAGCAGAGATCTTTCCCATGAGCATTTTCACAGTAAAAGTCAAATGTCTCTCTTCTATCATCAATGGTGATTATTCCAAGCCAACAGCCGTGGCCAATAGCTGTAGTCTGCTGCCAGGAAAGTAACTTAGACTTTACATAGCCTATTTCTGTAACCAAAACTACTTTAAAACTCTGTATGAAGAACACCCCAAAGTCATGCAATTTGTAACTCTCTTAATGGTTTTGTCATCATACACAGGCTGAATGATTGTCGTATTGGGTTTCAGTGAGAAGACCAGGCAAGCAGACTTGTCTGGATTAATCTCTGAAGAGATTAATCCAGACAATTTGAGATAACTTCTCATTTCTACGAGGCTGTTACTAATTGCATCAACTATGCGATGCATGCTTTATCAGGTGGCTTTATTGTTGTCAACAATTTTAAAATGTCTGTTTACAATATTATGTAGGTCCTGTTATTCACTAAAGGTGTAATTATACTGATTGACAAAAAAAAAATTTTTTTGCTCCATGTTAAAATTCAAGGTGGTTCTTGTAGATTTGATGTTGCTGAATTCAAATATGGCAACCATATTGCTGTAACACCCATCTCATGGGATTAAAGTCAAAACTAAGTTTCTAGTAAAAATGTTACATATACATAATGTTAGTTAAGTACTAAATATTGACCAATGGGTCTATTAACCTTATTCTATTTACAGAAATGTTTATCTGATAACAAAACTTATTTTGTTGTGTTTTTCCTTTTATAATCATCAACTGGTGTCTCCCGTACAAGATTCAAACAGTAGTTAGCCAACATATTTGGACTCCATTTTCCCTCATATCTTTTTTTTCATTTGAAAAATATCTTGTTGAAACCTTTCACATGTTCATCAGAGGCCGTTCCCAAGTTTTCAAGAAAAAAGTCTAAATGGGAATATAGGAAATGAAGCTTTAAGGACAGGTCTTGGTTGTCGGCCATTAACCTATAGTATTTGAAAACTGAGGGTGATGAGAACTTTTTAAGCACATATCTGAGTTTTTGAACATATTTCATATGCGAATCTGTCGAAATTATTTCAAGGAGGAAATTGATGCCGACACGGCTTGACAGAATGCCTCCATGTGGCAGCCAGCATTAATGTTGCTCGGAAAGGTTTGGCTGGTAACAGTGCGCCTAATGATTCTGTTGATTAATAGCAGCAAGTCAATGAGTGAAGCAATCCAATGGGTGAGGAATTCCAAGTCAAGTTCCGTACTGCAAATCTCCAATACTGACCATAGGATGGCTCTAGCAGCCATGAAGGCTTTGTTTGCAGCCAGCTGTTTTTACCCCATATTATTATTCAAAATATACACATACACTGTGTGTATATTTTGAGTATATAACAAAGTCTTGGGATGGCAAGTGAAGAAGGATCACTATGGGAATATATCAGAATTGAATGAAGTTTCTGGCGTGGTGCCAATGGTGCATGAATTCGTGGGTAACACAAGATCTAAAAGTTCTCTCCTTAGTAGGAAAGTTAATAATAATTTTATGAATATCAATTGCAGAACTGCTGAACATTCTTGTCTGGAGATTGACCAGGTGATGGGAGAGGGAGGAGATTAAAATCTCCACACATCAAAGTAGACTGCTGATGGATGTAAATTATGGATAAGCTAGTTGGTAACTTCATCTATATTGCAGACACCTGGTCCTGGTGAATATAAATTACTGCTATGTATGTGTCAATCAATGGCAGATACTGCTGAATATGCACATTACTAGCAGGCCTTCAAAGCAAGCAGAACTACTACAAATGACTTTTCAATTTCACTTGGAGTTCAGCATTGTGGTATAGCCAGCAGCATTCGTGCACATGAAAGTTTGTGCTTTTTCACTCAGCTACATTTGTCAGACAAATCACATCACTGCTGTGAGAGTAATAGCTTTGAGTGCTTCCAGCTTATTACATCAACTCTGCACATTTTGGTACAATAACTTCCAGATACTAAGCTGTGGAATTTTTATCAGTACTAGCTGTCTTGCTGGAGAACTGCATAGCATTCCTAAGGAATTGTGTTCCATGATGCAAACAGCGATTAGTGATCTATGTTCGTTAATCATTGTTTGGATGCATTCAGTTTCTGCCTTATTAAACATGTGAAAAAGAAGATAACATATGGAAAAGTTAGAACATTAATGATTGTTACTCTCAGTATTTTAATATGATTTCAGTGTACTGCATCATACTGATGATTTTGTTTTTTTAATGTTCATTACTGATAATAACCATTAATGATGTCAACAACAGATTGTCAGATTTTAAGAAGGATAAAGAGAATGTTATTATTCATGGGGATTAATGATATTAAGACTAATGATATTACCAATCTGATGATTTGTTAGACAAATATAGGACCATGCTGAAGAAATTCCGCAAGTTAGGTCACAATGTATGTGTCAAGTTCAGCATCAATTCTGCCCGGGCACAATAGGAGGGATTATATGCTGAAAATTTTGGGGGGAAAATTTTTTTTATCAACTTGGCCAGCATTTGTAGGTAGAAGGAATCTGTTTTGTAAAGATGGGATACATTTAAACAAAGGTGATGCAAGAGTTTTTGCCAGTATCATTGAGGAAATCTTAAAGGTTACAGGGAAAGTGCTAGTTTGGGGGAGGGCCAAGGATAATATAGATACACATTTGTCTAGTGATATTGGTCAAAGGAACACTTGCATATACCTCGAGATATATTCCCACAACTGATCACATTAGCAAGATGTTTTTAGGGCAGAAGCATTTTCAAATGAGTGGATAGCTAATGTCGGAGAAGCAAGCTTAAATAACTTCAATGGGCATGTCAGGGTAGTTAACTATACAAGAACACTAAGTCTTAATTGTTTGTATGGTAATGTCAGAAGTGCCTTCAATAAAATTCAAACTGCTGGTTAGGACAAGTAACGCTGACATAACAAGGCTTAGGGAAACAGGGTGCCACCAGAAATACGGGATGATGAGTTTCAGTATGGTATGTGAAATGTATTTAGGAAGGATAGGGCAGATAGCAGGAGTTGTGGGGTCATGCTTCTTATCAAAACAGACCTGAGCATGACTACATGCAAATGGAATGGGCGATATTAATTTGCCTCTAATTGACTGGAGCAAATGGGAAGGAAACTCTACATGTGGGACAAAATTTTTAAATTAACTAGATGACTATTATTTGTATCAACATGTCAGAGAAATTACTAGGGAAAATAATATTCTAAACCTGATCATCACCATGAACCAGATGACATAATATGGCTGAGAGTACAGGAACCAGTAGTAGGAAATGATCACTGAGTTCTACGGTGGATGATGGAGGGAGGGAGGGAGGGAGGGGGAGAGAGAGAGAGAGCAGTAGTTAAAAGTAAAGGAATGGGTAATAATTTCAGGAAAGGAAATTATGATGGCTTAAGGTGCTACGTGGTCTCTATTAACTGAGCAGATATCTCAAAGAGAGGGAATACAATTGAATTGAATATGGTATACCTTTAAAGCATTAACCACAGAAGCCTTAAATGCATATATACCATTAAAAAATAATCTATGAGGAGGATTCCAAGTTGGATGAATAAAGAAGTTGCCAAATTATTTGAGCAGAAAAAGACACCATGGAAACGTTGTGAAGCAATAAGAAGTACTGAAGCCTGTAAGAGCTACAAATTTATCAGTAATAGTGGCACAGAAAATGTTAGGCTGGCAAAGAGAGGGAGATGGCTGATTAGCTATGGTAACCCATATCATGTAGCAGACTGTGCATTGTACTGGTAGTGTTGTGGCCCAATCATTTCAGTGAGGGCCTCTGTGTGTGTGTGTGTGTGTGTGTGTGTGTGTGTGTGTGTGTGTGTGTGTGTGTGTGTGTGTGTGTGTGCGCGCACGCTGCGTATAAAATTAAAGGCTGAATCAATGAGCCAATTAAATGTAGAGAAGCTGAAAGGGAAAGCAGAAATATATGATTAAGGGGATAAGGAATTCTTCACATATATAAATGCAAGGAAGAGAAGGACAAATCAGATCAGACTTTTATGTAATGGACACGGGATAGTATTAGATACCCCAGCCGATGTTGCAGATGAACTTAACAGTTACTTTGTATCGATATTTATAGAAGAAAAACTAAGTCAATGAGAAATTATGGGAGTGAAGTTGAAAAATATGAAATTAATATTGAAATTTTACATGATTATTTAATGAAAAAATTTGGGCCTATAGGTGAGCAAGGCTCCTGTGGCATTGATGGCATATGCCTTATAATTTTAAGGGAGGCGGCAAGTGAGTGCATTGAACCATTAAGGCTAATTATGAGAGCATTGCTGGACTTGGGAGAGATTCCGTTGGATTGGAAAAGTGGCAATGTATCAACCATAAAGGCAGTTCTAAGATGTAGTGGGAAATTATCAACTAGTCAGTCTAACAGTACGTTCAGTAGTAGGGAAAATCATGGAAGGAATAATTGAGGGTGGAATTCAAGATCATTTAGATAGGAACTGAATTCTGAAGGATACGTAGCATGGTTCTGTAAACAGAAAATTGTGTTTAACAAATCTGGTTAGCTATTTTGACAGGGTCACTAATGAGCTGGATTTAGGAAATAATTTCAACATGTGTGTTTATTTAGATTTCAGCAAAAGCATTTGACTCAGTCCCACACGAGCGGTTACTTTATAAGCTGGAACAGGTTGGAATCACAGGGAAAAATCCTTAGATATCCATCTAAGGATTTTCCCTGTGATTCCTCTGCCTCCTGCCCTGAAGCGGGATGGCTTCAGGGCAGGAGGCAGAGAGTTGTATTAATAATTATTCTTCAGATTGGGTTAATGTAAGACGTGGGGTTCCCCAGCGATCAGTATTGGGACCACTGTTGTTTTTGATTTTCTTAAATGACAAAGAAGAAAGGATAGAGGGTGTGACATCATTTAAGAAAATCAAAAACAACAGGGGTCCCAATACTGACGTTCACCAAGAAGGCCCATGATGTACTATCGATGATTTCACAAACATTTGCTAATAGAGATAAGGACGTCATAATCCCATTATATAAGGCTATTATTGATGTATAAGTTAGTGCTACTGCATAATTTTAATACGCAGCAATCTACTAAAGTAGTATATAATTGGCTTCATTTAAGTATATCTCGTATTGAGAATACCTTCACAACAATTGCCATGATATTGCACTACCTTGAGTAAGTAAAGCTTCAACAATGCTGAAGACTGCTGTTACTTATTCTTGGTGGATACCACCACCCAGATGGCACCATTTCAAAGCTTGTTGGCTTTTCCTAGGTGGGTGGGCAGGTACCCTGAATTGCACTAACCCAGTTGTGAAGTATAACTTCACAATATGTAAGATGCCTGATGGTTTGCAACTGGTTATCAGACTGAAAACCTTTTAGGACTAAATCCTCACATTGCGAGCAAGTTCACAATATGAGATATACTTAAATGATGCCAATTATGTATTAGTAGTTTGCTGCATATTAAAATAATGTAATAGCTCTAACTTATATGTCAGTAAACTTGCTATTGTTCCTTATTCTCGGTGGTATCCACTGAGAATAAGGAACAATAGTCTTCTCCATTGGTGAAGCGTTAGGTATTCAAGGTAGTGCAATATCGGCAACTCGTTTTGAGGATATTCACAATTTGAGATATACTGTACTTAAATGATGCCAATTATGTACTACTTTAGTAGGTTGCTGCATATTAAAATGATGCAATAGCACTAACTTATACATCAGTAAACTTGCTCACAACATGAGGCTTTAGCCATAAAAGGTTTTTAGTCTGATAAGACTATTGTTAGACTACACCTGGAATACTGCAGACTGCACCGAAAAAAAGACACTGAGTTTCTTGAAAGGGTTCTAAGATGGGTAACTCACCTAGTCAGATTGGCAAAAGGGCATTCATATGAGGAAAGACTTCAAATATGTGGGTTGCACAGCTTTTAAACTAGGCACCTTAGAGAAAACTTGATTGAGGCGTTTAAGGCTCCGAGAGGCAAAAGTTAAATGAATGAGAAGAAAATTTTCACTGTTATAAATGATTCTAGAACTAGGGACCACAGATTCACATTATGGGGGAAGAGAAGTTTAGACTGGAATGTAGCCAGTTTTACTTTAGTCAGCGAGTAATAAATTACTGGAATAAGTTACCTACAGGAGGGGGGAAATGCGTGATTTGTCTATTTCCTTTTCTTTTATTATTATTATTTTACTCTTTTTTTTTTCTTTTTTTTTTTTGGCAACTGAACGGAAATTGAACTTGGCCTGTTATAATGTAAGATCACTCATCGGTGAAGACAGGATATTAGAGCTGGAAAAGGAATTAGAAAATGGGAATTGGAATATCATTGGTTTGGCTGAAACAAGAAGAAGAAATGAAACACTTATAAGTTTATCAAGTGGAAATCTGCTGTACACCAATAGAAACAGTGAAAGGAGTGAAGGTGGAGTTGGGTTTCTGGTCCATAAAGATTTTAAAAACAACATTTTGGAATTCAAAAGTACATCACCAAGGGTGTCAAGACTAATACTCAAGTTTTCTAAGAGGTACAAGCTAAAGATTATAATGATTTATGCACCAACATCGAGCCATGATGATGAAGAGGTTGAAGAAATGTACACCGAAATTCAGTCTTTTAGATGAGCAGAAAACCCACTATACTATTATTACGGGCGACTTCAATGCTAAGGTTGGAAAAGGACAAAACAGTGCAGAAAGGGGAACTATAGGAAATTTTGGAATTGGTGAAAGAAATGAAAGAGGTGAAAGACTTGTGGAATCTGCAGAATCTCAAGGACTGTCAGTATTGAACACTTTTTTCAAGAAAAGGGTGAACAGAAAGTGGACATGGAAGAGTCCAAATAGATTAACTACTAATGAAATCGACTTCATCCTCACTAACAGAAGATATATTGTGAATGATGTTACCGTCCTGAATAAGGTAAATGTTGGAAGTGATCACAGAATGGTAAGATGTACACTTGATATAGATGTAGGAAAGGAAAGGAAAAAACTGACTCGAGTAAATAATACAAAGGTCTTTGAAATAACAGAAGAGGAGAAAAAGCAGTATGTACTGGAACTTAAGAACAAGTTTGAGCTTCTGCAGACTGCTCAGGACCAAGATATCAACGAGGAATATTACAACTTTTTGAAAGTGATAAAGCCCAAGAAACCTATAGGGAAAAAGAAATCCAAAGAAGAAAAAATTAGTCAAGAAATACTTGTCATAATGACCCGAAGACAACAAATGAAAAGCAAGAAAAACACTGACAGGGAGAAAATTGAGTATACTGAGTTATGCAAAGCCATTAGAAAGAGACTGAGAGAGGACATAAGATTTAACACAAGAAAAGTAGAACAAGCATTAAGGGAAAACAAAGGATTTAAATTAGCAGCCATGAGCAGTAATACAGAAAGACAAATGATACTGAAACTGAAGAATAGCATTGGTGTACTTATAAACAGCAGAGAAGGCATAATTCAAATAGCAGAAGACTACTATAGAGAATTATACAAGGAGCAGGGGAATGATGCCAGCAGTGAGGAAGATGGATTGCAAAGTAGCAACACATATGACATACCCGATATTCTTCCTGATGAGGTAGAACATGCATTGAAGAAAATGAAGAATCAGAAAGCCCCGGGGGAAGATGAAGTTACTGAAGAGTTGTTAAAATTGGGAGGAAGAGGCATAACACAAAAACTGGCAAGGCTATTCACAAAGTGCATTAGAAAAGGTGTGACGCCTAAGCAATGGAATAATGCAATCATAGTTTTGCTGCATAAGAAAGGAGATAAATCAGAAATTGGAAGTTATAGACCAATTAGCTTGTTATCCCACATCTACAAGTTGTTCACAAGGGTCATTACTAACAGATTAGAAAGAATACTTGATGAGAATCAACTGAAAGAGCAAGCTGGCTTTAGGACAGGATTCTCAGCTTTGGATCACCTTCATGTAATATCACAGCTAATGGAGAAAGCAAATGAATATAAAACACCATTATGCCTGGCATTTGTGGATTATGAAAAGGCATTTGACTCCATACAGCATAAGGCAATGTTTCGGGCACTGCAAAGACAAGGCATTGATACCCCATATATTATGATTTTGAAGAAAATATATGAGAGTGCTACCTCTTTTATTAGACTAGACAAAGACAGTAAGAATTT